>NC_092292.1:9758995-9868995 GCF_036320965.1 Panulirus ornatus | reverse complement strand
ACCAAGATAATGACCTCTCTATCCACACATTCAGCAGTGCTTTAAGGACCTTCTTCTCCTTACTTACCTTGACTCACTTTATCTCCCATTGTACTGTACGCTGCTATGTCCACTCCCAGGCATTTTAAACACCTAAGTTCCTCAAATCCCACCTAACCTGTATCTCTCCGTGGTAGATGTAATAACCTGTGATTCGAAAACTTTCTATGTCCCCTTTCGACTTTATAGTGCGGCACTATACAGGCATTCCACCAGTCCTCAGGCACCTCACCATGATATATACATAAGCAGAAAATCCTAACTGACTAACCTCTTAAAAACACAGGCACCTCTTTTCTTGATATCTTCACCTGTAATACCATCCACTGCAGCCGCCTTGCAACATACCATCTTACGTAATGCTTCCCCCACCTCTCCTCTTCTCACCAAACCATGGTTCTCTCACTTCGCATAACTCCTCACAATTGTCACCGTAACATAAAACACATTCAACAGTCCTTCAAAACAGTCAGTCCATTTTCTCTTCAATTTTACCTGTCATCACTTCCCCATTAGCCATCTTCACCGAGATTCCCAATTGTTCTTCTGTTTTTATCACACTATCAACCTTCCTTCCAAAACATTTTCTTATTCTCCCTGAAGTTTGCTGATACTCGCTCACCCAGAACCTCATTTACACACACACACACACACACACACACACATATATGTATAAATATATATATATATATATATATATATATATATATATATATATATATATATATATATATATATATATATGACACAACAAAGAACCAGTTTGGTTCAGTTACACCAGTGGTGCCTGGACACACTAGCAGTGATCATCATATGCTGCACGAGAACAAATATTGTCCCATGAAACAGCACCTGCCCATCCCTGCCACCCATGGCATCTGGTGCAACAACACTTATGGATGAATCATCAATTCAGACATAGATAGATTACCTAATATAATACTGATGGATGAATCATCAACTCAGAACATACATAGATTACCTAATATAACAATGATGGATGAATCATCAACTCAGACACAGATAGATTACCTTAATAACACTGATGGATGAATCATCAACTCAGAATATAGATTACCTAATTTAACACCGATGGATGAATCAACTCAGAACATAGGTAGATTACCTAATAAAACACTGATTGATGAATTATCAACTCAGAACACAGATAGATTACCTTATACAACCCTGATGGATGAATCATCAACTCAGACATAGAGAGATTATCTAACTTGACACTGATGGATGAATCATCAACTCAGAACATAGATAGATTACCTAATATAACACCGATGGATGAATCACAAAAATATAGAAACATTGGATGAGTTTGGGATATTTCTTTTCTTTCCGGACGGGAATTCACTGCCCAGCATCCGTGAGGCAGCCGGCCGATTGCCCGGATTTCGTCCGGAAATTGTGCACGTCCGCCGCGCGTGCCATATCCGGCCGCACGTTGACACAAAAGGGAGACTCTATATAGACTCATTCTATCTGAAAGTCTACTCTTTCCTCTCTCTCTCTCTCTCTCTCTCTCTCTCTCTCTCTCTCTCTCTCTCTCTCTCTCTCTCTCTCTCTCTTTGTTGAAGACAAAGTTCTATATCGTCGATCTCCCGAGAGCTGTGAGTCATCATCGTTGCCATAGCTTCCCTCACGCTTCGAGTCATAGTCACAGTCGTCAGTACAGAAACAACTTATACCAGCTACAGTTGCAGCTTCCCTCATACTTCTTAAGCTTTCCCCTCACACCTTTTATAGCATCCCTCACACCTCCTTTAGAGGCTCCCTCGCACCTCCTAAAGCCTCTCTCCCACCTCCTATATCTGTCTCTCACACTTCCTATACCCTTTTTTTCGCACCTCATGCATCCGTCACTCGCATTTACTATAACTTCTCACGCACTTCGTGCAACCGTCCCTCGAATTTTCTATAGCTTCTCTCGCGCCTCTTATTATAAGCTTCTCTTTTGCACTTTCTATAGCCCCTCTCACACCTCCTATAGCCCTCTCTCGCTCCTCCTATAGCCCTCTCTCGCTCCTCCTATGGTCCCTCTCGCACCTCCTATAGCCCTCTCGCACCTCTTATAGCCCTCTCTCGCTCCTCCTATAGCCCCTCTCGCACCTCCTATAGCCCTCTCTCGCTCCACATATAGCCCTCTCTCGCTCTTATAGCCCTCTCGCACCTCTTATAGCCCTCTCTCGTACCTCCTATAGCCCTCTCTCGCACCTCTTAAAGCCTTCTCTTGCATTTCCTATAGCCCTCTCTCGCTCTTCCTATAACCCTCTCTCGCTCCTCCTATAGCCCTCTCTCATACCTCCTATAGCCCTCTCTCGCACCTCTTAAAGCCTTCTCTTGCACTTCCTATAGCCCTCTCTCGTTCCTCCTATAGCCCTGTCTCGCACCTCTTAAAGCCTTCTCTTGCACCTCCTACAGCCCTCTCTCGCTCCTCCTATAGCCCTCTATCGTACCTCCTATAGCTTTTACACCACCTCCCAAAACCTCTCTTGCACTTCCTATAGTTTTCCTTTTGCACCTCCTATAGCGTCTCTTGCACCTGCTATATCCTTCTCTCGTACCTCCTATAGCTTTTACCGCACCTCCCAAAGCCTCTCTCTCGCACCGCCTCAGAAAGTATTCCCTCCTTAGCTCCCCATTTCCGCCCGTAAGCACCCCGGGCAACTTGCAAGATGTCTGGCTGACTGGGGAGATTGCCTTCTGCTTGGGAAGAAATGACCCTGAAAGTCCCGCTTTTTGTCAGCCTTCTGGAAATTAGTGGCCGTTTTTAATGATATGGAACGAGTGAGATGGACGCGCGGGAGAGGAGGAGAGGGGAAGACTACGGGTAACAGGAGGAGGAAGGAGAGAGAGAGAGAGAGAGAGAGAGAGAGAGAGAGAGAGAGAGAGAGAGAGAGAGAGAGAGACAGAAAGACAGACAGACAGACAGACAGACAGACAGACAGACAGACAGACAGACAAACGAAGGAAAGAAAGAAAAGAAAAAGAGAAAGTGACAGAGAGACATATAGAAAAACTGAAACAAATAACGAAAGATTCAAAGAAAGAAATGAAAGAAAGAGAGAAAGGGAGAAGCAATGGCAAAGAAAGAGAGCAGAAAGAAGAGAAAACGTGGGTAGGAGGGGAGAGAGAGAGAGAGAGAGAGAGAGAGAGAGAGAGAGAGAGAGAGAGAGAGAGAGAGAATGAAAGATACCGCAGTACAAGGAAACCATAGAAGTATGAGAAGGAAGAGTTTCAGAATGACTCAAGACATCCTACATAACATTACACCAGTCATGGAGCCTCACGCGTCACCAGCCATACATACCAAGAGGAGGTCGTCGTCAGTCGAGTCTTATCTACTCTAGCAATCATTTCCATTTTCATCAGGTATAGACCAACGCCAACCAACCACATGATTGGCACAAATATTCTCAACTTCTCTCTAAAAGTTTTCAAGCAGCTCTCTATCCATCAAAGGGTATGTCTCAATATATTTCAAATGATACAGAACATTTTGAATGGCCTCTCCATCTAGTTACTACATGCAGAACAGAAAAACATTCTCCCATTTTCAACAGTCAACGTTCATACTTGCTCGCTCTTTTTTTCCTTGATACAGACGAACAGACGAAAAACGGTCTCATTCACTCACATCTACTTTCTAGCCGTCATATATTGTACCTAGGCCAGAGCACCACAGACCTTTCCGTAGGGTCCACTGACCGCATTTTATACCTCTGTCCAGCCCATTCACTGCAAGTCGGTCCATGTATACCACATCGCACCAGTTCGCTCTATCCCATGCAGGCCTCATAGCCTCTTGCATGTTTTATACACGATCACTCAAGGCCTCTTTCACTCCATCCTTCCTTCCTCCTCCTCCTCCTCCTCCTCCTCCTCCTCTTCGGTTTACTCCTTTCCCCTGCTCCCTCCACATCCGATTTACATGTCCTTTTAGACATCCACTTCTCACTTATCCTGACCAAACATTTGCACCATTTCAGCACATCCACTACCATGCCTCTCTCTCTCTCTCTCTCTCTCTCTCTCTCTCTCTCTCTCTCTCTCTCTCTCTCTCTATCTATCTATCTATCTATCTATCAATCTCTCTCTCTCTCTCTCTCTCTCTCTCTCTCTCTCTCTCTCTCTCTCTCTCTCTCTCTCTCTCTTACCTTATCATTTCTTGCTCGAACACCCCTTCTCACACCACATTCCATTTCCAAGACATTCATCCTCTTTCTTACTTGATTATCATGGGTCCATGCCTCGCATCCATACGACCCCGTCGGAACTAGTATGCCATCAAACACATCCGTCTTTGCCCTAACAGAGAGTAACCTCTCTACTCACTCCTCAGAATGCCCAGGACCTTAGCCACTCCATCCAGCCTATGTTCACTTCAGTTCTCATGCTTCTAATCGCTACGAAGATTTCTATATCACCCCCACTTCCTCCATGTTCTCGTCGTTGGAACCTGTCTGGCTCCAATGCTATACCTGATAACTTATCTTTATTCACATCTCACTCTCAACTCGATCCTTTCACACACTCTTCCATAATCAGACACTAAATTCAATAGTTTCTCGCTGGAATCTGCCACCGGCGTCGTGACACCAGCAAACAACAGCATAACTCAACTCCCTAGGGTCACTAACACCGACAGACTGCATACCTGCCCTTCTCTTGAAGATCCTTGTAATCACCTCGCACACACACACCTCGCTCCCTCCACGAAAACTCTTCACTGCGTCTAGCAGCTTTCCTTCCACATGTATGAAACACCCGCCTCAGAACATATCTCTACGTTTTCTCTAAGCATTTCTTCAAAGTAATCACAGATCCACACACCTAGTACCTCCCTAGAAACCACACTGATCCCCCTAGTTTTTGATGCCCTATGGATGCCAACATCCTCTCAACACCACCATTCTTCCAAACAACTTATCGGGTACACTTAACAAACTTATGCCTCTGTAATCTGAACATCAACCTATCTTCCATCTCGCCTGTATACAGGGGCAATGGGCAGGCATATATACATGTATGTATGTATATGTATATATATATATATATATATATATATATATATATATATATATATATATATATATATATATATATTTTTTTTTTTTTTTTTTTTTTTTTCATACTATTCGCTATTTCCCGCGATAGCGAGGTAGCGTTAAGAACAGAGGACTGGGCCTTTGAGGGAATATCCTCACCTGGCCCTCTTCTCTGTTCCTTCTTTTGGAAAATTAAAAAAAAAAAAAAAAAACGAGAGGGGAGGATTTCCAGCCCCCCGCTCCATATATATATATATATATATATATATATATATATATATATATATATATATATATACGAATAAAGTGCATATGAACGCGCGCACCTTCATAGAACATACAAACCTCCAACAGCCAGGATCGAACCCGGGACCCCTGTGCAAGAGGAGGGAATGTAACCGCTAGGCTATGGGCCTGGCTAATAGGAGATAACTATTAGAATACTAAGTACTCGAATACCCTTCGTCTCACATGGTGAGCAACGAGGTCTATTCCGGTTATTTCCCAACAGGCGCACATAGCCAGCAGATTGCATTTTACCGAACCTAACTGTACAACGCGGAGGTATATGAATACGAATAAAATACATATGAGTGCGTACCTTCATAGCCAGGCCCATAGCCTAGTGGTTACATTCCCGCCTCTTGCACAGGGGTCCCGGGTTCGATCCTGGCTGTTGGAGGTTTGTATGACATACATATATATATATATATATATATATATATATATATATATATATATATATATATGCATATATATATTTGTATGTGTAGGTGCGTATAAGTATATAATGTATATGTGTATGTGAGTGGATGTCTTTCTTGGTCTGTTTGTGGGCACTACACTGCTAATTCGGGAAACGGTGATCAAGTTTTATATATATAAAGTTTTATATATAAATGCAAGAGTTTTGGAAAGAGGGGCAAGTATGAAGTCTGTTGGGGATGAGAGAGCTTGGGAAGTGAGTCAGTTGTTGTTCGCTGATGATACAGCGCTGGTGGCTGATTCATGTGAGAAACTGCAGAAGCTGGTGACTGAGTTTGGTAAAGTGTGTGGAAGAAGAAAGTTAAGAGTAAATGTGAATAAGAGCAAGGTTATTAGGTACAGTAGGGTTGAGGGTCAAGTCAATTGGGAGGTGAGTTTGAATGGAGAAAAACTGGAGGAAGTGAAGTGTTTTAGATATCTGGGAGTGGATCTGGCAGCGGATGGAACCATGGAAGCGGAAGTGGATCATAGGGTGGGGGAGGGGGCGAAAATTCTGGGGGCCTTGAAGAATGTGTGGAAGTCGAGAACATTATCTCGGAAAGCAAAAATGGGTATGTTTGAAGGAATAGTAGTTCCAACAATGTTGTATGGTTGCGAGGCGTGGGCTATGGATAGAGTTGTGCGCAGGAGGATGGATGTGCTGGAAATGAGATGTTTGAGGACAATGTGTGGTGTGAGGTGGTTTGATCGAGTGAGTAACGTAAGGGTAAGAGAGATGTGTGGAAATAAAAAGAGCGTGGTTGAGAGAGCAGAAGAGGGTGTTTTGAAGTGGTTTGGGCACATGGAGAGGATGAGTGAGGAAAGATTGACCAAGAGGATATATGTGTCGGAGGTGGAGGGAGCAAGGAGAAGAGGGAGACCAAATTGGAGGTGGAAAGATGGAGTGAAAAAGATTTTGTGTGATCGGGGCCTGAACATGCAGGAGGGTGAAAGGAGGGCAAGGAATAGAGTGAATTGGAGCGATGTGGTATACCGGGGTTGACGTGCTGTCAGTGGATTGAATCAAGGCGTGTGAAGCGTCTGGGGTAAACCATGGAAAGCTGTGTAGGTATGTATATTTGCGTGTGTGGACGTATGTATATACATGTGTATGGGGGGGGATTGGGCCATTTCTTTCGTCTGTTTCCTTGCGCTACCTCGCAAACGCGGGAGACAGCGACAAAGTATAAAAAAAAAAAAAAAAAAAAAATATATATATATATATATATATATATATATATATATAAATATATATATATATATATATATATATATATATATATATATATATATATATATATATATATATATATATATATATGCTTCATAGAAATTCTAACACATTTTTGCTTTCCTGACAAAATCACAACAATGTTCCAGATTCCGCTCGTGCCTCCTGCTCACAACTTCCACATTTATCAAGTTCGCATCGAATTCTCGTGAGGATTCTCCCACTTCCTTACCACTCCGTCGAGTTCGTCCTCCCGGGCGACACTCAGGAGCCACCACACACATAATTCTATCAGGGGAGAAAAGTTTGACAATTGGCTGCTAATTTCCTGTTTGCCCACGACCATTGATAACGTGACGAAAACATCCTCACTGGTGGCCTGCGTCTTGGGCCCGAAGATTTGAGACTTAAGAACTTCAAGACCCCCAAAGGAAATCTTAGATTCATGATGTGAAAGACTGATACCGAGATGTGTCTAAATGCTCGCACACACACACACACACACACACACACACACACGCACACCTCCGTGGTATAGTGGTTAGCACTATTGGTCATCACGCATGCACGAGCCGCTTAGCATCAAAGAAGTATAGGATCGTATCCTGGTCACGGCAGCCGGTCCACAGTTCAGCCAGCTGTTCATCATCCCCTTAGGGGCTGGTCGATAGAATAGGTGTCTGGCATTGGTACACACACACACACACACACACACACACACACACACACACACACACACTCAAAAGGAAATATATCTGAGGAAACTACACAGAGCTAAACAGTTTCTCAAAAACTTAAATTGGAAAATGGAGTTCTGTATTCATGACATGGATTATCACTGTAGGAAGTTATACATCTAAAATGAAAGCGGTAGGCCATGGGCCGTTTCAGCAACAAATGCAGAGATGGTGTGATACAAAGAGAAAAGAGACAGTTTGATAAACCATGTAAAACATCAGAAGAACTGACCAATGTACTGTGCAGTATATATACCACTGCAACAGCCAGCAAGCATTTGAAAGGTATATGAGAGCAGACAGTGTAGGTGGATGAGAAACGAAGAGAAGAAAAACTCCTAACGCGATATTGGCGAGAAAGCAGGAGACAGATCATGTATCTTCCATAAATTCATGAGAAGTACGCATTTGTAAGTCAAAGACCCCCTAATCAGGGTAAGGGATTCAGAAGGTGTTGTAGAGGATGATGGAGATATGCAAGGGGTTAGATAACAAGCTCAAAGGTGTTTTCACACCGACGAAAACCATCGCCCAAACACCAGTAAGAAGGAAAGGTGTGGAATTCTGGAAAAGTATTGGAATTCCTAGAAAAGTCAAAAGCATAATACTGAATTTCCCTGACGTATGTAAGGCTTATGGTCTAAATGAGATATCTCCATTACGTGCTGAAGAAATGTGCAGATATACACTTAAGAGACAGCTTTATTTCAGTGTATCGATGGAGGAAGACAGTAAAATGGGTATGGAAGAAGGCGAATGTCACATCCATCTATAAGAAAGGAGACCTAGATATTTTGCGGAACTATAGACCAAACTCTCTCACGAGTGTCGTCTGTGAATAACTGAGAAAGGTAATAAGAAAATATATGGGTGACTACTTACAAAGGAGAAAATATTTACTAGAGCGAACAAGATTCAGAGAATGGAGGTCTTGTGTAACAAATCTCTTAGACTTTAAGGAGCTCCATTTTAGACAAAAGAGAAGGCTAGGTGGATTGGACCGCCAGACAACATTTGACACTGGACTGGAGGCTGGTAAAGATGCTGGATCTTAAAGTAGGAGTGTGGGAAAACGTCTTCGATGGACAGAAAATTACCTTAGAGGTTGGGAACCAAATACGCATGTGTAGCAAGGCCTCTCGACGTGGGCTGGAGTTACCTGTAGGACGTTACAGGACTTGGCTCTAAGACCATATTTCATCTTGATGTGTATAAACGACTCAGCAGAGTTACAAGATTTATACCCGAAGACAAGAATGATGAGGACTGCATCATCTTAAAAGGGAATCCAGACAAACTCTAAAAACTAAAAGGGGAGGTCAATAGGAGGACAAAAGAAAGAATATACCAGAATAAAAAGACTGAGTAGCAGTTTGAGGACAGAGACCATAACGTTTTCCTATCATGAAAGTGAAAATAGTGAGGTGATCTGATCACAGCCCTAAAGTTTCTGAACCAACGTCGACAACAAACAGTCCCTTGCAAGATACAAAAACAGAGCAACCAAATTAGGCGAGAAACTTGTAATAAACGTCTCAAGAAGTTCTTTTAATACACCAGAGTAGTAGAAGAATGGAAGAAAGCTGAAGCGGTGAAATCGAGAGTGCTAATAGCATGGATACGTTTAAAACGCGTAGTGTGACCAAAGAGTTCGTATACTTCCCCAACTACCCTCAAAGAGCTAACCATAACCGAATGGTTGATGATAGATCAGCCTCTCCTTTCCCCAATAACAGCGGTGTCCTGCAAGGTTCTGTCTTGTCTCCTACACTATTTCTCCTTTTTTATCGACGGTATCATATCTTCTACAAATAACCAAATGCACTACTCATACGCTGACGACGCAACACTGCATTCCTTCATATCCTTCAATTCTGCCACTTCCTCTCTCACTCGATCTACATTCACACTTGGTCGACATATCTCACTTGGGTAGACGAAATCTGGTTAAGTTTTATGCCTCCAAGACCCAGTTTTTCTACCCATTTCTCAATAACAAATTCCTCACACCTTTCCTTTTCCCCTCGGCGGTTCTGTGATTCTACCTCTTGACTCAATGAAAATACATAGTATTACGGTAACATGACGGAAATAGTTAAATCTGCCCCTAAGAAATTGATAGTCCAGTTTAGATGACGAAACTTATTTTCTCTCAAACAGATGCTCCGTTTATACACAGGACTGATCCGTTTTCGTATGCTCTCACATCTGGGATGGTTTTAGCTTTGCACGCTTACTTGACAGAGTTGAGTCGAAGGCTGTCCGACTTATAAACTCTCCTGTGATGTCTTCAAAACTTGACCCGTTTGCCCTACGCTGCAATGTTGGTTAACTATCCCTTTTCTTTGAGTATCATTTTGTTTTTTTGCTCGAAAGCTGGTCGCTTGTGTGCCTCTACTACTGGCTAGAACACACAATACTCGGCAAGCTGCTGCGTCACATGATTACTGTGAGTCCGTTGGCAACTTGAGGGTGGACCGTTTTGATAACTATTTCTTTCCTTACACATCGAAGCTCTAGAATTCTCTACCGTCTCATGTTTTTTCCAGTACCTATGACCTGCCACTTTCCAAAAGACGTTTTTCACTTTCTCCAAATTTCATAAATACTTTTCTTTATCTCTTCTTTTCTCTTTTCATTAACCTCTTTATATTTCAGTTAACAAGGCCTGGCCTTGACGTGGACTTCTGTCCGAGACAAGAAACTCTATCTCAAAAGGAAAATTACTCACTTTCTTTCCCTACTGAACGACAAGACACTATGTCAGGGTTGTCTTTACTCTAATGACACTTCCCAAACGCAACCCCATTCCTGTATAGTCGTTACTTTACTATCCTCTTCCCTACTCCCTTGCGCGGGATCAAACAGTCTAATCTTCCAAACCGCGGCGGAAACGGTAACAGTCCGCACCCCACTGGGCCAGTGGCTCCTAACCTTACCTCTGTCCCATTACTTCTTACACTCTAACCACCATAATCCCCCTCATGGCGGCCTCAATTCCACCAACACGGACCCCCGTCACCCAGCCAATCTCTGGCACTGTCCACAACACGGACCCCAGGCGTTCAGCCAATCTTTCGTACTGTCCCCAACGCGGACCACGGCATCCAGGCATCCACATCGTAGTCCCCAACACGGACCCTGTCATCCAGCCAATCTCCAGCACTGTCCCCAACAACTGGACCTGCTCAACTTCATCTGACCTTCTCACTGACTCCGCTTTCTTTCATAATACTAATTTTCAAACGTCGTGGCTGGTAAAATTTTCCAGAGAAAAATCGTCTCGAGGAAGGACAAGTTCGCCTGGAAAACTGAACACCCCGACTGGAGCTAGCATCCCCCCCCCCCCCCCACACACACACACACACACACACGCACACACTTCTCCCTCGGCTTAATAATCAAATAGACTTCCACGAAAATGCGTCATTCAGTTCAAAGCTTACAAGTGATCCAGTACAACTCATAATCCCTTAAAAAAGACCGAAACTCTGGTCGTTTAAAAGATCTTGTTAAGGTGAGAGGACTTCACAATGTTTACAGTGGAACAGACTCTGAAGCGACATTGAAGGATTTCATATCAACCATATCTCTAAAGTGCAATTGGGTCTCCTTTAGTGGTCTATAAATGGACACAACAAAGGCCTTTGTCTCGATTCTATGGAAGGCAGGATGTGCAATCCAGAAGAGAGCATTCTGGCTCTCTCGTAAGAGTTCAGTGCTATAGTTCAAAGGTTTGGTCGAATGGCTTCAAGTCGTGTGGGAATTATATATACACATGAGTTGTGAGCGAGATCTTAGGTCTCTGTTGATCGACATGGTTGGCCTTATGAATGATCTGGATATTCTCAGCAGTTTGATCCCTTAGCTCATATTGTGTATGAAGTTTGATTGCTTGATGCAGAGGTTATGAATCACTGGTTGATGGACTTAAACTTTCATAGAAGGATTCAAGAACTGAAGCCTTATATCTATGAATGATGTAAGGATTGGCTCTCGGAACTTTTACGACTGGTGTTCTAGTAGATTCGTGTTATGTATAGGGATGATATAGACCCTGGATTTACAATATTTGGGTAGTTCATTCAACGACCATGACTTTTGGAACTTTGAGAACTGATTCTGAATGATTGATCTCAAGTGTTATTATGATAGTTTTGAAAAGGGTTCAGTAGGCATCACTTTATCAGGTGAAGTAATGGTTAGAGCTGATGGCCATGACGCATTCACAGGCCGCCCAGGGTCGAGGGCACAGGTTCGTATCCTGGTCGCGGCAGTCGATCTCCAGTCAACCCAGCTGTCTATCCCTAGGGACTGGCCGATATATATTGAGTACCTGTCGTAGGCTGCATTATGTATATATAGCGTTAATGGGAAGGCCTTGATTAGAACAGTGAGTTGGCCGTGCCGTCTCTACTATAGACACAAAAAATAATGCATTACGAACAATAGATGCACAGATCAGTGTCACTAATCTTACTTTATCACTATGCAATGATAATGCCATTTTCCCCCAACATTTCCTGTAGTCTCCTGCACGATATCTTCTTTTCGTGGGTATTAGGAACGTTCCATTGGGGCCACAAAAACTTTTATCTATATTTGGCTTCTGAATCAAGGAATGCATCAGATGGCAGCGTCTCTCCTGGAGTGATGCCGGAGCCTTGCACCCATTTGCTGATATTTGTCTTGGCTCACCGAGAGGCGTTCGATCGACTGCACCTCACGAACGGTGGAGTGGGAGGGAAGTGTTCTCCAAACTTGTCAGAATCTTGTCATGCAAGAAATATTAGTTTGCTGAAACTTTGCGTGTGTCGAGTGAGCCAGACACCAAATTGATTTTATATTTACGAGTTATGCCTGAAGACGTGGATGGCGAAGGTGGCATGACCTCGAGACGAGGGGAATGAGAGGAAAGATGACCAGCTGTGGGGTGCATACGAGTGTGAGAGAGGGAGGAAAGG
Source organism: Panulirus ornatus (assembly GCF_036320965.1). NCBI lineage: Eukaryota > Metazoa > Arthropoda > Malacostraca > Decapoda > Palinuridae > Panulirus > Panulirus ornatus. The sequence continues at coordinate 9,856,220 of NC_092292.1, read as the reverse complement.
TGTCATTGGTTATGACGGAGGGAGGGAAGGTGTGGCTAGTTATGATGAAGGGAAAGTGTGGTTGGTTATGATGGAGGGAGGGAAGTTGTAGCTAGTTATGATGGAGGGAAAGTGTGGTTGGTTATGATGGAAGGAGGGAAGGTGTGGCTGGTTATGATGGAGGGAGGGAAGGTGTGGTTGATTATGATGGAGGAAGGGAAGGTGTGGATGATTATGATGGAGGAAGGGAAGGTGTGGATGATTATGATGGAGGAAGGGAAGGTGTGGTTGATTATGATGGAGGAAGGGAAGATGTGGTTGAAGACGAGACAGTGCAGGAATATATAGGTGTGACTGTCTCTGTGTCACTGGATGTGACAAACATTTGGAAGGTAAATGTAACTTTGAGAGAGTTATGGATGCTTGCAACAGGTCAATTTTGCATAGAAAATCAAGAAAACATCTCCACGAGTTGGAAAACGAGAATTACAAGCAGAGACTAACATTGTTTCAAAGCAGCAAACTCAGACAGATGAAAACAACATTAGTAGAAAAAGATGATGATATGCGAGCTTTACTCATTTCAAAGTCAACATGACCAGTTGAACCATCAAAGCTTTCTTCCGGGTCTGTGAGCGGCAAAAGCTACCGCCCAAAATTCGCAGGTTCAACAGCATTCGCGTTTTCAAAGCGAATCATAAATAAGTTTAAACATCAGTCTTACAATGCGTGACCTTTGACCCTGGCCTCCAGAGAGTGCTGACGTTCCTTGAGATGTTTTCCTACTTCATCATTGAGACTTGTAAGAATTACAGAGAAAAAAAAAATAGATAAAATACAATATCATAATACAATAATACAATATTACATAGTAATACATAATTATCCATAATAATCCATAATATACATAATATAACATAACATAATACATAACATGATACATAATAATACATAATACAATATCATAATGAAATACAATATCATACATGGTTCTCAAACTATCCATTCATACAGGAATTCTTATACTGATTTTGTGGTCAATAATTTCCATGACCTTGACGACATCTTTCTCACTAACGTTGAGGCCAGACCAACCCTAGCATGTACCTTGGGTCTGTGAGGCTAAGTGTATCTTCTAACACTCTCTCTCTCTCTCTCTCTCTCTCTCTCTCTCTCTCTCTCTCTCTCTCTCTCTATCTATCTATCTATCTATCTATCTCTCTCTCTCTCTCTCTCTAGGTCTCGCCTCCATTCCCCAGTCCCTCCGCCGTGCGACTTCCTGGGAACAGTAAGAACGTCATGACGGGTGCGATACATCACCGCCTAAATGCCATCCACCTCGTTTCAACGTGATGAACTCTCCTGGCGCTCTCGCTAATGGCCAGTAATGCTGCAGATTATAGGACGCCACATTAAGAAGCAGTGCATCTCGAGACGAAGCTTTCACATATCATCCCGATAACTGTCGACCCGAAACTGAAAGATTTTTTTTTTTCTTTCTCGTGGCGTAAAAGTTTTCTGGCAGCGGTCGCAGCGGTCCTCTGTACTGCGCTACCGGGCGTACGACGTCGAACGCCGTTTGTGACGTGTTGGGTCACCTCACTCCTCTATATACTCTCTAAAGCACGATTGAAACGTGTCGATCGGTAGGCCACGTTGTTGTGAGAGCCGTGGTTCGCGTAGATATCGAGAACAAGAATTTTCGTAATCGTACAACTAATTGCTTTTAGAAAACTGATAATGAAAATAATAATCAGGAGTCGGGAGAAAGAGCCACATGAGAGGGACGAAGCAAAATGAGACATTCTCTCTCTTTGAGATTAGGTCATACATCAACCCGGTGTACGAGACGTCTTCGAACCGATGCCAAAATGGGTGCCAGGTGCCACTGCAGCCGACAATGCTGGGAGACGAAACTTTCCCTCCATAGACCAATTGGGGCTTCCATGTCTTGTAATAGGCAACCACGCAACTGTAGTGGGACTTGTAAGTATACGGTATATAGTACAGGCTGGGAATCTCACACTTGTGGGACCTCATCTCTTCAAGATTCTCTGTTATACAACTCTGCAGTTCGTCTCTACAAAGTACATGAATTATACCATATTCCTGGACCCCCACGTCAGCGTGCGCACTCACAGCCTGTTCAAGTTTTGCGTTTTAATTCAGGTCTCCATTACTGTTTGATGTCTGATCATGTAACTTCATCGAACCAGAAGTAGGTCTCCTTGATCTATAGTTTTATGCTTTATAAATGAACCTCGTATTTGGCGATTACCTGTGTTTAACGATCAAATGCACACAGCTTAGAAAGTACCATTTTCTTTCCATTTCGATTCGTATCCTCGGTAAACACGTTAAGGGAACGCTCTGTTCCACTCTAAAAGCTTTGGCTTATTTCAGATCCTGTGAGCGAAAAATGTAATATAAATAATTCAGGGCCTCAGACATCGAAACTAAAAGAAGATCGTATATATGGTTTAAGTTCAGCTTATTTCTTCCAACAGTATCTCATTCTTTCTCCCCTTCACTATGAAGGCCATACATGTTCAGATCCAACTGAACCTTACTGGATCTGAATCAGAGAACCGAGCAGTGTCGCAGTGACGGCACAATAGGAACACACTTTTCATGACCCATTTAGCTATCGCAGACCTTTCTTATTTTCTTCATTTTTTAGCGGTCGTTATAACACGATGGGAGACCATGCCCTTATCGCGTCCATCTCGAATGAAAAGAAACATAAAAAGGAAGAAACAGAGAGCTCCTCGGGTGTTTACTGGTTCGAGTCGTAGATAGGAAGAGGGAAAGACATTAGAAGGAAGAGATATCCCTAAATTTGATGGTCGAGGAAAAAAAAAGGGAAGGTAACATAACGGTTAATCCTCGTGTGGTCGCACTCCGCACAAAAACTATGGAAAGCAGCAGACGAATCGCATTCCATAATGGCCAAAGCACACACAGACACCTCAAGGAAGCAATGGTCGAAATGATGTAAGGAGAAAAGAAGGTATCAAATAAAGGCTGTTGGGATGGAAGGGATGAAGAGAGACGATAATGGGATAGTTAATGTTAAGGCAGAAGTCTTTCGATTCATCTCTGGGTAAGAGAGACCGATAAGGAATACTCGCTCACAAGATGAATTAGTTCGCCTCCTGTACAATGCTCCCAGCTGCTGGGAAGCATATTATATATAGAGAGGACATGTTTATGTTATAACTTGGGTGAATTATGGCTCTTGAAATCAATAGTTGCAAACGAGTGATATTCAGGAGATACAGATAAATATTGCTTTTTTTGCACGATCAGATTAAGTTACTGCTTTTTAATTTCGAGATCTTGCAGACCTTTCATTGTCTTACTTTCCGCTAGGAGGTAATCGCACAGAGACTTTCTTTCTCTGTATCTCTTTTCTATCTTGCAATCAATCGGACTAAATCTCATCTGCCATTTGTAAGACTAACATTGTAGTCTTCAAGGTTTCCCAGTGAGCTAATGTCATTCATCGTTATTTCCTTCTCTCACGACCTTAGCATCATCCGCAGACATGTTCAGGTGGAGTCCAGTCCATCATGCAGATCATTTGCGTGCACCGAGAATAGCAGTGGGCCCAAGGCCGAGCCTTGCGGCACGCCTACTGTTGTCGCCAACCGTTTTAAGAATGCTCTTCTAACCTGCGTCCTTTGCTCACTTCCACTGTGATCGTTCATTCAGTACAGGATCCTGCTCTTTATTTCTGCCAGTAGGTCTAACTTCTGAACCAGCCTCCAATATGGTATTGTGTCAAAACTTTCCGGCAGTCAAGTAATACAGAGTCCACACATCTGTATCTTTGATGTAAGATGGAGCTCACCAGGCCTCAGAAGTCTAGGAGATTGGTCAAGCCTGACTGACCTCTTTTCTAAGAATTCATACTGCCGCCCGGTTCTGTATGATCTCCTTAGCAAACAGTCTCATCCATTTCCTGTCATAGTATCTCTTCCAGCGTTTTACCGACCACACCCGTTAAAGCAGACTGTCCTTTCAGCTCAGAGCGATATCATGATCAGGACATTTGCCCTCCTCCATATCCTTCCAACTAGACCTCCTTCTAAGAGACCTATTTACCAGTATAGGTAACAGCCTAACAAATACTGTGGCAAGTTCCGTCAGCACGTATGAGGAGACTTTATAAAGGCCATGAGCCTTTTATTGGATCATGTTATTTCAGGAAGCCTGATCACGTCATTTCTATGAATTCATTTACCTACCAAGATCCCTTTTCCATCCCACCCTAATGATACTGAGGAAGTGTATCCTCTAGTGTACAAACACTTTTAAACTTATCATTCATCTCTTCATATATTACCTCATTCTCAACCGTTCTTCCCTTCCAGCCCCTTATCATTTATCAGTTGCTCTTTAACCGATAAGATAACATGATTTGTTGCCGATAAACTTATGGAAAAGTGTGTAATTACCTAGTTGTGTGTATGACTACTATTTGTGTGCTACGAGGAGAGAGTTTTACACTCATGTTGTCCCGTCTCAACCTTGCAAACGTACATACCAAATCTTCCTTCTTATGTGTACACACACACACACGGATACAGGAACACACACACACACACACACACACACACACACACACACACACACACACACACACACAGCACAATCTAAACCAGGTTCCCATTCATCGACCAGCCAAGAGGGGAAGATGAACACCTTGGTATGGTATGGCCCGACTGCCTCACCTAGGATATGAACAGACTCATGGTCAGTGTTTACAGGAAGGGAATCTTACGTTCGTGGGACCCCATCCCATGAACATTCTTTGCTATCATACAACTTCTTAGATTCATGTATGCTGCCTGCATTAATCATGTACTCAGTCATTCAGTTCCGTTTATCTAACACTCTATTTATAATACAAAAGTATATATCTACATCTACTTTAACGCGTTTCATGCTTGCTTAACTGTATGTTAAGTCCTATGGTTGCTCTATCCCTACAACTCTCGATAAATTGTTCACTTTCTATATCATCGACCTGTCTCAAAAACTTAAAGGTGATTCCTTATCCTTCTCTTCTCCAAGATACACGAATCTAAAGTGTGCATGTGTGTGTGTGTGTGTGTGTGTGTGTGTGTGTGTGTGTGTGTGTGTGTGTGTGTGTGTGTGTACATATAAGTAGGACACACACACACAACACAAGTAAGGAGGAACTTGGCGAACTTCTACATTGCAGAACTCAAGTTTATGCTACTTTGGAAACTCAGAAGTTTGGCTTTGGTAGTTACTAAGTAGGTGGGGTATAGCTATATGACCGATGCGAGAGGCTGCAGCCACCAAACTGAGACGCGAACGATCTTTGGGAGGTCATGGAGGCGATGCAGCAGTGGCAAGGATGAGGCATAAGATGGATGAGTGTAAGGAAAGCCATTAGGATAGACGTGAGGATCAAGCTACAAGGAGAAGATAAGTGACCAGAGGCCAATATAAGTCAGAATATCTTAGGAATACCTGTATAAAACGATACCGAACAAATCAGATGGGAACTGGGGGAGGTTGAGAGAGACTTTGAGGGATTTATTGCGAGGTGTTGGCATCCATCCTTGTCCCTCCCACGTCCAACACCCGCGGGGATTTATTCACTATGCAAATCTTGTGTCAACTTGGAGCCTCTGACTTTTGATTGAATGTTTGGTTTGTCTTGCATGCTTCCTGTGGCTGGCGTGTTTGCCCGGGAAACTGTTTAAAAGTTTAACATCCTCGGTCAACACGCTCCTGAAGACAAGTCTCGGACTATATATATATATACACCCAGTCAGGACTCTGGTGATGTTTATGATTTTATTGACGTTGCTGTGGGCGTGTGTGTGAAAGAGAGTGTGAGGCGAGAGATATGGAAGATGGAAAAGCATATGTGTTTTGTCTATTTTCTTGGCTACATAGCATTCAGAACAAGAGTGGAACTCTCGTGTGGACAGATATTTGGGTAAGTATTTACCTTAGCGAGTGTGTTTGCTACTATGTAAATACATAATGTTGTCTGCGTGTCCACGGATAGTATGTATGTGTGTATGTACAAACGGTAAAAAAAGTATCTTAACACTTTTTGTGAGAAACAATTAGACAGCACGGACGAAGTATTTTGAGAAATGCCCAATAGTCTGACCTCGCATTGGTAGCCTTGTTTTCACGACATTGTAATGTATCTGTTGCTCACGACATTTGTTGTCCCTTGCTGTAATAAATGTTAAACTGATTTCGTATTTCAATGGAAGTAACTATGGAGTGGGGCTACCATAACGTTTTTGGAAAATTGTCTCACATTCATTCTTACCAACCTTAAAGAATGAATCGTGTTGATCATTTCGAAATTCATCGAACCCATTCGGGAAGATATATCTTTTACCGTGTGCACGAGAGCGTTCATCTGTAATTTAAACATGCTCGAGTATGTAGACGCAAGTCCTTCACTTCACTGACGTTATATTTATGTGAATGTATGACTGTTTTTATAAGACGTGGATATGTGTATCTTGGGGAATATCTTCATTTGTCTGCATTCTTGTGTATGAATGTTTCTGTCATTCATATCACATTCAAGCTGAATGTGCTCCGAGAAGTAAGGAGTAACATTTTAGCTGTGGCTTCTAAAAGCTTCTAACCTGACCTCCAATTACCGTGGCCACCAGAATGAACACATACACTCACACACACAAAAAAAAAAAAACACAAAAACACACACACCCACACACACACACACACACACACACACACACACACACACACACACATACAATGGACATATTCAGATGCCAGAACATTAGATATTTACATGTACACTCTTACAAAGAACTTGGTTCTCCCTGATCTCTCTGTCCCCATTTGAATCCAACTTACCCCAGTCGATCTCCTTATACCTGAGATCACTCCTACCCCACACAGTATTAGTATTTCACCATCCCAAAGAAGTGCGTGTTTTACTGCTTGGCGTACCGTCGTGGTTGTTCCATCACTGTCATCATCGTATATTTGCTCCGGGTCATTAAAGAGACGTGAAATGGAGCAAATATGCGCGGGCGAACAATGACGGAATAAACAATATGGTACACGAGACACTAAAGCAAGCCTTCTCGGAAATGGTAAAGAATGAGTAAGGGAAGCTTTCGATGATGAAAAGATAGACTAAGGTGGGATGAGGAAGAGAACGTGGATCTCAGTGGAGAGAGAGAGAGAGAGAGAGAGAGAGAGAGAGAGAGAGAGAGAGAGAGAGAGAGAGAGAGAGAGAGAGAGGGAGGGAGGGAGAGAGAGTCATGGGGAGGGAGACACAAGCTCTGGAAGTGTGTAGGGGTAAAAGTATCTTGACCACCAGCGAGTCAGTTGCACGCGATGATCAGAGGGACTGATACCTTATCTCTACCAGATTTTTTTTTTCATCTTCATACTCAGGATGCTGCTGGATACCGAGAATATCGTATATGTTACTCCTTTCGGAAAAGGTGATCAAGTGATGCTTGAATCTAATTGACTGGCAAATGAGAACTAGAGAAAAAGCGCTGCGATGAAACTTGACTCCAAATGGAGATATAATCCTCGAAATTATACAGAATTCAGCAAATCCTATGACACTAAGTCGGGAAATGGAGTTCAGCAGCCTGACAAACGTAAGTATTTGATGATCTTTTAAACAAGGGATCGTATCCCAGAGAGAGTGAGAGAGAGAGAGAGAGAGAGAGAGAGAGAGAGAGAGAGAGAGAGAGAGAGAGAGAGAGAGAGAGAGAGAGAGAGATAGGAAAGGGCGGAGAAGTACCGGAATGCTGATTGAAAGACCACTAGAGGCTATAGACAAGCCAGATTCAGTTTCTCTGACGGCAAAAGGGTAAGGATTATTGATGGATGTGGGCAAGACACGAGGGAATGACCAGTAATTGTCACATTCTATCCACGAGTTGTGTATTCAGGCTAAGAGACTGGTTATCGAGATAATTGCTGGGAAAGATGTAAAGACGGAGTTTTGGAGCACAAGAATAGCTGACGACTGGAATAAACTGAGTGGTGACATTGTGAATGTGGACAGCATACAAAAGTTTAGAAGGCTGTAGGTATGTAAAGCTCAATAGAAGAGGCCCCATTCCCTCCCCATACGTTACGAATATATAGTTAAACACACACACACACACACACACACACACACACACACACACACACACACACACACGAAAGAATGGCTCAACCCACCCACATACACAAGTATATACATACACGTCCACACACGCACATATACATACCTACACATCTCCACGTATACATATATATATACATACACAGACATATATATATATTTATATATATATATATATATGTACATAATTCATACTGTCTGCCCTTATTCATTCCCGTCGTCACCCTGCCACACATGAAATGAAAACCCCCTCCCCCCGCATGTGCGCGGGGTAGCGCTAGGAAAAGACAACAAAGGCCACATTCGTTCGCACTCAGTCTCTAGCTGTCATGTGTAATGCACCGAAACCACAGCTCCCTTTCCACATCCAGGACCCACAAAACTTTGCATGGTTTACCCCAGACGCTTCACATGCCCTGGTTCAATCCAGTGACTGCACGTCGACCCCGGTATACCACATCCTTCCAATTCACTCTATTCCTTGCACGCCTTTCATCCCCCTGCATGTTCAGGCCCCGATCACTCAAAATCTTTTTCACTCCATCTTTCCACCTCCAATTTGGTCTCCCACTTCTCCTCGTTCCCTCCATCTCTGACACATATATCCTCTTTGTCAAACTTTTCTCACTCATTCCCTCCATGTGACCAAACCATTTCAAAACACCCTCTTCTGCTCTCTCAACCACACTCTTTTTATTACCACACATCTCTCTTACCCTTTCATTACTTACTCGATCAAACCACCTCACACCACATATTGTCCTCAGACATCTCATTTCCAGCACATCCACCCTCCTCCGCACAACTCTATAGCCCACGCCTCGTAACCATATAACATTGTTGGAACCACTATTCCTTCAAACATACCCATTTTTGCTTTCCAAGATAACGTTCTCGATTTCCATGCATTTTTCAACGCTCCCAGAACTTCGCCCCCTTCCCCACCCTATGATTCACTTCCGCTTCCATGGTTCCATCCGCTGCCAAATCCACTGCCAGATATCAAAAACATTTCACTTCCTCCAGTTTTTCTCCATTCAAACTTACCTCCCCATTGACTAGCCCCTCAACCCTACTGTACCTAATAACCTTGCTCTTATTCACATTCACTCTCAGCTTTCTTCTTTCTCACACTTTACCAAACTCAGTCACCACCTTCTGCAGTTTCTCACCCGAATCAACCACCAGCACTGTATCATCAGCGAACAAAGCTGACTCACTTCCCAAGCTCTCTCATTCACAAGAGACTGCATACTCTCACCTATTTCCAAAACTCTTGCATTCACCTCCCTAACAACCCCTTCCATAAACAAATCAAACAACCATGGAGACATCACGCACCCCTGCCGCAAACCAACATTCATTGAGAACCAATCACTTTCCTCTCTTCCTACACGTACACATGCCTTACATCCTCGATAAAAACTTTTCACTGCTTCTAACAACTTACCTTTCACACCATATATTCTTAATACCTTCCACAGAGCAACTCTTTCACTCTATCATGTGCCTTCTCCAGATCCATAAATGATACATAAAAATCCATTTGCTTTTCTAAGTATTTCTTACATACTTTTTTCAAAGCAAACACCTGATCCAAACATCCTCTACCACTTCTGAAACCACACTGCTCTTTCCCAGTCTGATGCTCTGTACATGCCTTCACTCTCAATCAATACCCTCCCATATAATTTGCAAGGAATACTCAACAAACTTATACCTCTGTAATTTGAGCACTCACTTTTATCCCCTTTGCCTTTGTACAATGGCACTATGCAAGCATTCCGCCAATCCTCAGTTACCTCACCATGAGTCATACATAAATTACATAACCTTACCACCCAGTCAACAATACAGTCACCCCCTTTCTTAATAAATTCCACTGTAATACCGTCCAAACCCGCTGCCTTGCTAGCTTTCATCTTCCGCAAAGCTTTTACTACCTCTTCTCTGTTTACCAAATCATTCTCCCTAACCCTCTCACTTTGCACACCACCTCGACCAAAACACCCTCTATCTGCCACTGTATCATCAAACACATTCACGACCAAAACACCCTCTATCTGCCACTGTATCATCAAACACATTCAACGAACCTTCAAAATACTCACTCCATCTCCTCACATCACCACTACTTGTTATCACCTCTCCATTAGCCCCATTCACAGATGTTCCCATTTGTTCCATTGTCTTACGTGCTTTATTTACCTCCTTCCAAAACATATATGTATATGATTGTAGAGACAACTCACACCTTTTCGTAACACAGACTGAGAAATGGAATTCAGAAGGCTTGATATAATGTTTGTATCTGAACTGCCAGAAAGCATTCGATACTTTTCTATATGGAAGTTTGATTCAGAAGTTAGATCACCACACAGGAATAAAGGGGAAACTCCTTCGATGGATAGAGTATTATCTACGTGGAAGAAAACAAAGGATGCATGTCTGAGGAGACTTCTCAAAATAGGTTGAGGTCACCAACGGAATACCATAGGGTTTTGTTCTGGGACTAACGCTCTTCTCAATATATGTATATAACTACCACGAAGGAAAGAGTCCATGCCCTTTCGCCAGTTATTTACATCGATCAAAAAGATAATGTTGGAGATGAAATCCTATCTGAATAGGTTTGCAGATGATACAAAAGTCATAAAGGAAGTTTACTAACTTATAAAGGGGGCCGTGACTAACTCGAAAGGTTGGACTGATACATGCTTGATATCAGAGGGTCAAACCAAGTAAATGTGAAGTTATGAGGATGGGTCAGAGTGAAAGAAGGCCTAGATATGATAATCATCCAGTAAGAGACAAGCTATGGGAATCTGTGGATGAGGACCAGGGTGCCGACATTGTCCCCAACCAGTCGCCAGAGTCCCATCTGAGGAGACAAGTTAAGACCAACTGTCTGCTGGCAAATATTAGAATAGCAGTGAAGTTCAGATACAAGTATATATTCAGCGAGCTGTTCATATCATACATAGGGCCACGAATATGGTATGGTTCTCGAATATGTTCACCACACCAAAGAACAAAGAACTAATAGAGAGGGTACGAAGGAGAGCAAAATAATATGGTACCAGACTCAAGGGAGCTGAGTTACATGGAAGGGCTGAAGTCATTATATTTGCCCATCTTGGAAGAGAGAAGGGCAGGGGAGGACCTGATCACAGCCTTTAATTTCTTAAAGTAGATCGATGATATGGACAGTCACCAGTTTTTCGAGAGATGTAGGGATTGAGCTAATAGAGGATATAACATAAAATGATGCAGGAAACTTGATAGAAATGTTTGGAAGTCCTTTTATAAGAGTGACGGGTGAATGAAACTGAATGAGTGAAGACATGGTTAATGCAGACACCATGAATAATGCAAGAACTTGTATAGAAAAAAAAAAAGTCAAGAGATGGGACCCATGAGCGCAAAACTCCTTCCCCGGTACGGTAGAGATAAGTAATTACAAACACACACACAACACAAGAACAAGACGGCCACAATAAGACAGAAGACTAAGCTATGTATTTTCCAGTCATATGACCTTCCCACGGAACATTGCATGTGGCGTGGGTTATAAAAGATCACTTCACCCAGAATGTTATTATCCTAATAGCACTGCATTTACCTCAGATATAAGACCCAACGATAATGAGGCTGTGACGAAACGATGAGCTTTGTGTGTACATAGCGAAAAGGTTGGAGGCTATTTCGCGGACGTTCAAAGTGAAATGTAAAGCTGGATGGTTACGGGGGAAATGCTATGTAGCTATGTAGCTATGTAGCTATGTGTTGCGGTCTTGGCGTCTTGTGAGCATGTAGAGAAAGGCTGTGAAGATGAGTTTCGTCAGTATATAGATAAATGGCGAATATCTATGAAAAAAAAGAAATATATATATATATATATATATATATATATATATATATATATATATATATATATATAAGATAAAATATATATATATATATATATACACTCCAATCCAGTTTTTAATTACCCAAAAGGAGGAACAGAGATGCAGGCCAAGTGAGGATATTCCCTCTAAGACTCAATCCTCTGTTCTTAACGTGTATGTATGAAAAGAAAACTCATGCTTTCATATATATATATATATATATATATATATATATATATATATATATATATATATATATATATTTATATATATATATATATATATATATATATATATATATATAAATATATATATATATATATATATATATATATATATATATATATATATATATATATATATATATATATGAAAGCATGAGTTACCAGTGTTCACTTGTAGAAGAGGCAACAGCGCCTGGTTCGGGCGCCGCCCTAGCAACACACTAGGGAGCTTTCGACCATTTCAATCTGCGTGTTGCTACGGCCCCAACAATGCACTAAAACGCCCATCTTATCCCCGGGCCGAGGCCTCCGTCCTCTTACCCAGCTGGAGTGTCCCGCGGCTCTCGTTCGGAGGCGGCTTCTCCACCTCCCTCGCCTCCGTGGGCCAATTCTCGCAAATTTGGGGGTAATATCGTCTGGGAAATCAGGTGGTTATCTCAGCGCTCCGTGTGGGGGGGGGAGAGGTCCTGGCAGCGGGGTGGATCCTTTAGTCAGGCCCTAGGGTGCAACTACGATCCTCAATGTAAACTACACGATTCAATGGGCTAAATCATGTTCGTTTCATGATCGTTGGGCCTTGGATGAGGAGGGCAAAACAGCAGCAGACATCCTGCTAGTGACGCGGAGCGGAAGATGGCAAGGTGCCCGAGACCTAAGCTTGCGTTGCCGGTGGGAGGGAAGACCTCACTGGCAGCCTCCGCCACACAAGACACGCGGAGTGGAACAGGAGGGAAGGCTGGGGGAGAAGAAATGGTGTGGACTGGAGAGGTGGTGAAAGACTAGATGGAGCAGAAGAGAGGGATGGGCAGTAAGGGGAGAGCTGGAATGGAGTTAAGACACATGTTTTTTAGAAGAGTTTGGCTCTGAAATATGGCGTATGAAGTCTTTTTTTTTTCTTTTTGCGGTCTTTAAGCCGAATTGATTCGATGGCATTACTGTGGAGTCTCCAAAAAAAACAAAAAAAAACTATGTTCTCCAGGCAACGGGTCCTCTAAGCTAAGATCGTCATGGTGCAAAGGAGAGACTTTTTACCTGGAGATTTAGGAGACTATAAGCTGGTGACGAAAGTAACGCCAATGGATCTGTCATAGTATGAGTGCACCAGTCGTTGAGCCGCACGCGCAGCATTACGTGGGGGAGCGGAAGAGAGGATGGAGCAGCAGCGGCCGGAGAAGCCTAGCCTAACTTAAGTTAGACTAAACTTTATCCTAACCTAACTTAATCTAACATAACCCAACCCTTATCCTAATCTAACTTAGCGTAACCTTTATTCTAACTTTATCTAACTTAACCTAACCCTTATCCTGAGTTTAACCTAACCCTTATCCTAACCTAATTCAACCTAACAACATAACCTAACTTAAACTAACTTAACCCAACCTTTACCCGAGCCTAACTTAACCTAACTTAACCCAATTCTTATCCTAACCTAACTTAACCTAACCTAACCGAGCAAATACAATATCAAATGACCTAATCCTAACCCTTATCTTAATCTAACTTAGCGTAACCCTTATCCTAACTTAACCTAACCCTTATCCTAACCTAAGTTAACCTAACCCTTATCGTAACTTAATTCAACCTAACAACCTAACCTAACTTAACCTAACTTAACCCAACCTTTACCCTAGCCTAACTGAACCTAACTTAACCCAATTCTTATCCTAACCTAACTTAACCTAACCTAACCGAGCAAATACAATATCAAATGACCAGTTCTCACCTTAGACGCAAAATTAAAGTTCATTGCAGGAGATAGAAACTTTGTATAAGAAGGAATTTCTTTAAGAGAAAAGGTCGATAATTGACACTGTTTCAAAATGTAAATTATCAGGTCATGCTTTATTTTATAATATTTTTCTTATATCTTTTATTTCTACCAGTGACCAACATAGCACGAGCAAATTCTCTCAGTCAAGACTATCTGGATGACTGAAAAATTTTAAAGAGAAAACAGAAATTAATCAGGGCTCAGCAAGTGTTTGTTAAACCCATCTCTTAAATGACCAATGGTTATATGAAGAAGGGAAAACAAAAGAAGGAAAAGAACTCCATAGCTCAACTGTTCGAGGGAAGAAGGAGAGATCATAACAGTTAATCCTCGAGTGGCCAACCTCCACACACAAGCCGAGGGAAGCAGTAGCTATACACGAGCCATAGGTCTGCTTTTGAAATTGTTCCTCACATTTTCCTTCGTCCTCATTGCTTTATCACACGAAAATGATTAGCATCTGCGATTCATTGCTACCTGAGTGCGTCTTTGGACAGCTTCAAGTGGAACATATCAAGTTATGTCAAATTAATAACTAAGCTAATTTTTCTTACCCTCCGATTTCTAGAATTAATCTGATAATAATCCAATTACAAGCGATGCACGGAAATTCCATTCTCGGCAGCCGGCAAGAGAAGCGATTCCACAGAAATGTGATTAGTATTTCTGTTCCTAAACAGATATGTTCATTTTCTCAAAAGAACTTATTATCCCTTTATAGTTATGAAAGAACATCAAAGGCCATCTTGTATCATCTAATCCTTTGTATATATATGATGGTTTGATCGTGTAAGTAATGAAAGGGTAAGAGAGATGTGTGCTAATAATGAGAGTGTAGTTGGGAGATGTGTGCTAATAATGAGAGTGTAGTTGGGAGAGAGCAGAAGAGGGTGTGTAAAAATTCTTCGGACGTATGGAGAGAATGAGGCGGAGGGAACAAGAAGCGGGAGACCAAATGGGAGGTGGAAACATGGAGTGAAAAAGATTTTGAGCGATAAGGGCCTGAACATACAGGAGGATGAGAGGCATCGTGCAAGGAATAGTGAATTGGAACGATGTGGTATACCGGGGTCGTCGTGCTGTCAATGGACTGAAGCAGGGCATGTGAAACGTCTGGGGGTAAACCACGGAGAGATCTGTGGGGCCTGGATGTGGATAGGAAGCTGTGGTTTCGGTTCATTATACATGATAGCCAAAGAATGAGTGCGAACGAATGTGGCCTTTTCAGTAAGTTTTCCTGGCACTACTTCCTTGAAGCGGGGGTAGTGTTGCTGTTTCCTGACGTTACCTCGATAACACGGGAAACGGCGATCAAGTATAATATATATATATATATATATATATATATATATATATATATATATATATATATATATATATATATATATAAATATATATATATATATATATATATATATATATATATATATATATATATATAAATATATATTTTTTTTTTTTTTTTGCTTTGTCGCTGTCTCCCGCGTTTGCGAGGTAGCGCAAGGAAACAGAAGAAAGAAATGGCTCAACCCACCCCCATACACATGTATATACATACACGTCCACACACGCAAATATACATACCTACACAGCTTTCCATGGTTTACCCCAGACGCTTCACATGCCCTGATTCAATCCACTGACAGCACGTCATCCCCGGTATACCACATCGATCCAATTCACTCTATTCCTTGCCCTCCTTTCACCCTCCTGCATGTTCAGGCCCCGATCACACAAAATCTTTTTCACTCCATCTTTCCACCTCCAATTTGGTCTCCCACTTCTTCTCGTTCCCTCCACCTCCGACACATATATCTTCTTGGTCAATCTTTCCTCACTCATTCTCTCTATGTACCCAAACCACTTCAAAACACCCTCTTCTGCTCTCTCAACCACGCTCTTTTTATTTCCACACATCTCTCTTACCCTTACGTTACTTATTCGATCAAACCACCTCACACCACACATTGTCCTCAAACATCTCATTTCCAGCATATCCACCTTCCTGCGCACAACTCTATCCATAGCCCACGCCTCGCAACCATACAATATTGTTGGAACCACTATTCCTTCAAACATACCCATTTTTGCTTTCCGAGATAATGTTCTCGACTTCCACACATTCTTCAAGGCTCCCAGGATTTTCGCCCCCTCCCCCACCCTATGATCCACTTCCGCTTCCATGGTTCCATCCGCTGCCAGATCCACTCCCAGATATCTAAAACACTTTACTTCCTCCAGTTTTTCTCCATTCAAACTTACCTCCCAATTGCCTTGACCCTCAACCCTACTGTACCTAATAACCTTGCTCTTATTCACATTTACTCTTAACTTTCTTCTTTCACACACTTTACCAAACTCAGTCACCAGCCTCTGCAGTTTCTCACATGAATCAGCCACCAGCGCTGTATCATCAGCGAACAACAACTGACTCACTTCCCAAGCTCTCTCATCCACAACAGACTTCATACTTGCCCCTCTTTCCAAAACTCTTGCGTTCACCTCCCTAACAACCCCATCCATAAACAAATTAAACAACCATGGAGACATCACACACCCCTGCCGCAAACTTACATTCACTGAGAACCAATCACTTTCCTCTCTTCCTACACGTACACATGCCTTACATCCTCGATAAAAACTTTTCACTGCTTCTAACAACTTGCCTCCCACACCAAGTATTCTTAATACCTTCCACAGAGCATCTC
Organism: Panulirus ornatus; assembly: GCF_036320965.1. Lineage (NCBI taxonomy): Eukaryota > Metazoa > Arthropoda > Malacostraca > Decapoda > Palinuridae > Panulirus > Panulirus ornatus. The sequence continues at coordinate 9,839,475 of NC_092292.1, read as the reverse complement.
TATCAACTCTATCATATGCCTTCTCCAGATACATAAATGCTACATACAAATCCATTTGCTTTTCTAAGTATTTCTCACATACATTCTTCAAAGCAAACACCTGATCCACACATCATCTACCACTTCTGAAACCACACTGCTCTTCCCCAATCTGATGCTCTGTACATGCCTTCACCCTCTCAATCAATACCCTCCCATATAATTTGCCAGGAATACTCAACAAACTTATACCTCTGTAATTTGAGCACTCACTCTTATCCCCTTTGCCTTTGTATAATGGCACTATGCACGCATTCCGCCAATCCTCAGGCACCTCACCATGAGTCATACATACATTAAATAACCTTACCAACCAGTCAATAATACAGTCACCCCCTTTTTTAATAAATTCCACAGCAATACCATCCAAACCTGCTGCCTTGCCGGCTTTCATCTTCCGCAAAGCTTTTACTACCTCTTCTCTGTTTACCAAATCAGTTTCCTTAACCCTCTCACTTTGCACACCACCTCGACCAAAACACCCTATATCTGCCACTCTATCATCAAACACATTCAACAAACCTTCAAAATACTCACTCCATCTCCTTCTCACATCACCACTACTTGTTATCACCTCCCCATTTGCGCCCTTCACTGAAGTTCCCATTTGCTCCCTTGTCTTACGCACTTTATTTACCTCCTTCCAGAACATCTTTTTTTTTCTCCCTAAAATTTAATGATACTCTCTCACCCCAACTCTCATTTGCCCTCTTTTTCACCTCTTGCACCTTTCTCTTGACCTCCTGTCTCTTTCTTTTATACATCTCCCACTCAATTGCATTTTTCCCTGCAAAAATCGTCCAAATGCCTATCTCTTCTCTTTCACTAATAATCTTACTTCTTCATCCCACCACTCACTACCCTTTCTGATCAACCCACCTCCCACTCTTCTCATGCCACAAGCATATTTTGCGCAATCCATCACTGATTCCTTAGATACATCCCATTCCTCTCCCACTCCCCTTACTTCCATTGTTCTCACCTTTTTCCATTCTATACTCAGTCTCTCCTGGTACTTCCTCACACAAGTCTCATTCCCAAGCTCACTTACTCACACCACCCTCTTCACCCCAACATTCACTCTTCTTTTCTGAAAACCCATATAAATCTTCACCTTAGCCTCCACAAGATAATGATCAGACATCTCTCCAGTTGCACCTCTCAGCACATTAACAATATATATATATATATATATATATATATATATATATATATATATATATATATATATATATATATATATATATATATATAAGACGCTTTAGTGATATATGTGAAAACTCACAGCAAGTGGAAACCTGACAAAGAATTGTGATTCCATACCAACATCACTGAAGATATTTGTGGTAGAACACAAATATATTAGCCTAAGCTTTCTGATCTATCAGCAATGTTTTCGATTCAACCCTTAATCACAATGCTGATATCCAGTGCATGCAAACACACGACAATAAAATATATTTAACATATTGATCGTAAAGATATAATATGGTTCGAAAATTGCTTCATTGGCCTTCCTATTTGACCGTCGGGCCTCAGAATGGTTGAACGTAACACGTAACAAGTGGCGTGCCCCAGGGGTGAAACACGGAACCATTGCTGTTCCTGACAGTAATAACAATGGACTCTGGCGAGATTTATCAAAATTCTTTGGGGACACGAAGCATGTATACAGAGCGACAGCAGACACCAGATGCATTAAAAACGAGAAAACAAGCTACACTATGAAAATCCCTACACTTCAAAGCATAAATTAGATGAAAGACTTAAGTGCAATAATCTCCAGTCACCTAAGACTAGGTGAGCGGAGTGATGTATCCCAACCCTGAATATCACAATGATCAGTTTATGTATGTATATCTTTTTTATATACTATTCGCCATTTCCCGCACCAGCGAGGTAGCGTTAAGAACAGAGGACTGAGCCTTTGAGGGAAATCCTCACTTGGACCCCTTCTCTGTTCCTTCTTTTGGAAAATTAAAAACGAGAGGGGGAGGGGGGGGATTTCCAGCCCCCTGCTCCCTCCCATTCTGGTCGCCTTCTCCGATACGCAGGGAATACGTGGGAAGTATTCTTTCTCCCCTATCCCCAGGGATAATATATATATATATATATATATATATATATATATATATATATATATATATATATATATTCAACCATCATTACAACGCTATAAACATCGCTCTAACGTATATCAAGACCCTTTATGCCCATGACGCAACTAACCAGTCACTTGCCCTGCACTCTCTGTACATAGACAAAAGCACATCACAACACTTTGTGGCCTTTGGTCCCGACCGGTGGACGTGGCCAGCTTCCTGAGTGCTTCAGAAGCCTCGTGATTATAGAAGATAATCCAAGGCCAGGAAGTTCGTGTGTGTGTATGTGTGTGTGTGTGTGTGTGTGTGTGTGTGTGTGTCGTTTTTCCGTGAAGGTTTCTGCTAACAAACACCCTCATTAAATATGTAGAAAAAAGGAGTAAGAAAACGTGTTTAAGGGAAAATAATGGTGTATATCATATCTATGAACAAAGCTTGAGTCAAGGCCGGCAGCGTAGATGTATCAAGACAAAAAATATTATCTCCGCTACACTGATTATGTAAGACAGTTTCGGGCGTCACTTCAACATTCAAAAGTCAAGAGGGTCCTACTTCACTCCACAGTTACATACCCATATAATTGTGAATTTGAAAGATTAATAACATGAAATTACAGAGGATCAATTTAAAAAGGTGGATATAATGATGCGGTTCTGTTGGATTATATTCTCTCCTGGTGTCTTGTGATTCAAAAAATTACTGATACTCGATATGGACAGCTCACATTTATACCAACCAGCGCTGAGACGATCGTTCATTCCTTTTCACTCGTAAGACTGCCACATACTTTAACCATAACTATATAACCTTGACCATACTCTTGTTATGTCTCCGTTTATATAAAGCATAAATATCACTGAGCTTCAACAATAATTTGTGATCTTAGAGGCCATGGAATGCTCGTCGTCCAAGCCTTGCCTTAGGTGCTCTGGAAGTTTGAGGGGCTTGTGGATGGTAGAGCCGAGGAGGATCATTAATTTAAGGCTTTTCTCAGTGACCCGTGGCTCAAGGAATCCTCAAAGCTTTGTCGTATTTTGAAGGGCTTCTTGCCGTGCCTCTCATCCATACACCACGAAATATAATCATTCAACGGGGAGGGAAGGAGGCAGTCTGGTTCCTGACGTCCTTATTGATGGCATAGACCTTATTCATAAGTTGCCTCGATACTTACTTATAACCTCACCTGCGTCCAAAACCCCTCTATATTCCCCATCTGCCCCAATACCCAGTGGACGCTCACACTACGCCCAATCATTCGTATACTCACCCATCCTATCCAAACCAGTCTACACTTCCCCAATATCTAATCACGAGCAGAAGCAGTAAATAAAGCAACCAAACAAACTTGACATAAGCAAGGCTTATGATCCTGTTGCCATTCATACTCATGTACTGAAAGAGTGTGCCTCTGTACATGCACATGTGCTTGCTCGTCTGTTCCGTTTCTGTTTAAAAAAAACAGAACTTTTCCTTCTTTTTGGATACAAATGTTGTTAAGAAGGGTGGCCTTTCTAATCCCTCTAACTATCGTCCTGTTGCTTGACATCTACCATTTACAATGTCTCTGAATCCCTCCTCAACTCCCATATCATTAGACATCTTGAATCTCACAGTCTTCACTCTGATCACCAGTATGGCTTCCGCAAAGCTAGATCTAGTGGTGATAAGTCTTTCCTAGAGTAGTAATGTCTGGCCGTCATCACTAAAAGATTTGTGGGAATCCTGTGTAGTTGCCTTTACGTATCCAAAGCTTTGGAAAGGGTGTGGCATCGTGGTCTCATCTCAATGCTCCCCTCTCTAGGCTTCCCTCCCTCGCTTTGCTAACTTATGTTTAGCTTCCTCTCCAGTCGATCTAACTCCGTGACTGTTGATGGATCAACGTCTCCCCTTTCTCCATTAACAGCGGTGTCCCTCCGCATCCTTGCCTGACAGAGTCGTACGCGGTTCGACTTATAAACTCTCCCACACTAACTTCAAAACCTGACCCGCTTGCCCTGCGCCGCAATGTTGGTTCACTTTCCCGCTTCTATAGGTATAATTCTGGATTTTGCTCCCGAGGGCTGGCTGCTTGTTTGCCCCCTCCACTAGCTAGACGACACAACCTCAGCAAGCTGCTACGTCATATGATTACTGTGGGGTCGTCGGTGGGCTGGTTTCGATAATCATTTCTTTTCCTACACCTCGAAGTTTTGGAACACTCTACCTTCTCAAGTCTTTCCAAGGAACTATGACCTAACACATTCAAAAAGACAGGTTTTTCACTTCCTCCAAAAATTCTTAAATACTTTTCCTTGTCTCTTCTTCTTCCCCTTCATAACCCTCTCTATATTTCAATTAAGGCTCGGCTTCATTACCTCGTCTGGTAGTGTCCACATGCAACCTCTATCATCGACAGTCTACACATCACCCCTGACTGGCATTTACCCACTAAACCTTCACTCACGTCGGTCACTCATTTCTAACACGACATCCACTTGAACCCATCCACACATAACCCAACTACCATCCCTTGTCCTTCTATACCTAATCCACTTACACCCGTAACCACCCTTAGTGCCCATGAGTGCCTATCCTACACCCAGTTATGTAACTACCTCCACACCCTGCCCCTCAAAAAAAAGAAAATGAGGGTAGAATTTACGTTCTTCCGCCTTCATTCTTTTTTCGTTACACATAAATTTCCAGCGTGTTCCGTTCATTTTGCATAAGCAGCTTTACTTGCAATTTCAGGGTTCTTTGGTCTAGCAATATTTAGGGGTATGTTCTTGTGTTGCCTTCTTTTTTTCTCTAACACAACCTTTGGTTTTCCCTCTAGAGGGACTCCCGCTGGTAATAATGCCTCCTTCACGCCATCTTTTTATCAATCACCTCGTGAGCTGTAGACGGGTCACACGGAATACCCATGCCTTCGTCGTAATGGCTCGTATAAGTCAGGACTAACCCACCATCACCCATCATAACGTGGGTGTTTACAACAGTGATTTGGTAATTTGATGACCCAAGTTGGTTCATGTTCCTTTATCATGTTCTACATATCTTATTTACATTAGCTATTGTAAAAGTAACACCCCCAATATTTTTAGACCTATATACGTCACATTTTGTAAATTTGTAAGAATAAGAAAGCAATAGTATAAGTAGATGATCATCTTTTTAACCATGAAATGTTCATGTATTTAACATTTATCTTTTCCTTTGGACGTGGATCATTTTTTCCGATATAACTGCAAACTCTCTTGGTCGTGCTGAAAGTAATGATAACAGTGAACAGCCTCATTACAGACAGTTTCATAAACCGTGTTTTGGCTTTATTCTTTTCCTTCTTGGTACTCGAGCGTTGTCAACAAACAGATGATCAAATCATATTTAAGCTGTTCTGTAGATCCGATGCTTTGCCCTGTGATCCCAGCAGTTAGCCATGAAAATAATCGTACTTACAATACTTATATTTTAGTTTAGAAGTTAGCCATGAAAATAATCGTACTTACAATACTTATATTTTACTTTATTCTGTGGGGTCTAATTTTCTTATCAGATTTTGTTACTTACTACATTTGAGAAGTAGTTACTACATCTATATCCTTAATGTAGTGTGAATGTGCTTGATCTGAGATGATGTTGAAGGCCCTTTGAACAATGGTAATGGTCATTATATGTTCACTGTACACTAGTGTTCATGAGAGCCTCTGTGGTGCAGTGGTAAGCGTTGCTGGTAATGAACCTATGGACTCGAGTTCTATGCCGTGTCCAGGTGGTAGGCTCACAGCCGAACCAGGTCTTCGTTCTCCTTGAAGCATTAATCTACAGGTAGATACGGAGCGTAAAGTGGGGACGGTAGACTGTAGACCGTACCTGCAGATGGCCTGAATATATGACAGATTGGCACAGGAGCAAAAATTCTGAAGAAGGGCAGCATGGCCAAGGAGTTTCTTTCTTCTTTTCTTCTCGGTTTGTGCTGAAACGGTACGGGTAACAGAGGCCCTAATCAAGGATATCCAATTAACGATTTATTTATATATATATATATATATATATATATATATATATATATATATATATATATATATATATATATATATATATATATATTCCCATGAGCCCATAGGGAAATGAAATACGATAATTTCCCAAGTGCACTTTCGTGTAATAATCACATAATAACAGTCAGTTGATATACAACGGAGACGTAGCTAGGACGCCCTATGGCCAGGTACCCATTTTATCGACCAACTTGGGTAGGGATAGCAATTGTTTTCGTACTTCTTTTTTTGATTTTCGATATGTGTTTACTCATTTGGTCTTAACGTTCTTTGAACCAAGATTTCACCTGATTTGATATCTGATGAAGATTCGATGCTCTTACGCTTAGCGTACTCACATTACCTTGCCTGGAGGGCAGTTAAACAAATCATGATCTTAATCATGACCATCTTTCATCCGCATCTCATTATACCAGTGATGCTCATAAGAGGAAACGAGACGCTAGATTTATGTACGTGATCACAAGCCGGCCATTATGGTTTGGATGTGATTACACTGGGAATTAGAAGTTTGTTTCCTGAAAACCGAGTCTTTGTGAACCACTGTAAAAGAGGATATATTACCCAACTTTTTTTTTTCATGACGTGCAAGGAAAACTGCTGGTCCTTAATATGACCTTACGAACGTGATCCCGCCAACGACAGCTGAAGGTCAAACCAGATCAGGATTCTCTCTCTCTCTCTCTCTCTCTCTCTCTCTCTCTCTCTCTCTCTCTCTCTCTCTCTCTCTCCTATACCCTCCCAGGTGTGGGGAAGGTTGGTCACAGCTGCGTAGTAAGCCAGCACTTTAGTGGCTGTGTAGTAACACTGCTTTAGGCCCAGGTGGCTGCCTCATCTTTCTGCCTCACGCACACGTAAGCTGCTGGCTATCTGTCCACAAGCACTCAGTCTCTCCATCTCATCCATAACACTTGACAACATACATGACTCGTTCTTCGTCATTCTACTTTGACTTCGCGCCAACCCTGTCTTACGGCAAAATGTCCTCGTATGTGATGTAGTGTCTCTTTCTCTCTTTCTCACCCCGCCTCCCTGTGTGCCTCTTACTCCTCACTTCCTTCGTCTGACCGAGAATATGGTGCACCGAAGAGTATCCCCTTCTAGCAATGAACGCTCGCTGCACGTCATGGGATCACTAGCGAAAAAATAGATATTTAGCGAACACGACAGCCGATTGAAACACCACCTCCGTCCTTGCCTATCATTCCACACTCTCTTCGCCTGGACTAGCAATTGACAAAGCCGAGAAATATCCTTCATCTAGCAAAAAGAATCGCTGCACATCAAGGAAATAATTAGCGGTGGGATAAAAAGGAAATATAAAGATTTAGCGAACACGTCAGCCGATTGCTGCGAGCCAGCTCGAGTGCCCATCAGGCCGGAGTCTCGACACGAATGATGAGGGCCAGCAGCATTCGTGACGATGGCTCGCCTCTGGAAGTGCTGCTCTCTGAGAGCATCATTATCCCGTACCTGAGCGTGTCTCAAGAGCTCAGCAGCAAGTGGTGTATTTACGTGAGCGCCCTCTCTCTCTCTCTCTCTCTCTCTCTCTCTCTCTCTCTCTCTCTCTCTCTCTCTCTTAGTCCGAATGCAGGGGTTAGTCCCACTTACCCTGGGATTTTCTGTCTCTCTCCCTTTCCAGCTTGTTATCATCATTTCATAAGCCTCTACAGCTTTCATTATGAACAAGAGTTGTTCGGGGCTCACAGGAACTCTGGCCGTTGTCATGAATAATTCTTATGTTTTCCAGGAGTGTAGGGCAAAGTTTCTTGTGAGAATTAATATCTTATGCGATACGGTCAGGTATTCAGACATATATATATATATATATATATATATATATATATATATATATATATATATATATATATATATATATTTTTTTTTTTTTTTTTTATACTTTGTCGCTGTCTCCCGCGTTTGCGAGGTAGCGCAAGGAAACAGACGAAAGAAATGGCCCAACCCCCCCCCCCCCCCATACACATGTACATACACACGTCCACACACGCAAATATACATACCTACACAGCTTTCCATGGTTTACCCCAGACGCTTCACATGCCTTGATTCAATCCACTGACAGCACGTCAACCCCTGTACACCACATCGCTCCAATTCACTCTACTCCTTGCCCTCCTTTCACCCTCCTGCATGTTCAGGCCCCGATCACACAAAATCTTTTTCACTCCATCTTTCCACCTCCAATTTGGTCTCCCTCTTCTCCTCGTTCCCTCCACCTCCGACACATATATCCTCTTGGTCAATCTTTCCTCACTCATTCTCTCCATGTGCCCAAACCATTTCAAAACACCCTCTTCTGCTCTCTCAACCACGCTCTTTTTATTTCCACACATCTCTCTTACCCTTACGTTACTTACTCGATCAAACCACCTCACACCACACATTGTCCTCAAACATCTCATTTCCAGCACATCCATCCTCCTGCGCACAACTCTATCCATAGCCCACGCCTCGCAACCATACAACATTGTTGGAACCACTATTCCTTCAAACATACCCATTTTTGCTTTCCGAGATAATGTTCTCGACTTCCACACATTTTTCAAGGCTCCCAAAATTTTCGCCCCCTCCCCCACCCTATGATCCACTTCCGCTTCCATGGTTCCATCCGCTGACAGATCCACTCCCAGATATCTAAAACACTTCACTTCCTCCAGTTTTTCTCCATTCAAACTCACCTCCCAATTGACTTGACCCTCAACCCTACTGTACCTAATAACCTTGCTCTTATTCACATTTACTCTTAACTTTCTTCTTCCACACACTTTACCAAACTCAGTCACCAGCTTCTGCAGTTTCTCACATGAATCAGCCACCAGCGCTGTATCATCAGCGAACAACAACTGACTCACTTCCCAAGCTCTCTCATCCCCAACAGACTTCATACTTGCCCCTCTTTATATGGGAGGGTATTGATTGAGAGGGTGAAGGCATGTACAGAGCATCAGATTGGGGAAGAGCAGTGTGGTTTCAGAAGTGGTAGAGGATGTGTGGATCAGGTGTTTGCTTTGAAGAATGTATGTGAGAAATACTTAGAAAAGCAAATGGATTTGTATGTAGCATTTATGGATCTGGAGAAGGCATATGATAGAATTGATAGAGATGCTCTGTGGAAGGTATTAAGAATATATGGTGTGGGAGGAAAGTTGTTAGAAGCAGTGAAAAGTTTTTATCGAGGATGTAAGGCATGTGTACGTGTAGGAAGAGAGGAAAGTGATTGGTTCTCAGTGAATGTAGGTTTGCGGCAGGAGTGTGTGATGTCTCCATGGTTGTTTAATTTGTTTATGGATGGGGTTGTTAGGGAGGTAAATGCAAGAGTCGTGGAAAGAGGGGCAAGTATGAAGTCTGTTGGGGATGAGAGAGCTTGGGAAGTGAGTCAGTTGTTGTTCGCTGATGATACAGCGCTGGTGGCTGATTCATGTGAGAAACTGCAGAAGCTGGTGACTGAGTTTGGTAAAGTGTGTGGAAGAAGAAAGTTAAGAGTAAATGTGAATAAGAGCAAGGTTATTAGGTACAGTAGGGTTGAGGGTCAAGTCAATTGGGAGGTGAGTTTGAATGGAGAAAAACTGGAGGAAGTGAAGTGTTTTAGATATCTGGGAGTGGATCTGTCAGCGGATGGAACCATGGAAGCGGAAGTGGATCATAGGGTGGGGGAGGGGGCGAAAATTTTGGGAGCCTTGAAAAATGTGTGGAAGTCGAGAACATTATCTCGGAAAGCAAAAATGGGTATGTTTGAAGGAATAGTGGTTCCAACAATGTTGTATGGTTGCGAGGCGTGGGCTATGGATAGAGTTGTGCGCAGGAGGATGGATGTGCTGGAAATGAGATGTTTGAGGACAATGTGTGGTGTGAGGTGGTTTGATCGAGTAAGTAACGTAAGGGTAAGAGAGATGTGTGGAAATAAAAAGAGCGTGGTTGAGAGAGCAGAAGAGGGTGTTTTGAAATGGTTTGGGCACATGGAGAGAATGAGTGAGGAAAGATTGACCAAGAGGATATATGTGTCGGAGGTGGAGGGAACGAGGAGAAGAGGGAGACCAAATTGGAGGTGGAAAGATGGAGTGAAAAAGATTTTGTGTGATCGGGGCCTGAACATGCAGGAGGGTGTAAGGAGGGCAAGGAATAGAGTGAATTGGAGCGATGTGGTATACAGGGGTTGACGTGCTGTCAGTGGAGTGAATCAAGGCATGTGAAGCGTCTGGGGTAAACCATGGAAAGCTGTGTAGGTATGTATATTTGCGTGTGTGGACGTGTGTATGTACATGTGTATGGGGGGGGCTGGGCCATTTCTTTCGTCTGTTTCCTGGCGCTACCTCGCAACCGCGGGAGACAGCGACGAGGTATAAAAAAAAAAAAAAAAATATATATATATATATATATATATATATATATATATATATATATATATATATATATATATATATATATATATAAATAAATAAATCGTTAATTGGATATCCTTGATTAGGGCCTCGATAAAAACTTTTCACTGCTTCTAACAACTTGCCTCCCACACCATATATTCTTAATACCTTCCACAGAGCATCTCTATCAACTCTATCATATGCCTTCTCCAGATCCATAAATGCTACATACAAATCCATTTGCTTTTCTAAGTATTTCTCACATACATTCTTCAAAGCAAACACCTGATCCACACATCCTCAACCACTTCTGAAACCACACCGCTCTTCCCCAATCTGATGCTCTGTACATGCCTTCACCCTCTCAATCAATACCCTCCCATATAATTTACCAGGAATACTCAACAAACTTATACCTCTGTAATTTGAGCACTCACTCTTATCCCCTTTGCCTTTGTACAATGGCACTATGCACGCATTCCGCCAATCCTCAGGCACCTCACCATGAGTCATACATACATTAAATAACCTTACCAACCAGTCAACAATACAGTCACCCCCTTTTTTAATAAATTCCACTGCAATACCATCCAAACCTGCTGCCTTGCCGGCTTTCATCTTCCGCAAAGCTTTTACTACCTCTTCTCTGTTTACCAAATCATTTTCCCTAACCCTCTCACTTTGCACACCACCTCGACCCAAACACCCTATATCTATATATATATATATATATTTATATATATATATATATATATATTCCCATGAGCCCATAGGGAAATGAAATACGATAATTTCCCAAGTGCACTTTCGTGTAATGATCACATAATAACAGTCAGTTGATATACAACGGAGACGTAGCTAGGACGCCCTTTGGCCAGGTACCCATTTTATCGACCAACTTGGGTTGGGATAGCGATTGTTTTCGTACTTCTTTTTTTGATTTTCGATATGTGTTTACTCATTTGGTCTTAACGTTCTTTGAACCAAGATTTCACCTGATTTGATATCTGATGAAGATTCGATGCTCTTACGCTTAGCGTACTCACATTACCTTGCCTGGAGGGCAGTTAAACAAATCATGATCTTAATCATGACCATCTTTCATCAGCATCTCATTATACCAGTGATGCTCATAAGAGGAAACGAGACGCTAGATTTATGCATGTGATCACAAGCCGGCCATTATGGTTTGGATGTGATTACACTGGGAATTAGAAGTTTGTTTCCTGAAAACAGAGTCTTTGTGAACCACTGTAAAAGGATATATCACCCACCAATCTTTTTTTCATGAGTAAGAGTTGCTATCCTATGAAAATTAACTGAAATGTCATATGGTATACTGAAGAATATTTTGCTCGGTATTTCTTTCGTGCAAGGAAAACTGCTGGTCCTTAATATGACCTTACAAACGTGATCCCGCCAACGACAGCTGAAGGTCAAACCAGGTCAGGATCTCTCTCTCTCTCTCTCTCTCTCTCTCTCTCTCTCTCTCTCTCTCTCTCTCTCTCTCTCTCTCTCTCTCTCTCCTATACCCTCCCAGGTGTGGGGAAGGTTGGTCACAGCTGCGTAGTAAGCCAGCACTTTAATGGCTGTGTAGGAACACTGCTTTAGGCCCAGGTGGCTGCCTCATCTTTCTGCCTCACCCACACGTAAGCTGCTGGCTATCTGTCCACAAGCACTCAGTCTCTCCATCTCATCCATAACACTTGACAACATACATGACTCGTTCTTCGTCATTCTACTTTGACTTCGCGCCAACCCTGTCTTATGGCAAAATGTCCTCGTATGTGATGTAGTGTCTCTTTTTCTCTTTCTCACCCCGCCTCCCTGTGTGCCTCTTACTCCTCACTTCCTTCGTCTGACCGAGAATATGGTGCACCGAAGAGTATCCCCTTCTAGCAATGAACGCTCGCTGCACGTCAGGGGATCACTAGCGGAAAAATAGATATTTAGCGAACACGACAGCCGATTGAAACACCACCTCCGTCCTTGCCTATCATTCTACACTCTCTTCGCCTGGACTAGCATTTGACAAAGCCGAGAAATATCCTTCATCTAGCAAAAAGAATCGCTGCACATCAAGGAAATAATTAGCGGTGGGATAAAAAGGAAATATAAAGATTTAGCGAACACGTCAGCCGATTGCTGCGAGCCGGCTCGAGTGCCCATCAGGCCGGAGTCTCGACACGAATGATGAGGGCCAGCAGCATTCGTGACGATGGCTCGCCTCTGGAAGTGCTGCTCTCTGAGAGCATCATTATCCCGTACCTGAGCGTGTCTCAAGAGCTCAGCAGCAAGTGGTGTATTTACGTGAGCGCCCTCTCTCTCTCTCTCTCTCTCTCTCTCTCTCTCTCTCTCTCTCTCTCTCTCTCTCTCTCTCTCTCTCTAGTCCGAATGCCGGGGTTAGTCCCACTTACCCTGGGGTTTTCTGTCTCTCTCCCTTTCCAGCTTGTTATTATCATTTCATAAGCCTCTACAGCTTTCATTATGAATAAGAGTTGTTCGGGGCTCACAGGAACTCTGGCCATTGTCATGAATAATTCTTATGTTTTCCAGGAGTGTAGGGCAAAGTTTCTTGTGAGAATTAATATCTTATGCGATACGGTCAGGTATTCAGACATATATATATATATATATATATATATATATATATATATATATATATATATATGGTAAATTATATGGGAGGGTATTGATTGAGAGGGTGAAGGCATGTACAGAGCATCAGATTGGGGAAGAGCAGTGTGGTTTCAGAAGTGGTAGAGGATGTGTGGATCAGGTGTTTGCTTTGAAGAATGTATGTGAGAAATACTTAGAAAAGCAAATGGATTTGTATGTAGCATTTATGGATCTGGAGAAGGCATATGATAGAGTTGATAGAGATGCTCTGTGGAAGGTATTAAGAATATATGGTGTGGGAGGAAAGTTGTTAGAAGCAGTGAAAAGTTTTTATCGAGGATGTAAGGCATGTGTACGTGTAGGAAGAGAGGAAAGTGATTGGTTCTCAGTGAATGTAGGTTTGCGGCAGGGGTGTGTGATGTCTCCATGGTTGTTTAATTTGTTTATGGATGGGGTTGTTAGGGAGGTAAATGCAAGAGTTTTGGAAAGAGGGGCAAGTATGAAGTCTGTTGGGGATGAGAGAGCTTGGGAAGTGAGTCAGTTGTTGTTCGCTGATGATACAGCGCTGGTGGCTGATTCATGTGAGAAACTGCAGAAGCTGGTGACTGAGTTTGGTAAAGTGTGTGGAAGAAGAAAGTTAAGAGTAAATGTGAATAAGAGCAAGGTTATTAGGTATAGTAGGGTTGAGGGTCAAGTCAATTGGGAGGTGAGTTTGAATGGAGAAAAACGGGAGGAAGTGAAGTGTTTTAGATATCTGGGAGTGGATCTGGCAGCGGATGGAACCATGGAAGCGGAAGTGGATCATAGGGTGGGGGAGGGGGCGAAAATTCTGGGGGCCTTGAAGAATGTGTGGAAGTCGAGAACATTATCTCGGAAAGCAAAAATGGGTATGTTTGAAGGAATAGTGGTTCCAACAATGTTGTATGGTTGCGAGGCGTGGGCTATGGATAGAGTTGTGCGCCGGAGGATGGATGTGCTGGAAATGAGATGTTTGAGGACAATGTGTGGTGTGAGGTGGTTTGATCGAGTGAGTAACGTAAGGGTAATAGAGATGTGTGGAAATAAAAAGAGCGTGGTTGAGAGAGCAGAAGAGGGTGTTTTGAAGTAGTTTGGGCACATGGAGAGGATGAGTGAGGAAAGATTGACCAAGAGGATATATGTGTCGGAGGTGGAGGGAACAAGGAGAAGAGGGAGACCAAATTGGAGGTGGAAAGATGGAGTGAAAAAGATTTTGTGTGATCGGGGCCTGAACATGCAGGAGGGTGAAAGGAGGGCAAGGAATAGAGTGAATTGGAGCGATGTGGTATACCGGGGTTGACGTGCTGTCAGTGGATTGACTCAAAGCATGTGAAGCGTCTGGGGTAAGCCATGGAAAGCTGTGTAGGTATGTATATTTGCGTGTGTGGACGTATGTATATACATGTATATGGGGGGGTTGGGCCATTTCTTTCGTCTGTTTCCTTGCGCTACCTCGCAAACGCGGGAGACAGCGACAAAGTATAATAAAAATGATAAAAAAATAAATATATATATATATATATATATATATATATATATATATATATATATGAATATATATATATATATATATATATATATATATATATATATATATATATATATATATATGAATATATATATGAATATATATATATATATATATATATATATATATATATATATATATATGAATATATATATATATATATATATATATATATATATATATATATATATATATATATATATTTATTTTTTTATCATTTTTATATATATACCGTCTGTTTAGATCAGGTGTTCGCCATTGCTCTGCGTTTCCTCTGGCGCGGAGGGGCGCCCACATGTGCCTTACAAATATTTGAACTGGTGAGAGGGGGGTATTTGCTCAGCGGTGGCCTCGCTTGTCCACTCATCGTAACCCTAAACGCATAACAAGTTAACGAATGAGTGTCACTGAGGGAGGCCTCGTTGGGGTAAGGGAGGGTCATCGTCCGCGTACAAACGCGTTACCTGGTCTGTATTGTCCGGGTGTGTGCGCCTCGCTGACCATTACACGACATAAAGCGAAAATGAAAAACAGTAATTGACTTACGAGCAGGGGAAATGGCTAGCAGTAATAATTTCACAACGTGAAAAAAAAAAAGAGAAATTTAGAGAGAGAAAAAAGAACACACACACAACAAACAAAATGTGTTGGATACCATTTGCTGATGGATATGTTTTTGTACCCATTGGCCCCCTTCCCTCAGAGTCTGCAGCGCTAACTCTTGGACGAGCATAAAGTCTGGGAGTTGCGTGGATTCGGACTGCAAACTTGGGACAAATAATGTGGACATGTGAGTCCCCTCCCACACACACACACACACACACACACACACACACACTGTAAAGCGTCGCTTGACTCCCCCGCTCCAAATGACAGTCCCTCAGTTATCTTTGTTTGCTGTTCATCACTGCCATTCACCCTGTTGACTACAAACACTGGTGTTGGGATGGGTAAAAAAAAAAAGAACAAAAAAATGGAAAAAGTAAAAAAAAAAAAGAATCGAGAGCTTAATGAGAACATGATTTAGTAATCTGGGACCCCCAAACAGGCAGCAGTTGTTGCCAACGAACAGGCCACAATTTCGCTTTACAGCGCGCCAATTAGGGACAACACAGTGTTTGCATGCCATTGCAGTATTTCCTGCAGGCCCGGCGTACGATCACTTATTAACGATTTACGACGGCAGGTCAAGTGAAAACTCTGGCATTTGTTCTTGAGGGATCGTGTGAAGCTCCCCTTCTGGAAGGTAATACATAGTATTTTACCCTACCGTGATATATATATATATATATATATATATATATATATATATATATATATATATATATATATATATATATATATATGTATGTATTGGAAAGGATCACAATTTTGCTTGTGATCAAGTATATACCTACGAGTTCACGGGGAAAATGAAACACGATAAGTTCTCAGGTGCACTTTCGTGAGATAATCACATCATCAGGGGAGACACAAGAGAGAAATATAAGTCAGTCGATATACAATGAAGAGACGTAGCTAGGACGTCCTAGCTACGTCTCGTTGTATATTTCTCTCTTGTGTCTCCCCTGATGATGTGATTATTACACGAAAGTGCACCTGGGAACTTATAGTGTTTCATTTTCCCCGTGGACTCAGAGGAATATGTATATATATTGGCAAAGCATATTTACATCGAAATGACCGTGCAAACTCTAAACAACCAGCCTCCCAGCCTAGTTTGAATAACCACCCCACAACCCACCCACCCACACACACACACACACACACACACACAGACACACACAAACACATTTATGAAACTACACTGTCCATAACTATACGAGGTAGCCGCTCTCGCCTATGTTCCAGCATCAGATGCACCCACTCATCATATCGAAAGACCCGCTTCTTCCTAAGATTCAAGATCCACATTAAAGACACTGAAGACATACTCCTCAATTCTCCTACACTCACCCTTCGACGACACACACACACACACACACACACACACACTTCTTGCAGCACGAATGTGAAGGAATTGTGAAGGGAGCAGCTGAGTAGGTTTGTTAGCAATTTTGATGCACGAGACCTGGTTGTAATGATGGGTGATTTGAATGCAAAGGTGTGTAATGTGGCAGTTCAGGGAATGATTGGTGTACATGGGATGTTCAGTGTTGTAAATGGAAATGGTGAAGAGCTTGTAGATTTGTGTGCTGAAAAAGTATTGGTGATTGGAAATACCTGGTTAAAAAAGAGATGTAAATAAGTATACGTATGTAAGTAGGAGAGATGCCAGAGAGCGTAATTGGATTACGTGTTAATTGATAGGCGCGTGAAAGAGAGACTTTTAGATGTTAATGTGCTGAGAGGTGCAGCTGGAGGGATGTCTGATCATTATCTTGTGGAGGCGAAGGTGAAGATTTGTAGAGGTTTTCAGAAAAGAAGAGAAAATGTTGAGTGAAGAGAGTGGTGAGAGTAAATGAGCTTGGGAAGGAGACTTGTGTGATGAAGTACCAGGAGAGACTGAGTGCAGAATGGAAAAAGATGAGAACAAAGTTTGGACGTAAGGGGGGTGGGGGAGGAATGGGATGTATTTAGGGAAGCAGTGATGGCTTGCGCAAAAGATGCTTGTGGCATGAGAAGCGTGGGAGGAGGGCAGATTAGAAAGGGTAGTGAGTGGTGGGATGAAGAGGTAAGATTATTAGTGAAAGAGAAGAGAGAGGCATTTGGACGATTCTTCCAGGGAAATAGTGCAAGTGACTGGAGATGTATAAAAGAAAGAGGCAGGAGGTCAAGAGAAAAGTGCAAGAGGTGAAAAAGAGGGCAAATGAGAGTTAGGGTGAGAGAGTATCATTATATTTTAGGGAGAATAAAGAGATGTTTTGGAAGGAGGTAAATAAAGTGCTTAAGACAAGGGAACAAATGGGAATATTGGTGAAGGGGGCTAATGAGGAGGTAATAAGAAGCAGTGGTGACGTGAGAAGGAGATGGAGTGAGAATTTTGAAGGTTTGTTGAACGTATTAGATCATACAGTGGCAGATATAGAGTGTTTTGGTCAAGGTGGTATGCGAAGTGAGAGGGGTTAGGGAGAATGGTTTGTTAACAGAGAAGAGGTAGTGAAAGCTTTGCGGAAGATGAAAGCCGGCAAGGCGGCGGGTTTGGATAGTATTGCAGTGGAATTTATTAGAAAAAGGGGGTGACTATATTGTTGACTGGATGGTGAGGATATTCAATGTATGTATGGTTCATGGTGAAGTGCCTGAGGATCGGCAGAATGCATGCGTAGTGCCATTGTACAAAGGCAAATGGGATAAAGAAGAGTGCTCAAATTAGAGAGGTATAAGTTTGTTGAGTATTCCTGGGAAATTAATGGGAGGATATTGATTAAGAGGGTGAAGGCAAGTACAGAGCATCAGAATGGGGAAGAGCAGAGTGGTTTCAGAAGTGGTAAAGGATGTGTGGATCAGGTGTCTGCTTTGAAGAACGTATGTGAGAAATACTTAGAAAAGCAAATGGATTTGTATGTAGCATTTATGGATCTGGAGGAGGCATATGATAGAAATGCTCTGTAGAACGTATTAAGAGTACATGGTGTGGGAGGAAAGTTGCTGGAAGCAGTGAAAAGTTTTATCAAGGATGTGAGGCATGTGTACGTGTAGGAAAAGAGGAAAGTGATTGGTTCCCGGTGAATGTCGGTTTGTGGCAAGGGTGCGTGATGTCTCCATGGTTGTTAATTTGTTTATGGATGGGGTTGTTAGGGAAGTGAATGCAAGAGTTTTGGAAAGAGGGGCAAGTATGCAGTATGCTGTGGATGAGAGGGCTTGGGAAGTGAGTCAGTTGTTGTATATATATATATATATATATAATCATCCCTGAGGATATGGAGAAAGAATACTTCCCACGTATTCCCTGCGTGTCGTAGAAGGCGACAAAAAGGGAATCCTCCCCTCTCGTTTTTTTTTTTTTTTGATTTTCCAAAAGAAGGAACAGAGAAGGGGGCCAGGTGAGGATATTCCCTCAAAGGTCCAGTCCTCTGTTCTTAACGCTACCTCGCTAACGCGGGAAATGGCAAATAATATGAAATAAAGAAATATATATATATATATATATATATATATATATATATACGAATAAAGTGTATATGAACGCGCACCTTCATAGAACATACAAACCTCCAACAGCCAGGATCGAACCTGGGACCCCTTGTGCAAGAGGCAGGCATGCTAACCGCTAGGCTAAGGGACTGTATAATAAGAAACAACTATTCGAAATACTAAGTACTCGAATACCCTTCGTCTCACAATGGTGAGCAACGGGGTCTATCGGTTGTTTCCGAACAGAACACATAGCCAGCTGATAGCGTTTTACCGAACCTAACTGTACAACGCGGAGTTATATGAATACGAATAAAGTGTATATGAACGCGCACCTTCATAGAACATATATATATATATATATATATATATATATATATATATATATATATATATATATATATATATATATATATATATGTGCCTATGAAGGTACGCACTCATATGCACTTTATTCGTACTCATATACCTTCGCGTTGTACAGTTAGGTTCGGTAAAATGCTATCTGCTGGCTATGTGCGCCTGTTGTGAAATAACCGGTGTAGACCCCGTTGCTCACCAACGTGAGGCGAAGGGTATTCGAGTACATAGTATTCGAATAGTTATTTCCTATCAGCCAGGCCCATAGCCTAGCGGTAGCATTCCCGCCTGTGGCACAGGGGCCCTGGGTTCGATCCTGGCTGTTGGAGGTATGTATGTTCTATGAAGGTGCGCGTTCATATGCACTTTATTCGTATACATATATATATATATTCCTACGAAAAGTTCCCAAGTGCACTTTCGTGTAATAATCACATCATCAGGGGAAACACAAGGGAGAAATATAACAGTCAGTTGATATACATCGAAGAGACGAAGCTAGGACGCCATTTGGTAAACATGTGATTGTCCAAAACATGTGTTGGACAATCAAGTCCTGGGCGTGGCAATCAGCCCACACGCAACCG
Source organism: Panulirus ornatus (assembly GCF_036320965.1). NCBI lineage: Eukaryota > Metazoa > Arthropoda > Malacostraca > Decapoda > Palinuridae > Panulirus > Panulirus ornatus. Next base: position 9,819,723 of record NC_092292.1, on the reverse strand, counting down.
AGGTGTTTATCCTCCCCTCGCGACCGGGGAATGAATTAGGTATCTGTCAGCCTGGGGTATGTGTATAAGTGTGTATATACACATATCGGAATAAGGACATCACGCATATACATAGAGGCTGCGAAACTGGGCAACACAAGCTTTAAACTCTCTCCCAGTAACGCACAAATAGGGACCTCACATAGTTATCACACACACACACACACACACACACGGCGGTAAAAGTTGAGAACGACATCAAAATGGCTCAAAGGGAGTTGGATCATCAGCAGGGTGGAGGGGTTGGTTGGCTTCATAGGACATCCAGCGCAAATTAGAGGCGCCAACTTGAAGTGAGTGAGACACTTGGGTCAAGCAGCCAGCCCGGGGACATTCAGCACCATCCTCAGGCCTCTCTCCCTCTCCTGGCATTCACCACTCACCTGAAGCCTCACCACAGGTTTATCGGACACGAATTACACCGAGTTCAAACCTGCCGGTAAAGTTAGGATCTTCCTCCCAAAGGCTGGGAAGACTAGTCATGACAGTATGTTTGGGGCGAACATAAGAGTGGCAGGGTTGTTATATAGTAGCATTTAAGTCACTTTTTCCTTCCCCTTCTCTGCCATTACGTGGCTCACTTCAGCTCTAGCGATTCCATTCGGTGCCACATCAACTCCCAGGTATGTGAAGCATTCCATTTCCTCCAATTTCATTCCATTCAAACTCTCACTCCACATAACCTATCTTTTTTCACTGTTAAACCCAATAACCTTCCTTTTATTCAATTTTACTCTCGACTTTCTCTTTTCACACCCTTTCCCAAAATCAGACATCAACCTCTGCAGTTTCTCACTTGAATCTGACTGAAAAAAACCAACTGACTCATCCCCCAGACTCCCACAAGCCCAACTGACTGCAGACCTGTTCCTCTATTCAAAACCCCAAGGCCCTTGTATTTACTTCCCTCACCACACCATCCAAAAACACATTAACCAGTCATATATATATATATATATATATATATATATATATATATATATATATATATATATATATATAAGAAAGTGCATATGAACGCGCAACTTCATACAACATACAAACCTCCAACAGCCAGGATCGAACCCGGGACCCATGTGCAACAGGTGGGAGCGCTATGCTCGTTGTACAGGGGTCCCGGGTTCGATCCTGGCTGCTGAAGGTTTGTATGTGTCGTCCTGGCTGCTGAAGGTTTGTATGTTCTATGATATATATATATATATATATATATATATATATATATATATATATATATATATATATATATCCAGTGGAGCAGGTCGTCCAGTGGATGGTCCTCCAGGTGATCGTACAAGATGATCCCGAGCTCAGCCAGTGGCAAGATCCAGCCAGCAAAGTATTGCAAGACGCCACTGGGGCGTGGGAAGTGTGGAACAGTCTCCACGTAACGGATGAAATTCAACAAGGGCAATGTTTCCTAGTCAAGATTAAGAATTCTACCATTCACGATTACATATCCAAACGCTAAAACATACTTTTAACACCAACCAGACAACTCCAATCTAAACCTAGTAAAACGCATCTAAATATATGCACTACGTCTGTCGATGCCTCACTTTTAGTGTGGGTTTGTTTCTGCAGGAACGGAGGGACGCCAGTATCAACAGCTCGATGTTTGATGAGCTACTGGACAGCACATAAAAGCTCTCTGTCGACACTGGATGGTCACTGTCGTGAGCGTGATTCCGTATTGCTCAGACGAATTTGGTTTGGTAATTAGACAGGTCGTTTGTACCGACCGCTTAAGGTGTTCATGAACGCGCGTCTTAAATTCCACACTGAATTAGAATCCCACCCACCGTACTCAGGAATGTAATATATTTTCTAATCTTGATATATCGAGAATGGCGGTTATTACACTTCGTGAGAAAGTGACTATTATATGACGTTAATTTTATCCTCGAGTTCAAGCAAGTAACACATTCAAGTCATTTTTCAAGAGCAAGGCTGTCATGGCGCGGTATTCCTCAACTGTCTACCAGTATGAGTGCAGCAGCTGTAATGATTTGTGTACCGGTAAGACGAAGCGACACCTCTGGACGCGCAATCATGACCGAACGCCTTCGGCGGTGTGAATGTGTGTCGCTTCGTGTGTCCGTACCTGCGCGTGCGTGTATGAGCGTATCCTCGCTTATTCATATCTGTATGTGTGTCTGTATGATTACATTTACCACCTGACATCACAAAACAGTATTTCACCCCGACAGAATATCAACTAGACCCCTATCTAAACGGGAGGGGTCGAGCAATGCCCATTTACCACGACTTGTGTCTCGCTGATAGGTTCTGTTCGTGTCATACTCGAGAAGAAAATCTAAGATGATTTAGAAACTTTCTTCCACACTTAATCACATCACTGGCGTTCCTCAGACTTGTATCATACGGATCATTTATTCAAGATAAGCTCTTCTGCTCGTCCAACATGCTTTTACTAAACTCGTGTCTATCATTTTCTGATATTAACCATTACCTGAAGAGTATAGCAAAATTCCTAGATAACTGTCCCACAGCTGGGTTGACCTGTGGACCGACTGCCGCAACTAAGATTCGAACCTACGCGCTCGACCCAGGGTGGCCCGCGAATGCGTCACATTCAGAAACACCAACCGCTACACCATATCTATCTATCTATCTATCTATCTATCTATCTATCTCTCTCTCTTTCTCTCTCTCTCTCTCTCTCTCTCTCTCTCTCTCTCTCTCTATATATATATATATATATATATATATATATATGTATATATATATATATATATATATATATATATATATACTCCACAAAGTATTGTCAGACACGCGTCGCTTTTTCAACATTCATTCACGAAACACGAGCCGTCTGACGCAGGCGGTGAAGGAGCCAGGCTCCGGCCGCCCCGCTGGTCCGAAAGAAGCACAAGACACCCTAATCATCCACGTAAATTTTGTGGGGTAAAGGACCAAACACCATCATCACTGCTGGTATTTATGTCGGTATCATTAATAAGCATAATCATCCCGGTTTATATATATACATTTAGTTTTTTTTTTTCTACATACTAATATGCATCGTGTACAATCAGGTACCACAACCGAAGGTTGTAGGTACAGAGACGACGAGAAATATGAACGTTTGAAATGGGTGGTGAGGGGTTGATATAGTAGGCCAGTTGGGTTACATATACCATGTGGAGTCGGCAGTTTGATCAAAGAAAGCCTCACCGCTGTGTACATAACACGCACCACATAACATGTCCCCCGCAACACTGTAATGATAGCGTCTATATTACAAGGCGGAGCCACAGGTCTTCAAAAAGACGTGGGAGTATCTGCCCAGCCCGACCTGCTATCTTTAGCGAGGGTTGTGATATACTCTGTTGCTCGAGGCCACGCTCGTATGGCTGACAGTATACACCGAGACTTTGACGGGGTGGGTTGGGCGAGATAACGTATGTGCAGGTGTCTACAGTAATCTACGCCGCTTCTGGTCTTTAGTTGTTTCTACGTATGATATAAAGGTGGAATGCGTGCGTGATTGTCTACATATGTGTTTACATAAGATTCTATATGAGTGTTCGCTCGTTTGCGCATGTATGTATGTGTGTATGTATGTTTGTATGTAATTGTGTATGTGTACATGTATGTTTGAATGCATGTACATTTGTTAGTAATAATTGATTATCAAATATACGTATATATATATATATATATATATATATATATATATATATATATATATATATATATATATATATGTTTGTGCGTGTGTGTGCAAGATTAATATTCGTGTGTTAGGATAAGAAAGTTTGCATTCGTGTAGCCCGTCCGTAACATTTTTATATATGGACCATATCTTCATTCCCATGTATGCACACACACACACAAACACACCAGCCAAGCCAGGTAAACATTTTTAGACAAGCACCAAAGGGAAGATGAACACCTTGGTTAGGTGTAGACCGACTGCCATGCAGATGATTCGAACCCATGCGGGTCTGACTCTGGGATGGCCCTTGCTAATTTACACTAACGCTAACTACCGCACCACGGAGGCCCGTGTGTGTGTGTGTGTGTGTGTGTGTGTGTGTATGCATGTGGATATGTATGTATCTGTATATGTATGCTTGTCTGTATATGTGAATGTGTGCAATCAATTACTGTACGAGGGAAAGAGTTCTACACGCGAGGGGTCTCATTTCTCGACCATTCGCTAAGTTCACAAAACCTTTTATGCATTTGCGTATACTACACACATTCACAGTCTCACTACACAGTTCATTCCAGCCAACCCCAATTCTTAAACAAATGTGTAACGTATTACGTACAAGTTTTCTTTGCTTAACCTGCTTACATTACCTGCAAATGTGTCTATCAATTCAACGAAAGATTACTTACCCCTACCCAGGTCGTGTGACATCTTCGGGAAACCTTATTGATCTAAACAGGGAGTATTGTGGTTTTTGGTGTCCATTTGTTGCCTTCTGTGACGAACGCCTGTGATCTCTGGACGCGAATAACTGAATCGTTTCACTTTTTAGATGTCTTTACCGTCTATGTTGAGCTTTGGGAGTCATAAGTCATTGTTCTTTCTATTCACTGGGATATTAACAGTTTTCAAAACCGAACACTGAGGAAGCACTTTTATAAAACCGGGTGAAAAAAAATTTATATATATAAACATATAAAGACAGAGACACTGGCTACATCCATACGGCACCAGTGTTCTGATTATACTGGAAACAAGGAACAGATGTTTTGACTCGAACAAGAAAATGTATTTAAGAAGCAGAACTCCCCAACAATACCAGTATTTTGGAAGAGTTGTCAAAAGCTGACACTACTGCCATCTAATGGGTGAGCTTGTAACTTGTCAAGGAAAATGTGTGGAGAACGAATAGGGTAAACTAAACTAAATCGAGTAACACATAACGTGAGAGTAACAAATCTTAGAGTTTGAATACGATATTCTTTTTTGAAATTCTCATTAGTCTTTGTAGAAAAATGTAGAAAATTTCCAACCTCTGCAGATATATATCTTTGAATATCCAGTGTATTAGTTTTATGTGAATATGTTTCATGTGATCTTAGTGCTTCATACCCACAAGTTATTGTGAAGAGTTAATCAATGACATAAGTCCTCTTTCATTCTTACTCTTCAGCTAACTTGACTGTGAATGAAATATTTCATGAAGTAAAGGATTTATCAAGATCACATCATAAATAACAATAGAATATTAATTCTATCAACTATTTTTTTTTCGTAAAGTATAATGACATTAACCACATATGAAATATATAACTCATCTACAACAAAGCAATTATAATCAAATTAGGCAATGCAGCGTACAGTCTCAAAGAACACCTGCATATACATTTTGAACAAGAAAATAAAAGCAGTAAATAATGAAAGCAAGCAGACCCAGGAGAGACCACAAGCAAATATCTTCTATCAAAATCACTAGCAAACAAAAAATGATGAGCACGTGATGCACATTCGTAACAAACAAAGTGACAAATAGTAAAACAAGCGAAAGTAACAAGCAAATATAGCAGAAAATACGTGCAAATGCATTTAGCAAAATAACAAACAAAAAGGTATCGTAATCTCAAACACATTTATGACAAATTGAACAAAAACATAACATTATCAATATAAGAAGACATGCAAAGTAGCTAGCAAATATAACACACATGTAAAATCCATTTCGAAAAATGCAAACTGAAATTAAAAGAGGCTTATATACCCTCTAAGAGCAGACTTTGGACTCAGATTTGCTCTGTTGAATTTCAGTGGACTTTAAATGCATCATACGAGGGAAAGACTTTGAGTTATCGGGTACTGAACATGCAGGAGCGTGAAATGTGTACATGGGATAGAGTGAATTGGAACGATGAGGTATACTGGCGTCGACGTGCTGCCAATGGCTTGAACCAATGCATGTAAAACATCTGAACTAAACCAGGGAAGGTCTGTGATTGTGGATAAGGAGCTGTGGTTTCGGTGCATCATACGTAACCAGGGAGTGGATGTGAGCGGATGTGGCCCTTCTTTATCTGTACCTGGCACTGTCTCGCAAACGCGGATTACATCCATCAAGCATCAAAAACATATATGTTCAATTTTAGGTTAGGTAAAGGGAGGCAGCAAAATTAGGTTAGCTTAGGCTACTGGTCTGGCGATGCTGGCAAGGGAGGACGACCCTAGAGTAAAGCGAAAATTGGAAACTATGAGTTTCTATGGAATTCTTGAAATAGAGTAATAAAATTTCTGTGTAACGAAAAATGAAGAAAAATTTCGAAACATTTCACAATTTGTCTTTTTTTTTTCAGTCGCCTTACACTGTAGTCAATATCTGATTCATATCACTGACAAAAGATCATGAAAATCTTTGATATATGGCCACACAAAGTTACATCGATATACATCATGGCTATTAATGTAACTAGTGACCCTTTACCTTCTGGAATTTCCCAGAAATCAGTAAGACTTCAGATGACTGTGTGTAATTCATTCTTTTCTGCAGACAGAGCAGGTGTACCCTCCTCTACAAGGATATACCCCGTCGTCACTTACGTCTTTGCCGTAATGATCAAAACAAAATGTCTACAAAACAGACGACGAGACGATGAGAAAACGACAGGTGATTCCTGTGACGTCATCCGACCGTTGAGCTAGCAACTGAAACAGATGCCAGATATCGCTTTCACGCTTGATCGGCGTCGAGTAAAATTTCTCACCCCCTCCGCTATTTGACTCCTCAATCTGCCACGGTGAAGTGCTGTGTTAAGGAGATATTTCATTCAGGGAACCCACATGGTCTCCTTCCTCCCCTCGCTTGAGAGAAAAAAGGCTTGGGGAAGCTGAGGCCCATCCAAATCTTGTCCTGGGGAAGGTACTCCTGTCTTCTGCTGCTGCTGCGGTTGTGTGTGTGTGTGTGTGTGTGTGTGTGTGTGTGTGATTACTATCTGTGTATTATGGAAAGATAGTTTTACTCCAGTGCTGCCTTTGCATGAATGAATCATGTCTTTACTCCTATGTATACACACGCACACACACACACACACACACACACACACATCAACTTAAGCTAGATACCCAATGATCAATCAGGCCTCAAGGTTTTGATGAACACCTGGGTTAGGTTTAGGCCGACTGCCACGTTCAGGATTCAAACCCATGCAGGTACGATCCCTGGCTGGCTTGCGCTAACTCATGGTCAGCAAAACCAAACGCTAAACCACGAAGGCGGGTGTACAGATGAATATTCTTAATAATACACAAATTTCTCCATGCATTTCACCTGATCTCCCATAAAAACCTCTCTGATTAAGTCATAACTCACCCCTCTTGACTTAAGTCCTGGATAGAATTTTTCATCCTCACCTCAACTGTAGATTCCAGACATTTAAGGTTTCTTAAAGGCATCCGTAAAACGGACTCATGCAGAACAAAATTTGGACCAGCACCTGAGACCTAACGTCAAACATACTTTTCTTCTTAATTGTATGCTACCTCGCAGCCAGACTGCAGTTCTTCCATTAAAGTACATCTGAATAAATTTCAGATTTCTGTGCAGCCAGCCACACCTGTGCCAACGCTGAGGATTTTTTCCATCTCTTCTTTTCTGTGCCTTGGCCCTCACGCCGTAGCCACCATGAGATTCGATAACATGGAAACGTACATGGCTTTCGAGCTTTGTAGATATTCTGCTGCAGTGGAGGCACATGTGATTACGGGTTTACACTGTGATAAAAAACGTACCATCTATAAATCTTCCCCGAATATCATTACTTTTGCGACCTCTCAGCTCGCGTCGTTGTGAAGGACAACACGACATGATAATGTATAAACTTGCCTTCATTCTACCGTGTCGGCTGAGGGTATGGTAAAGTGAGGTAGGATCTTCGTCACAGGAGCTGTCTTACGGAATCTACTTTGAGTTCCATTTTGCCCCTCGCTCCTAAAGTGCCGTGTAGGCTCTGCGTGTAGGACCTGTAAGTCTGTCTGTGTTGTGACTGTAAGTTGTTGGTTGTAAAGTTTACACGTATGTGTTGTGGCCGTGTTTGTTGTGGACGAAAGAGTTGGTGGTTGTGGGTCAGTGGGTTCGTTGGAGGTTCCAGCTTGTGCGATCAGTATGTATAGGTTATCTAGCTTTATGGGTGGGACTTGAGGTTGAGGGCGTAGATGTCTGGTCTCTGGGGCGTATGTTTATCTGAAACCCTACGGGAAATGGGCGACAGAGCTGAAGACGTAGATAAAGTGAAGGCATGTATCACAGATGTGTATCTGCGTTACTGCATAAGACGTGAACTTAACCGGCTCCTGTGCCAGGCTGACTCTACTCCCGCATGAGCCCGCCAGCGAGAACAGAACCCACATGGATCACAACCCACGACCCTTACTTGTACTGGTCATAAACGACCTCGGTTTTAACTCATGGCAAAACGGTGGCTACTATTGCTTCCGCGGGGAAAAAAAAAGAAAAATCTCGGCTTCTTCATTCGCGTGTAAAATTATTCATGGGACCATTGCACATCCGGGAAGCCACGATTGCATAATTATGATCCATTTGCGAGTTCTACGATTAAAGGGAAAGATTCATGTTCATTTCACGGGCATTAGGCGCTCGCGCAAGCGTCAGGATGGCAACTGGCAGGAGAGGGGCGGTGAGGCGAGGACATGCGGAGATGCCCCGAGTAAAAAAGGGGAATTGAGTGGGGGAAGATAGAAGGGGAAATGGACTGGCGAGAGGAGAAGTAGGACGGGGGAAATGAGGAGAGAGGTAGGGATGTGGAGCAAGGGGATATGTGAGGGGTAGCGGAGTGGACCTTATACCACCAGGTTATATGAGAAGATCATGTGACAGGTGGCAGAGGGTGGTGACCAAGAATGCAACAGCAGGGTACATGGGAAGGGTATTTGAGGGGTGGCGAGGCAAGCTGGGAGGATGATTTGCATCGCCACGATGCATTGAGAAGAGTATTTAAGGAGTGGAGGGGAAGAAAGAACATTATTGCCGCGCCTGTTGCATGGGAAGGGTATTTGAGGAGTGGCATGGAGTAGTGAGAGCTTTGCCTCCCCAGGGTGCATGGGAAGGTATGTTAGGGAGTGGTAGAGGGTGACCAGTCGAACTCTTAACTGCCAAGGTACACGGGAATGGACTGTGAGGCGATGCAGATGACGACCAAGGATGACTCAAGCCCAGCAAGGTGCACGAGAGAGGAGCCAGTGGGCAAGATCTTAGCCAGTTCAGTGCATTTTTAATCAAAGCTGTATACATCCTGAGGCTTTCATCCTCGTGTATATTGGTAGTGATTCATTTGTTTTTATCAGGAAGTTTACACATACAGGACCTGGGCCACGAGTGTGGTGTCCTTAGTTCTAATTCCATTTAGTGTTGTGTGTTTCTGTGTCCTTCCCTTCTGTAAACTTCTCTTTAATTGTGCGGCCAAACTTTTATTCACCCCGATATGTGTTTGTCTTTGTATCAACACAAGAGAAAATCGAAAAATAGAAGGAAGAGAGAGAGAGAGAGAGAGAGAGAGAGAGAGAGAGAGAGAGAGAGAGAGAGAGAGAGAGAGAGAGAGAGAGAGAGAGAGAGAGAGAGAAAGGAAGGAAAGTAGGATCGTCCTGAAATTTATGAGTGCCCCAGCCAGAGATCTAGTCATGCAGGACCAGTTCGTTAGAGGCTTAATCTCTTAGGTCATTTAAGGATCACATGGACCTGAACACACATCGCGGTTACCTAACCACACATCCATCACCTCATAATTCAGGAGGATTATCTTGCTCGTGATGTAAGGGGGGCCACAGCACCCAAATCAGTGATACTAATTGCCCCTACGCTACGCAAGGGACCTTCTTCCCCAGACGTGCCATAAGCTGTGAAATCAGACGTCCTTCGTTATGACGGGAGGATGGCTCTCTCGGAGAGATGTCGGCTAATTTAAGGGTTTCCTTTACAAGTGTAGGTGAGCTAATACGCAGCTTCGAGAGCCTTAATCATCCTGGCCTGAGTTGTTGGTGTGGAATCATTTCGAGACGATCCCGACCATGGAATTGTAAGAATCTTTGTAGGACTTCACGTTAAGCCTTGTAGATGAGGCGTGACAGAATAGCGTGCGCCAAAGGCTTAGCAGTGTGTCCAGCCTATTGACGCCGTCGTCTTAGACTATTTGGAAATCATTTTCTTTCTTTTTTCCATAGGTGCTGAGGTTATCTGAGCAAAATAACAGACTTCAATGACAAGGTCCTGACACACTACCCACTGTAATGAAAAATGTAAGGACCAAAAATGTTTATATCCAGTATTATCGATCTCTTTTTTTTCTAATTCGATGAATTTTCCACAACGGTTCATTTGAGGAACTAAATGAATTTCCCTTCCCATCCTTTTTTTTCTTTCGAACTCGTTGGGATTGACTTGCCTGGTTCAGCAGTCACTTGCCAACCCCTGTAATGCATCGTTACCTTATTGAGGTCAATAAGATACTTATCTATCTATCTACCAATACATCTATCTATCTATCTATTCTTCTTCAGCGAGGACAGGAAAGAAATCACTGCCCGCATCGTATGGCGACGGTTTAAGCCAGATGTTGCCATTTGGGGGGGAGGCATTCGAGATCATGTTAGCAAACCTGCATCTACCTCCACTGATCATACCAGAGCTCTTCAATTCTTGGCGGCGGTATATGGCTTATCCGTCTGACCAGCTCTAATTTGACTACCGTTGCCGATACCATGATGAAAGGTCACGGAACGAAAGACAATGAGCTACACTCAGTGAGTACCTACACAGATGTCCAGGTGCCCGCGGGGATAATGGACAACGCTTGGTAATCCCACAGTGTAAGGCAGAACTCCAGAGGATATGGAGTTCAGGCGGTAATGTCCCCAAGTTATGGCGGGCCTTAGATAAGGATCGACAAGACTGGTCAACAGATGAACCAGTTCCCTCCTACTTAGCAGACCTGATGGAACTGAGGTGTTGAGCAATTCAAGAAAATGTAAACCTTCTGTCGTCGCACAGGAACAACAGCTGAAAATAACGGCAGTTACTGTGTCGCTGTGTCCGTAATGACAGTGGAGTCAGTCAGGCAGGATCGTGTGTGTTGTCTTCCAAGGACAGCAGACACCATGACGATCACGCAAGCCGGGCAACTTTGGCTCACGATTGCTACAGTCGTACGAACAGCGACTGTTACAAACTCCTACTTCATTCAACTGTATCCTCCTCTTACAAAATAGCTAGGATTCTCTAAAGGGGCCTACATGGCCCTAATCCATAACCAGGGATTGTGTAGACGTAATGAACAACAAACCCATATAATTTCTTTCCATAATTTGTAATATCCTCAAATCTTTAATCCCAAAACAAACAGGGGAAATTCTTTGATCTTCGTCATCAACTGATAAGCAGACAATTTGGATTCAGGGAAGGCTCGCTCGCCTACTGATCTCCTCCTCAGCCTCTGCACTGCCGGACATCAGGCGCTAAAAGACTTTAGAATTACAAGAGTTATCGCAATGGACGTAGCTGGACTCCTTACAGAACCTCATGCTCTTGGCATCAACAGCAAATATTCTTTGCCTCTTTGGTGTCTACCTTCCCAGACGTGCTGTCCCGATTGTGCTGAAAGTCATGGAAGCAAAAAAACCACCCAGCAGATGACAGCAAACCTAATAGTTTTATTTGACGACCACTTATGAAACGCCTTCTTAAAAGGATTCTGGTTCCTGAAGACCATAACAAATGATACTTTTTTTCGACCCAGATCAGCGCCTTATGGGCAATACATTCTAGCAAGGCATGAGGAAGGTCACGGTGTCTGAAAAGATGCATATGATAGTGACACCACCACATGGTATTTGAGTCTGGGCCACAAATGAATGGATAGATGATAGAGATCATCGATCATGTGGACGTTATCGGAACAAGATATCGTGTTTGCTTTGCAGGACAGAGGAATACATAAGAGTCCTTCGTGAACATTGTTAATTTGTCTAGTGTTTTATTTTGATTTGCTATGTGCTGTGTTAGCGGGCGTTTTTATATTTTGTTTGCGTTTTACTTTTCTTGTGTCTGCGAGAGTTTTCATATTCTTTTTTTTTTTTTTTGCGTTTTACTGGATCTTTTCCAGGCTGTTTGACATGTTTGACATAGTGGAAGAGATCAAAGACATAGAATTTAGTGTTGTAAGAGTAGAAAAGTAAACAGAAAACAGGAAAAAAAATCCATTTCTGCAGCGAAAATAAAGGCGCTTCTGATATTGCTCGTTGACTTGAAGTGTACTGTTATTCAACTCTCTTCTTAACTGTATCTATAGTGTTCCTTTCAACAGCTTTTATCAGAACCTTATTCCAAGTATCAACAATTCCTTTGAAGAAAACGTAATTTGCCTCATGCGAAGTAAAGCATTTGCCCACAAATTTGTATTCAATATCATTAGTGACGTCTAAACAAATCGAAATAGCTATATAGAGCCTGTTAAAGCCCTTGCTAATTTTGAGTACCTAAGTAACATCACCTCTCAACCTTCTCTTTCCTAAGCTAATTGGCTATCAATGAATTCATTTATCGCTGTGAGAATTATATTGGTAGCCTGTCGTTATAATCTCCCTATTTTGCCTATTTCTTTGTGCCACGTAGGACGACAAAAACGGAACTCAAGTTAAGCATATTGTAAGGATTAGATTTTTTTTTAGACTCGAATGCCTTGCCAATGATGCCTTGAGATTTTTTTTCCTTTTCTGGTGTGGCTGAGAAATGCTTATTTGGACTGAGATTCTTAGAGATTATTACGCAAAAGTCTCTTTAATCACTTAACTTTTTTTTTCTTCGTCAAAATGATTCATATTATAGCCTGCTTTTCGTATTTGCTGCCAATATGCAAAACTTTGCTATGAGCGATGTCAAAAATTCATTTGTCACCTGTGAGCCCAGTCTAGCAATTTCTCTGTCAGCCTGTAGTTGTAGACGTTCAATCTCTGTTGAAGCTTTACTCCATAGCTTCGTACCGTCTGCGAATTTTGGTTTCTTATAACGACGCCCACTATCAATATCATCAGTGTTTATCAGAATGAGAACTGGTCCCAAGACTCTCACCTGCGGCACGCCATCTCTTACGCCTAACCATTCTGAGGCTTAACAGTCAATTACTATCTTTTTAGTCCAATCAACCAATTGTCTAAGCATCGAAGCACAATACGATCTATACCATATGAGTTAACTTTAGAAAGAAATCTTATTTGCGGGATTTTATCAACTGCTTTATGAAATTCAAGCAAATTTGTCAGACGTGAATTGTTTCGTCGATGACCACGCTGCGAATCACGGAATAAGTGATGATCCTCTGAACGATTTACAACCGATTAACCACTCATGTTAGGCTGAATGGGTAAGATACTCAGGGGAGGGACTCGTAGAATCCTATGAGTATTGTTGATGCATCTGCAAGCCTCCAATTCTTTGTAACTTTTCCCCGTATCGCGTGATTCACTGAAAAGAACAGGAAAGAAATTCACCATCTCGTTTTTAGTGTCTTTCATTTATCTCAGATAAAACATTTAAGGACCTGACGTTCTATTTACTTTCATTCTCTTTAACGCTGGCAGTCACATAATTAGTGCGCACCCGCACTCCGCGGGGGTTAATGAAGCCCCACCTCACTGTCACCTCTGTGTTTTCATGGACCTCAACACCTGTATCTCCCACACTCTGTCTGTGGAAGTGATAAACGAAAGTACCCACCGTTTTTATTTTCTCTTTTCATTGGTGATTGTGCATATGTCTCTTCACGGTGAAGTGAAGGTTCTGCAGATACGTCGTTATATAGCAAATTCTTCTCCTCTGCTGGCACTGGGACCAAATATGGACCATGAGCTGTGTTTCTCAATGACTTATTCACATGACAAAAAGGATCATGTTGGATCTTTGCCATGGCTATATTTCTTGAACCAAGTCACCATTTTCCGTGATCAATGGACAGACTGCACAAGAACCTTCTTGGTTATAACGTAACTATGAGATTTTTAGAGTTCCTTTTGTTACTGTCAGCAATGTACGCTCCAAACTCACGTTTATTTTGACGTAAAAGATTTTTAGGTTGTCTATGAAGACTTACTTAAATTACTGTACTCTTCCAAGTTGGCTATGCGTCTCTTTGAGTCTTTTGTTTGTTATTTTCTAAGGCAATAAGTAGAGATCCATGCGAGAATAGCAAGAAAGGAAACTGGCTGATTTGGGTACGATATTCCTTGTTTAAGACAATGATAAGAAACGCAAGTCTCTCTGTGATCAACACAGCATTTTTCTGTGCTGACAACGTAAAGTGATGGAGCACAGCGACTCGTCTCCGTCCTAGGAATGAACCAGCTGGACCTACCATGTTAGCAAGATGTACAACATCGTAGAGATGTGGTGGATCTGACACTTGTGTACAACAAGGCTGATGCCGTTTTTCAAATCCCTCCTCCCTCTTTGCCAAGAGTTCTCCCCTCTCTCCTCCTCCGTCTATATTCCCCACCTCTTCCTCTTGCCCTATCACCCCTCCGTCCACGGATGGTCTATCTAAGGATCCCCCAGAAGCAAGGGAACCACGAAGAACGGAAGTTCTCCACAGCTTTGCCATCCCCGAGGGAAACATCGACGCACCAACAAAACAGCTTTTCCTTTGACGCGTCACTTACATTTCCATTATGTTTACACAGATGAACACCAACAAAACTAATTCCTCTGAGCGGGAACAGCCGCTACGTAACAGGTTGGCCTCATCAAAGGCCTCTTCGGGACCTGTTTGTCTTGTGGAAAATTCAATTAAAGATCAAACTCTGTCTGTCCCAGCAGAAGCCACAACTTAAATCATTGGTTTAGACCTTACGGGAAAGGGTAACGAGAGAAAGAAAATCAAGCCTTGTAATCTTAGTAATAAATGTATAGCGTAGAATACCTTAACATTTCTTCTCATATGTTTGCTGATGCGGCAAGTGCAGGAGCTGGGTACACGAGCAACCTGGTTATGGAGCCTATGGCTTAGTGTTTAGTGTATCTGGCTCCTCCTGTTCTATGAAAGCGCGCGCCCATTGCAGTGTGTTAAAGGATAAAGTTGAAAGTAAATGTGAATAAGAGCAAGCTTATTACGTTCAGTAGGTTTGAGGAACAAGTTAATTGGAAGGTAAGTTCAAATGGAGAAAAATTGGAAGAAGTGAAGTGTTTCAGATGTCTAGGAGTGGACTTAGCAGCGGACGGAACCATGGAAGCGAGTCACAGTGTGAGGGAGGAGGCGAAGGTTCTGAGAGCGATGAAGAATATGGAAGGAGAGAACATTATCTCGGAGAGCAAAAATGGGTATGTTTGAAGGGATAATAGTGCCAACAATGTTATAAGGCTGCAAGGAATGGGCTATAGATAGGGTTGTACGGAGGGCGGATGTGTTGGAAATGAAATGTTTGGGGACAATATGTCGTGTGAGGTGGTTTGATCGAGTAAGTAATGTAAGGGTAAATGAGATGTGTGGAAATAAAAAGAGTATGGTAGAGGGAGCAGAAGAGGCTGTGCTGAAACGGTCTGGACATATGGAGAAAATGAGTGACGAGAGATTGACAAAGAGGATATATGTGTCTGTGGTGGAGGTAACGAGGAGAAGCGGGAGACCAAATTGGAGGCGGAGGAGATGGAGTGAAAAAGATTTTGAGCGATCGGGGCCTAAACATACAGGACTGTGAGAGGCATGCAAGGAATCGAGTGAATTGGAACGATGTGGTGTACCGGGGTCGACGTGCTGTCAATGGACTAAACCAAGGCATGTGAAGCGTCTTGGGTAAACCATGGAAAGGTCTATGAGGCCTGGATGTGGAAAGGGGGCTGTGGTTTCGGTGCATTACACATGACAGCTATGGACTGAGTGTGAACGAATGTGACTTTTGTTGTCTGTATTCCTGACGCTACCCCGCTGAAGCAGGGGATAGCGATGTTATTTTCCTGTAGGGCGGGGTAGCTACAGGAATGAATGAAGGCAAGCAAGTATGAATATGTAAATGTGTATGTATGTAGTGTCTACGTATGTGTATGTATATATATGTAAATGTGCGTATGTGGGCATTTATATGTGTGTATATATATATATATATATATATATATATATATATATATATATATATATATATATATATAGATAGATAGATAGATATATAAATATTCTTTTTCTTTTCTTTCAAACTATTCGCCATTTCCCGCATTAGCAAGGTAGCGTTAAGAACAGAGGACTAGGCCTCTGAGGGAATATCCTCACCTGGCCCCCTTCTCTGTTCCTTCTTTTGGATGTGTGAGTGGATGGTCCATTCTTCGTCTGTTTCCTGACGCTACCTCGCTGCCGCGGGAAACAGTGATTATGTACAAAAAAAAAAAAAAATATAGTGAAATATAGTGAAAGCTTTGCGGAAGATGAAAGCCGGCAAGGCAGCAGGTTTGGATGGTATTGCAGTGGAATTTATTAAAAAAGGGGGTGACTGTATTGTTGACTGGTTGGTAAGGTTATTCAGTGTATGTATGACTCATGGTGAGGTGCCTGAGGATTGGCGGAATGCGTGCATAGTGCTATTGTACAAAGGCAAAGGGGATAAGAGTGAGTGCTCAAATTACAGAGGTATAAGTTTGTTGAGTATTCCTGGTAAATTATATGGGAGGGTATTGATTGAGAGGGTGAAGGCATGTACAGAGCATCAGATTGGGGAAGAGCAGTGTGGTTTCAGAAGTGGTAGAGGATGTGTGGATCAGGTGTTTGCTTTGAAGAATGTATGTGAGAAATACTTAGAAAAGCAAATGGATTTGTATGTAGCATTTATGGATCTGGAGAAGGCATATGATAGAGTTGATAGAGATGCTCTGTGGAAGGTATTAAGAATATATGGTGTGGGAGGAAAGTTGTTAGAAGCAGTGAGAAGTTTTTATCGAGGATGTAAGGCATGTGTACGTGTAGGAAGAGAGGAAAGTGATTGGTTCTCAGTGAATGTAGGTTTACGGCAGGGGTGTGTGATGTCTCCATGGTTGTTTAATTTGTTTATGGATGGGGTTGTTAGGGAGGTAAATGCAAGAGTTTTGGAAAGAGGGGCAAGTATGAAGTCTGTTGGGGATGAGAGAGCTTGGGAAGTGAGTCAGTTGTTGTTCGCTGATGATACAGCGCTGGTGGCTGATTCATGTGAGAAACTGCAGAAGCTGGTGATTGAGTTTGGAAAAGTGTGTGGAAGAAGAAAGTTAAGAGTAAATGTGAATAAGAGCAAGGTTATTAGGTACAGTAGGGTTGAGGGTCAAGTCAATTGGGAGGTGAGTTTGAATGGAGAAAAACTGGAGGAAGTGAAGTGTTTTAGATATCTGGGAGTGGATCTGGCAGCGGATGGAACCATGGAAGCGGAAGTGGATCATAGGGTGGGGGAGGGGGCGAAAATCCTGGGGGCCTTGAAGAATGTGTGGAAGTCGAGAACATTATCTCGGAAAGCAAAAATGGGTATGTTTGAAGGAATAGTGGTTCCAACAATGTTGTATGGTTGCGAGGCGTGGGCTATGGATAGAGTTGTGCGCAGGAGGATGGATGTGCTGGAAATGAGATGTTTGAGGACAATGTGTGGTGTGAGGTGGTTTGATCGAGTGAGTAACGTAAGGGTAAGAGAGATGTGTGGAAATAAAAAGAGCGTGGTTGAGAGAGCAGAAGAGGGTGTTTTGAAGTGGTTTGGGCACATGGAGAGGATGAGTGAGGAAAGATTGACCAAGAGGATATATGTGTCGGAGGTGGAGGAAACAAGGAGAAGAGGGAGACCAAATTGGAGGTGGAAAGATGGAGTGAGAAAGATTTTGTGTGATCGGGGCCTGAACATGCAGGAGGGTGAAAGGAGGGCAAGGAATAGAGTGAATTGGAGCGATGTGGTATACCGGGGTTGACGTGCTGTCAGTGGATTGAAGCAGGGCATGTGAAGCGTCTGGGGTAAACCATGGAAAACTGTGTAGGTATGTATATTTGCGTGTGTGGAGGTATGTATATACATGTGTATGGGGGGGGGGGGTTGGGCCATTTCTTTCGTCTGTTTCCTTGCGCTACCTCGCAAACGCGGGAGACAGCGACAAAGTATAATAATAATAATAATAATATATATATATATATATATATATATATATATATATATATATATATATATATATATATATAAGCACTAGTGCTTATGATATTGCTTTCCAGTATAATAACACCATCAGTAAGACCTTAACAAATAGTAAGTCGAATCATGCATCAATTGGGAGTATTTACGCCGTCAAATGCAAGGCATGTAAAGATATATATATATATATATATATATATATATATATATATATATATATATATATATATATATATATATATATATGTGTGTGTGTGTGTGTGTGTGTGTGTACATAAATAGGCCAGTCAGGTAAAACTGTAATGGAGAGGTGTTATTGGAACCGTCATGCAGTACGCAGGGATGACCACAAAACTGCAATCGCTAAACAGTTATGAAAATGATCATCCAATAGATCTTGAAAATCCCGTTACTCTATACCCCTCTGCTGCTTAATGCCATACGCAACAAGTGTCGTCAAGTGTTGTACATGTGAGATGGCGAGATTATGCGTCTGTGGACTGAATGCCAGTTGCCCATGTGTGGCTACGGTAGAAAGAAATTACAGCTACGTACGACAGAGGAGCTACGCTTAACAACCACTAATGTGCTTTGCTCACTGCGCAGCTGTCCTAACCCTCCAGCTACCCAGGCGAGGCAAGCAGCATCATTCATATACTCTCCCCTGCACGGTGGCTCCCTACCACCTCTGCCTTGCAAGAGAGAGAGAGAGAGAGAGACAGAGAGGAGAAGAATAGAAAAAGAAAGAAAGCAGAATGGAAGTAGAGACAAAACAAGGAAGAAAAGAAAGAATAAAAGAAAGACAAAGAAAAAATAAAGAGACACGAACATTAAAATGAAAGAAAAAGACAGAAAAAAAAACAGTGGTACACAAAGGAGTAAAAAAAAAAGAGCGATCTACTTTTTTCATGAGAGAGAGAGAGAGAGAGAGAGAGAGAGAGAGAGAGAGAGAGAGAGAGAGAGAGAGAGAGAGAGAGAGAGAGAGAGTCGGGCAAAGAACATAAAGACGGCCAGGTATGTTCCATTCCACGCCTCGTGTGTGCCGCGTACCAGATACCCTCGCAGGGGAACGTGGAAGCTATGAAACTAAGTGCCTGACAGCTGGTTCATGCCCATGAAAAACACAAAAGCTAAAAACATTGTCAAATTAGTACAGAGAGAGAGAGAGAGAGAGAGAGAGAGAGAGAGAGAGAGAGAGAGAGAGAGAGAGAGAGAGAGAGAGAGAGAGAGAGAGGAGTCATACATTTTCCAGGGACAAAAACAAAGTTTGTGGCTCTGAATGTAATAGACTTGTGGCCTTCTCATCCACTCCCTGCTGTGGTACACATAATTCCCCTTGTCGCGCTGCCCAACCCTGCTGTGTTACATATAATCCCCCCACAGTCGTGCTACCCAACTTTGCTGTGCCACATATAATCCCTCCCTGTCGCTATGCCCAACTCTGCTGTGCGACACATAATCCTCCCTGTTGCGCTGCCCAACTCTGTTGCGCTACACACAATTTGTCGCGCCCTCACCTTCTGAACATCTTTTTCCTCCCCTCTTGCGTACTCAGCAAGTCCTCCCCCCACGACATCCAAACACCCTCCTTACATCCGTTCCACGCCTTGCCCGTGCCATCCCCACACCATCCCTGCGTTCTCTCATGTCCTCTCCACACCCTCCCTACGTCATCGCAACGCCGTACACACGCCATCCCAACATCCTCCCCCACACCACCCAAATAACCTCACCAGGCTCGTCCCGCTCCGTCTCCACACCCTCACCACACTCTCTCTTGGCATGTCTGAGGGCGCATGCGGTGAAACTATAGCAGGTGCATTAGATTCCAAGGAAAAAAGTAAGGATGTTACAAAGAAGACAGGTAATCTAGAAATGAGACAAATGAAAGTGGAGACGACAATAGAGATGATAGCTTTCACTTAGGTAGAAAGCCCAAACCGTGGGAACATTTACCGGTAAGAGAAAATAACAATAGACTTAAAGTCTTGGGAGACGAAATGAAAGAAAAACCTAGCATCTTCCCTGTCTGGGATTAATCATTTAGACAGACATAAGATCTTTGGCGAGAGCAAAAAATAAGGGGAGGCTGTGTTACCCTGGTGTTAGGCTGGAAGACTTAACACACAAGATGCAAGGCTTAGTTGGGGATATTACTGAACACGATTTGGTTGTTCTCCAAGCAGGAACAAACAATTTAGCTCAGGGTAGATCAGCGGAAACTCAAGGAAAGTGTAGGACACTTACAAGAAAGTTTAAAGAAAACCATGGGAGGTTGTAGCATTGTTGCTTCTTGAGAAACCTTGTGTAGGATCTGTGTTCTTAAATACAATGCAAGGTATTTGAAAGACAAGGGGGGGGGGGGGTCTGTAGGTCTGAGGAGGCTGACTACATAGATTGGAGGGATGTTTACAGTGCTGAAGATGACCTGCCTTTGAATGGAGATCGTACCTCAAAAGCAAGGAACGACTTTACGTCAAAGAATTAAGCAGTTATCTGCCAGGCAAGAACTGATCATATCAACCCAGGACATCAGTCGTCAGACACAGGTCAAGTCTAAACGCAAGTATCAGGTCAGGTAGGGTCCAAGGGAACCTGTGCACGGAGGATTGACCCCAGAGATCCAAAGGGAAACAGATACGTTTTGCACACGAGCACCAGATGTGTGAACCCACGAAGCAGTGAGGTGACAATACACAACACAGACTCTTATCAGAAAAAGCTCAATGATATGATAATAACTGACACCTAGATGGGTACTCCATTCAGCTCTAAATTGGTGCTCCATTCACTGACTTATCAGATGAGTTATCGATTCCAATATATACAGTTTTCAGTAAAGATCATCTATAAAAGGCAATTGGAGACGCCATGGTTTGAAAAATTGTTGTCGATATACACAATTCACCGTATAGGACGTCCAGAGTTATTATAAGGGTAATGAACAGACCCTTCAGTCAATATTCCAAAACGGTTCTTCTCTGTATAATGAAATCAAGTCTTCAGGGAATAATTAAGAAACAATCATTTCCGA
Source organism: Panulirus ornatus (assembly GCF_036320965.1). NCBI lineage: Eukaryota > Metazoa > Arthropoda > Malacostraca > Decapoda > Palinuridae > Panulirus > Panulirus ornatus. The sequence goes on along the minus strand of NC_092292.1, from coordinate 9,798,523 downwards.
ATCTTAACAACTCCAGTATACACCCGGATCTCTATTCTTCAGGGAATGATTAAGAAACAATCATTTCCGAATTTTAACAACTCCAGTATACACCCGGATCTCTGACCATCGAGGTTAACTGTTTTCTATGAAGATTTCGTTTTTCATTGAATGATCTGAGATCCAGCAAGAGGTAACAATAATCTAAATCTAGTAATGTCCACAAACAGAGACTGAAATGAAAAAATACACGGAAAGCTATGTCACAGTGATGATGGCATTAGGTAATTCCCTGTAAACTGCCTTCCGATTTCAAAGAAATGCCGAAATGATCAAAACTTTTTCAAAATTACTGTAAACTTCCATCCAATTTCAAAGAGAAGCTAATCTTGATATCACACAGTTCACTGTAAACTATTTCTCTTTTATGTTAGCTGAGCGTAGGGCAGGGGCTCCTGAGGTCCTAATCAAGGCCATCCCATTAACGCTTTATGTGGTTGAGAGAGCAGAAGAGGGCGTATTGAAATGGTTTGATCACATAGAGGGAATGAGTGAGGAAAGATTGACAAAAGTCACATAGAGAGAATGAGTGAGGAAAGATTGACAAAGAGGATATATGTGTCCGAGGTGGAGGGAACGAGAAGTGGGAGACCAAATTAGAGGTGGAAGGATGGAGTGAAAAAAATTTTGAGATCGGGGCCTGAACATACAGGAGGGTGAACGGCGTGCAAGGAATAGAGTGAATTGGAACGATGTGGTATACCGGGGTCGACGTGCTGTCAATGAATCGAACCAGGACATGTAAAGCGTCTGGGGTAAACCATGGAAAGTTTTGTGAGGCCTGGATGTGGAAAGGGAGCTGTGGTTTTGGTGCATTACACACGACAGCTAGAGACTGAGTGTGGACGAATGTGGCCTTTGTTGTCCTTTGCTAGAGCTACCTCGCGTGCACGCGGGGGTAGGGGGGTACTATTTTCATGTATGGCAGGGTGGCGGCGAGAATGGATGAAGGCACCATGTATATGTGCATGTGTATATATGTATATGTCTGTATATGTATATGTATGTATACGTTGAACTATATAGGTATGCATATGTGCGTGTGTGGGCGTTTATGTATATACATGTGTATGTGGGTGGGCTGGGCCATTCTTTCGTTTGTTTCATTGCTATCGCGGAAGACAGCGACAAAGTATGATAAATAAATGAATATATATATATATATATATATATATATATATATATATATATATATATATATATATATATATATATATACCCCAGCCTGAGCGAAATGCTCATTTTCTCGAGCAAACCCTAAGGGTGGATGAACAGGTGGGTTGACTGTGGACCGACTGCCGCAACCAGGATTTGAACCTATGCCCTAGACCCTAGGCGGGCCGTGACTGCATTACGGTCAGGAACGCTACCCGCTACACTACAGGAGTTCATAAACTACCTTCTAATTTCAAAGAAAAGCTAACATTTATCATAATATCATCCACTTCACTCTAAACTACCTTCCAATTTCAAAGATAAGAGCGTCATGACACCAGATTTTACATTACGAGATTTCAACAAAATGCACCAGGACGCTAGTCATGTTAAGTGGATGAGGCTCTTGCACGTAGATGCAGTTGACAAGATGTGGAATAACGTCTAGAATACATTACTTCCCCTTGAGAGAAACAGCGTCCCTAGACACGTGAACAGGAGCAGTGGGAGAGATCTGACAGGCTAGCAGAGTAAAGAAAGACATACAGGGTGTCTAAGTTAGGTGGCCACCAGCAGGACCATATAATGCACATAAGACTAGAAAGTAATTATAGTAAGATAGAATTAGGTCCAGTGTAAATGACTTTGAAAAAAAAAGATCATAGGAGAAAAAAAAGAACTCCTTAGATACGTAAGAAGCAAGAATAGATTCAAAGATATTATTAGTCCATTATCTACAGAATATATCACCTTCACAAATGACGATAAGAAATTACATTTCCTTCTAAACAAGTATTCAATTCAGCATTTACTACCGAATCCTCAAATATACTACAAGACAAAAAACGTACATCCGGGTACCGAGAATGAATGAAAGTTAAACTTGCAGAACAATGAATCCCATGAAGCAGTTGAATAACCAGAGAAACTGAATGTAAATAAGTCAAGTGGTCTGGGTAGTATCAGCCTCTCAGAATACTGAATCAGGGAGTCAGCCGACAAACTGCATTCCAAATAAACGTTCACTTTTAACTCATCTAATGGGATCTTTCACTCGTATATATGATAGATAGGACTCCAAATTACCTTCAGGTACTATATCTACCTTATCTTCCACCCTCAGGAGTCCCTTCTAGTCTGAGGAGGCTCGTACAACACTTTAGGCAGTTATGATATCCCAATTGGTTTGTGAACAAAGCTTACTGGAAAGCTAGGAAGATATTTTTTGCTTCTTGTAACAAAAATGTGAAAAATAAGGATGTCTAAATGTTTAGTGTTGCCCTATTCTCCCAACTCAGCTAATTTATGTTCTGAAAATTAGTACTTGTAATGTTGCTCTCCAGTACAATAACACCATCCGTAACACCTTTATAACTAGTAGGCCAAATCATGCAACAATTGGGATGGTCTACGCCGTCAAATGCAAGGCATGTAAAGATATTTATATAGGCCAGTCAGGTAAAACTGTAACGGAGAGGTGTTATTGGCACCGTCATTCAGTACGCAGGGATGACCACAAAAATACGATCGCAAAACATTGTCATGAAAATGAATACCCCATAGATCTTGAATATCCCGTTATTCCATACCCCTCTGCTGATTATGCCACACGCAACGTCACTGAAACTATCTTACTTGCTAATACTAAGAACTTTAATTTGTCCCCACAGCAATTCTAAAGCCCATCCTAGCAGTAACCATATCATTATGAAAGAATTCACAAAACACGAAAACAAAAAAGCCGTTCAAGACATCCAGCTAACCAGGTCAACCCCCACCACGTGATCCTCCCCCCTTAATCACTCTCTCTTACAATATACATATACATAGAAAGAGAGAGAGAGAGAGAGAGAGAGAGAGAGAGAGAGAGAGAGAGAGAGAGAGAGAGAGAGAGAGAGAGAGAGAAAGCGTGTTAATGAGATGGCCTTGATTAGGGTATCAGTTGCCCATGCCGTCTCAACTAACATAAAGAAAAGAAAGAAGACCTTAGAATGATCATCAGTAATGACGCAAAATGCGAAAACCAATGCCTAGCTGCATGCAACAGACCCAACAGGATGGTAGGTGTCATGGCTAGATATATGAATAGTACAATGCGAAGGATATTATATACATTCTACATAAAGCTATTGTCTAACTTCATTTGGAACGCGGTGGTCATTTCTGGTCATCAGACTTGTAATGAAAGATGATGAAAAACTAAAACAAGTTCAAGGACGAGCAGCAAAACCAATTTCGTCACTCAGTAATAAGCCTTATGAAGAAGGATATAGAGACTTAGAAAAAGGAATGAGTCTGAGGATACTTAGAAGCCTTCCGAGTACTAGATAAGTTCGGCTTTGTTCACAGTAAAGACTCAGTTACTTGACAATAGCAAGAAATTGAGAAATGAATATAATAGCAATTTGGAAATGAACTAACACCATATGTTATAAATGCAAGCATTATCAACAATTTCAAAATCAAAGTCAAGCAGATCCCTTAGTGTTATCAATCGTTAGTGAATACTCTTGCCTCAAGAAGGGAATATCATTATAAAGTTACTTAAAAGCGTTTCTATTTCAGAATTCAGCTCCTGAAGAGCACACCACAGTTGGGAGTAGGGGACCCCATCCCCCTTCCTCAAGTTCACGCTTTCCAATAGAACATCCGTGGCAGTATAATTCATCAACACTACACTGTGTTATCTCTCACCTTTCTCTTCTTTTTTTTTTTTTTTGTTGCCGGTTGAGCCGGAAGGAAAGGTGGCCGGAAAAATGCCTCCTTTTTTTTTTTTCCTGTCATGTTTTCAGCTCAAGTAAGATCACGACCGCAGACAACTTCGTCTTGGACTATAAGGTTCCCCGTGATCTGCCCTTCCCATGTTCTCTATATACTCCCAAAATATGCCATCGCCTTCCCCACACCGTCTTCACATCCTCCCCACGCACCTCCGCATCCACTCCCCACACTGTCATCCCCCCCACACACGCCCACATCTGCCCACACGCCCTCTTGCTCGATAGCTCAGCCTGTGGTGAGGGGCGCGGCACCCGTGGTCTGCCACGCCTCCTGCAGTTCCCTTGAATAATTACTGCAGCTGCGAGGAAGACTGCCGGCCGCCCTTCCAGCGATATATTGCTCTGAATTATACGAATCAAGGCCCGTCCGCCGCCATATCCTATCTCGTGTTCATTATTCCCCTAATTAAAGTAAATTGGAGGCAGATGGATTTTATCTTTTTTCCACCCCAGAACTTTCATATCCATTGAAATATATTGGAGAATGCTCATGCATCAGTATGACTGGTCTGTCTGATGGTGATCATATATATATATATATATATATATATATATATATATATATATATATATATATATATATATATATATATATATGTATATATATATTGTTATTCATTTATCTATTTATTAGATATACTCATATAATCGCTGTTTCCATAGTTCAACGAGGTAGTGCCAGGAAACAAACAGGTCACATTCGTTCACACTCAGTCTCTAGCTGTCATGTATAATGCACCGAAACCACAGTTCCCTATCCATACCCAGGCCCCACAGACCTTTCCATGGTTTACCTCAGACGCTTCGCATGCCCTGGTTCAATCCATTGACAACACGTCGGCCCCGGTATACCACATCTTCCAAATCCACTCTATTCTTTGCACGCCTCGTGTATGTTTAGGCCCTGATCTCTCAAAATCTTTTTCACTCCATCCTTCCACCTCCAGTTTGGTCTCCCGCTTCTTCTTGTTCCCTCCACCTCTGACACAAATATCCTCTTCCTCAACCTTTTCTCACTTATTCTCTCCATATGTACAAACCATTTCAAAATACTCTTTTTTATTTCCACACATCTCTTTACCCTTACGTTACTTACTCGATCAAACAACCTCACACCACATATTGTCCTCAAACATTTCATTTCCCACACATCCACCCTCCTCCGCACAACGCTATCTATAGCCCATATCTCGCAAAGATAAAACGTTGTTGGAACTACTATTCCTTCAAACATAACCATTTTTGCTCTCCGAGATCATTTTCTCTTCTTCCACACATTCTTCATCGCTTCCAGAACCTTCGCCCCCTCCCCCACACTGTGACTCACTTCCGGTTTCGTGGCTCCATCCGCTGCTAAGTCCACTCCCAGATATCTAAAACACTCACTTCCTCCAATTTTTCTCCATTCAAATTTATATCCCAATTAACTTGTCCCTCAATCATACTGACCCTGATAGCCTTGCTCTTATTCACATTTACTCTCAACTTTCTCCTTCCACAAACTTTTCCAAACCTCTGCAGTTTCTCACACAAATCAGCTACTACAGCTGTATCATCAGCGAACAACAAATGACTCACTTCTCAGGCACTCTCATTCACAACAGACTGCATACTCGCCCCTCTCTCTTAAACTCTTGCTTTTATCTCCCTAACCACCCCATCCATAAACAAATTAAACAACATTGGGAACATCATACAACCCTGCCGTAGACCGACATTTACTGGGAACCAATAATTCTCCTCTCTTCCTACTCGTACACATGCCTTACATCCTTGGTTAAAGCTTTTCACTGCTTCTAGCAACTTACCTCCAACACCATATACTCTCAAAACCTTCCACAACGCATCTTTGTCAACCCTACCATATGCCTTCTCCAGATCCATAAATGCTGCATACAAATCTATTTGTTTTTCCAAGTATTTCTAACATACATTCTTGAAAGCAAACACCTGATCCACACATCCTTTACCACTTCTAAAACCACACTGTTCTTCCACAATCTGACACTCTGTAGAATGCGACTAAAAGGGGAGGGAGCGGGGGGGTTGGAAATCCTCCCCTCTCGTTTTTAATTTTCCAAAAGAAAGAACAGAGAAGGGGGCCAAGTGAGGATATTCCCTCAAAGGCTTAGTCCTCTGTTCCTAACGCTGCCTCGCTAAAGTGGGAAATGGCGGAGAGTATAAGAAGATATATATATATATATATATATATATATATATATATATATATATATATATATATATATATATATATATATATATATATATATATCCGTTTGAGATTCTTCTCACGGAAAAAAAAAAACACATCCAGTCCGGGTTTTAACTGAAATATGGAGGGATTGATGAAATGGAAAAAGAAGAGATAAAGGAAAGTATCTACGAGTTCTGGAGGAAGTGATAAACCTGTTACCTAATATGCCAGGTCATAGTAATTGGGAAAGACCTCAGAGGGTATGGTTGGTAACAGTTGTCAAAAGAGCCAACGGTCACATAGCAATCATGTGACACAGCAGCTGCCGAGTATTGCGTGGTCTAGTAGTGGTGGGGACACACATGCAACCAATTCTCAGGGGCAAAACCCAAAGTAATACCTATAAAAGAGGGAAAGTGAACCAACATTGCAGCGTAGGGCAAGGGGGATGAGTTTTGAAGTTAACCTGAAAGAGTTAATGAGTCAGACCGCTTTAGACAACTCCGTCAAGTAAGGATGCAGATTCAAAACCACCCCAAATATGAGAGCAATACTCCATATATTCATATATAATATACATATATATATATATATATATATATATATATATATATATATATATATATATATATATATATAATCACGTTAAAACTACGAGAAATATCATTGAATCTTCTAATATCAAATATACAAAGAATTATAATCTTAATATTAGTGATGGTCTATACAAATTTGATAACTATATTGTTCATAAAATTTTCAAACAATTCACCTTCTTGTCCATATAATAAATCTATGATACGCTCGTTGTTTGTCTTGGACGATCACATGTTTACCAAATGGCGTTCTAGCTACGTCTCTTCGTTGTATATCAACTGACTGCTATATTTCTCTCTTGTGTCTCCCCTGATGATGTGATTATTACACGAAAGTGCAATTGGGAACTTATCGTGTTTCACTTTCCTCGTGGACTCATAGGAATATATATATATATATATATATATATATATATATATATATATATATATATATATATTATATATATATATATATATATATATATATATATATATATATATATGGGAGCGGGGAGCTGGAAATCCTCCCCTCTCGTTTTTAATTTTCCAAAAGAAGGAACAGAGAAGGGGGGGCCAAGCGAGGATATTCCCTCAAAGGCTCAGTCCTCTGTTCTTAACGCTACCTCGCTAACGTGGGAAATGGCGAATAGTATGAAAAAAAAGTATGTATATGTATATATATATATATATATATATATATATATATATATATATATATATATATATATATAGCACATAATGCCTTACAACAGCAAGGATTCGAACCCCCAGACTTTAGCGTGGTAGTCGGGAACGCTAACCTCGGATATAATCGCCCCTGATAGGGAACTGACAGTTCGATTACTAGTCCTCGAATACCCTTCATGTCACATCCATGAGCAACGGGGTCTTGACCGTCAAATCCCATCAGGCTCACATTACCAGTAGTTAGCAATTTTACAGAACACGTGGAGGATATAAACACGAATGTAGTGCATACGAAAGCGCACTTTTCATAGAACGCATAATGCGCTCCAACAGCAGGATTCGAACCCTGGACCTTTTGCGTGGTGTTTGGGAACGCTAACTGCTTGGCTTATGCGTTATCCTAGACATCTTAAAAACCTATGGCATTTTTCACCAGGCTCTTCTTAACAAATTTCTCACATGAGACCTTCCCTTTTATCCAGTCTATTGCAGTGTTTTTTCTCGCTGATGCTGATACACCCTAAAGCCTTTTCTTTCTCCTCTTATCATACATCACGTATAAGAGACCACCTCCAAGTAGCCACAGACCATGCAAGTTCATTTGAAGCATAAAGCAATATCAGTGACTCTCTACTTCCAGTTGCATTCTACTTTTCCCTGTCTGTTTTCCTTCATCTTCCCTTCCTTTATATCACCTCACTTCTCACAGTCAGTGACCTGTTCGCAGTATATTTTGTTTCATATTATGAATGTTGACGCTTCATCTTCTAGTCCACCGCTAACAGTATTCATACTTCATACATACATATGCGATCCAACTTCTCATTATTTCTCATACAATTCGTCTGTAGCATTCTTGCTATGCACTTTCTTTTCTAATTTTAACATTAGACGTTTCAGACTTGGAATGCAATAATACATGTTCAATCATATTTTTGTGACACGAAGTCCTTCCGTGCTATGGTTGGAGGAACAGCGTCACAGCACCACTCTGTGTGTCACTGCTTTTATGTACACTTCCCTTTGATACCTGCTGGTGGGATATTGACCATTTTGGAGCGCTCCCGTGTCTTACGTGTGAGGCTGGCACGGTGTGACCATCTTTATCGGTGTACGGACGACCCCATTAATGGCAACCCCCATGTGTGGCCTACTCCACCTCCAAGTATGGTCTTCCTCAGATGTGGCCGACCTTCCCTGGGTTCAACTTTCCTTAGATGTAAACATTTCTTAGGATGACCCTCCATAGTTGTGACCTCCCGAGTCTGAATATCTTTAGGTTAACCTTTGTAAGGTCCCACCTACCATGGAAAGAGCCGAGTTGGTACACAGTGTCAGCCCTCTTGGATGTGACCTTCCTCAGATGTGAGGTTCCTAAGGTCGTGACCTTTGTGAGTCACAAGCCCCTACGAGCTGCGACCCTCACCGAGTAGCATCTATTGCTGGTAGTCATAGGAGACTGGCAGCTGTGGTAGAAGGGATGAAGGGAGTACAGCAAGCGATGGTGGTAATAGTAGTTTGAGCGTGATAGTGGGAATGGTAGTAGAGACTATCATGGTTCTGATGGTAATGAAGAAGTGGTCTTGATAGCGACGGAGGTTGGCAGTGGTCATGACGGTATTATCAGTGAGTGCTGGAAGTGCTGGTAGGTGATGAAGATCTAGCTGGAGGGAAGGGTTCGATAACGATAGCAGAGTCCCCTTGCTCCCCGACTACCACTGGGAGCACCAGCCACTGGCTTGTCCCTCTGGCTGCATCATGAGGGTAAAGACCCGTGTCTGGACGTATGTTAGTCACGGTTCTCCGCGTCTGTTTCATACGACCGCCACGTATAATGTTCTTGACCTGTCGCAACTGTCGAATCCAAAAATTTACCATCCAACTTCCTCGACCTCCGGTACTGAGACTCAGTAACGAGTTGCATGTACTCAGTAAACTGTGTCACAAAGCTACCTAGATAATTGTAAGTCTCGATTATTAAAGTTATCCCGTATGTAGCCCACATCCCCCAGCCACAAGGTTGAGTACATTACAAAAATTGTGTTTTCTACACACAATTTCTTTTCATTTTTTGAAAAGTTTGTCATTATAGTTAAAACGAGTAATCATTTTTTTCATGTTCTACATTTTTCTCCCAACAGTGTAACTTACACAAAAATATTTCCTAAACACATATTGGTTGTTGGGACGTGAGGGATGAAAGGTAGGTACACACTACATCTCCCAAAAGCTACCATATCTACGAGGAAAGATAAAACTGGTGTGAATCCCAGTTTGACTCAACAACACCTGAAGTTTCACTGAGAGCCGACTGACTGCACAACAAGAGTCCCTTGCGAGACAGAGCCCCAGTGAATCCAGCAAGAACAAACACTTGAACCTCGTGAACCTCCTCCCCGAGTTACTTCGACGGGAGGTGTAGCGCTACGGGTTGGGGAGTTCGCTACGGGTTGGGGAGTTAGGTGGGTGTATGGGTTACTGGCTCTAGGGGCCTATCACATTAAGAAGGTGTATGGTGGACCTTGAATAAGGAGGAAGAGGTGGCAGGCCTTGCGATGATGAGAAAGGGCGAGAAGGTCGTGCGAGATATTGTGGCCAGAAACTGCAAGACGATTGATGAGGACAAGGATATCAGTGTGATGATGTATTGCAATAATTCGAAACACGTTCGCTCGCAATTATCAACAATATGGTAGGTCGCTGTGGAAGTTTGAATCGTACCAATGTGGACTATTGAGTACCAGTGCAATACTGGGGACTGTCAGCCTCACCACATAAACTACATCGGACATATAACCTGCACCCTGAGTCGCCCGCCTCACCACAAGAAGGTGGAATCAAACACCATCATCTACAAAAGCATGGAACGATATTAGCGAGGGAGATCATAGTAAATAACACCAAAATCTTTACTGGAGGCAGTGATCAGAGGAGACTACAGTTATTAGAAGCCATTCATATTAGAGAGAAGCACCTGTCATCAACATCCAGACAAACATGACCACCGCCATACAGCTCTCTGATGGCGCGCCAATAGGACGTACACCTAATGCCGTCTTAGGACAGGTGGAACACGTCACCGACCCGCAACAAGCTACCAGCCCCGCCATTTCAGAACACAGGGATTGTGTCGCTGACCCATCCCGGTCCTGGGTACGAATATTAGAGAGAATCAGACGAGCCTGACCTGACCTCAGCTACGCACCCAAACAATAGCGGTCTCGCTTGGCCCATTTTAGTGTATTTATTGATGGACTGTCTAAATTCGTATGTCGTTTAATATTGGTTTTCTGTGTTTTTCCTCAACGATAATATTTTCCATATTTCTGCATTAATGTTTTATATTTAGGAGATAACTCAAACTACCCGTAATGATACTGTTAGATTATATCGCTTTTAATACTTTCCTTTAATTCATATGTGCTGTCCTTGTGGGTTTTTCCGAGTATCTTTCTTATACACATGTTTGTGTTTTACAGTTTGTATCCAAGTTTTATGGAGCAGTTTTTTTTTTCTCTCTCTTTTTTCGCAGATTCCTGATGATGCCTCTGTGAAGGCGAAAGCTTGATCGAAATGAAATGAATAATTTGGATAACTGGTGTTTAAGAACTCACCTATGATAGAATGATACTGAGAAATTAGGGAAATTAAAAAAGATTAATTCTCCCTGGGGATAGGGGATTAAGAATACTTCCCACGTATTCCCTGCGTGTCGTAGAAGGCGACTAAAAGGGGAGGGAGCGGGGGGCTGGAAATCCTCCCCTCTCGTTTTTTTTTTTTTTTAATTTTCCAAAAGAAGGAACAGAGGGGGCCAGGTGAGGATATTCCAAAAAAGGCTCAGTCCTCTGTTCTTAACGCTACCTCGCTAACGCGGGAAATGGCAATAGTTTAAAAGAAAGAAAAAAAAAAAGATTAATAACTCCAAATATACTGTCGTATTCAATTCTATGCGCATATATATATATATATATATATATATATATATATATATATATATATATATATATATACAGAATGTCCTTAAGACTACTTTCTTACCTGGTTCTGTGACACTCAGCAGCCTTTATCTTCATACCAAGAAAATATCTGTAAGTTCGTACCACAGTGGAGACGTAGAGGGACCATTAGCGACCTGCAGACCGCGCCAAGCGCCATGTTTACCTGCCTCTCGTCAGACGGATCCACCCACTGCTCGGGTAATGGGAACATCTGGAATGTCAACATGATCCTCTGTGAGACACGGATGTTCCCACGTCCAAAGAGGGATAAAAGAGAGAGATGTTGGATTCCGATTCTCTTTTTTTTTTTTACTTCTTTATACGAAGTCATGATTGTATTACGTAAGAAATCTTTTATAAACTTTATTAATGAAATGTACGTATCTTTTCCACGCTTGATCGCCATTTCCTGTGTTAGGAGGTAGCGCCAGAAAACAAAGGAAAAAATGGCACATCGGCTCACACACACGTACACGCACAAACATGGATATATATATATATATATACACACATACATATACATGCACATATATTCACAAGTACATATTCATACTTGTTCACCGTCATCCATTCCCGAAGCCACCTCGCTCCACAGAGTACAGCACAAATGTACGAGAAAAGAAAAAAATTATAACATATACATTCTTCTCTTCTCCCCTAACCTGATTCGCCATGCCTTGCGTCAGCGAGGAAGCGCCAGGAAACACACAAAGAAAAGCCACATCCGCTCATATCCATACGAGAGATGTCATTTCGTAATTAATGCACCAAAACTACAGCTCCCTATCCTCATCCAGGTTCCACAGACCTTTCCATGGTTTACACCGGACGCTTCATATACCCTGGTTCAGTCCATTGACAGAACGTTGAACCCAGTATACCAAACTGTTCCAATTCACTCTATTCCGTGCATGCCTTTCACCCTCCGGCATGTTCAGGCCCCGATCACTCAAAATCTTTCTCTCTCCATCTTTCCATCTCCAATCTGATCTCCCTATTCTCCTTGTTTCTTCCATTCTGACACATTCATTCCCTCCTCAACCTTTCTTCATACATTTTCTCCATATGTTTTAACCATTTCAACACACCATCTTCTGCTTTCTCAACCACACTCTTTTTTATTACCACACATCTCTCTTACTCGATCAAACCACCTGGCATTGCGTATTGTCCTCAAACATTTCATTTCCAACAAAGCCACCTTCCCCCAGCACAACCTATCTATAACCCATGCCTCTCAAATCTGTAATGGTGTTGGAACTACTATTCCTTCAAACATACCCATTTTTGCCCTCCTAGATAAAGTTCTATCTTTCCACGCATTCTTCATCACTACAAAAGCCTTCGCCTCCTCCCCTATCCTAACACTCACTTCCGCTTCCATCGTTCTTTTCGCTGCCAAGTCCACTCCCAGATATGTAAAACACTTCACTTTCTCCAGTTTTTCTACAAGCAAAATTACATTCTACATTACTTGTCCCCAAACCCTGCTGAACTTTTCTAAAAACCTTGTTTTTATTCACATGGGAGAGTACTGTAACATTAGCAAACAACAACTGACTCACTTCCGAAACCCTCTCATCCCCAGCACACTGCATACTCGCTCCTCTCTCCAGGACTCTTGCACTTACCTCCCTCACCACCCCATCCATAAACAAATTAAACAACCATGGTAACATCACATACCGCTGCTGCAGAGCAGCCTTCACTTAGAACCATTCACTATCCTCTCTTCCTACTCGTGCATACCCCTTACATCGCTGATAAAAGAATTTCACTGCTTCTCTCAGCTTACCTCCAACACCATATATTCTTAAGACCTTCCATAAATCATCTCTATCAATTCTATCATATGCCTTGTCCAGATCCATAAATGACACATACAGATCCATCTGTTTTTCTAAGTATTTCTCACACACATTCTTCAAAGCAAACATCTGATCCACTTCTGAAACCACAACGCCTTAGCAGTAAAGTCAGGGATTGGTGTGACGGGCAAGAGCTAAGGAAGGAGTACCACCACTGCTGAAGTAGTTGTTGTGGGATGTGTGAGAACGTAAGGAAATGAGCTTCAGACTTATAAGGGTAAAACTGAAAGTGGATTGCGAGAGATCGGTGACTATCAAGTGCTTATGCACCTGCCAGTGAAAATGAGGATCACGAGAGGTAAATGTTTTGGGAGAAATTGAGTGAGTGTGTCAGTAGTTTTGACGTAAGAGACTGGGTGTTAGTGATAGATGATTTATATGGACAGGTGAATAATGTGGCAGTTAAAGTTATAATTGGGAACACGAGGAATCTAGTAAAATGAATGGAAATGTTGAACAGATAGTGAAGTTGTGTGCTGAGGAAGGGCTGGTGATCAGAAATATCTGGTTTTAAAAGAGGGACGTATACAAGTATACGTATGCGAGTAGGATAGATGGTCAGAGGGCATTATTTGATTACATATAAATTGATAAGCGTGCAACAAAGAGACTTCTGAAAGTGAACGTGCACGCCGTTCACTCTCTTGCAAGTCCAGACCCCGATCACTCAAAAATCTCTTCCACTCCATCCTTCCCTATCTAATTTGTTCTTCTCCTCTTCTCGTTCCCTCCTCCTCTGACTCATACAATATCTTTGTTAACTCATTTTCTTCATCTGTCCAAACCATTTCATCACATCCTTTTCAGCTCTCTCAACCACACTCGTCTTATTACCTCACATTTCTCTTACCCTTTCTCGATCAAACTACTCCACACCACATACTGTCCTCAAACATTTCATTTCCAACACTTCCACCCCTCGTCCGTACATCTTTATCTGTAGCCCATGCCTCGCACCCCTATAACATTGATGGGACTACTATACCTCATGCCATACACAATTTTGCGCTTCGAAACAACGACCTTCCCTTTCAACACGTTCTTCACCAGGGCTCAGGTGAACATTTGGTTTTATTGGCTCACGCTTCGGGATTACATACATGCGTATAATGTTAACATTACGAATTTATGTTCCATGCGTAAAGCCTAAAGCGTTCCTTGAAATATGTATGTCATAAAAGCCCAACTTCATTAAGCGCGAAAGAATAAAGAAAATTGATAATGAGTAACAGTCGTACTAACTCAAAAATACATTAAAACGTGGCATTAAACAGAGGCAATATTTCCTAGCAGATATTACAATTCTACAGTACATAACGGAACATCCTAACGCTAAAACATATTTCTTAAATCAACCAGATAGTTATTTTCTAACCTAGATGATAAAACTTATCTGCAAACACAGTAACTCTGTGGATACCTCATTGTTAGAGTGGCTTTGTTCCTGTAGGACACGAGGGACTCCAGCATTAACCGCTCGGTGTCTGGTGAGCAACTGGCCAGCACAGAGAAGCTCGCTGTCGACGTAGGATGGTCAGTGTCGTGAGCGTGATTCCGCATTGTTTGAAAAGAGGGGTTTAAGGTGGCTAGGCAGTTCGTTCGTCCGTGTTCATTGAATGCACTTCCTCGGGTGTTGCTTCGTCTTGCTAATATACAAAGCTTTACATATGTTGCACGTATACTGGTAGACAACCGCCACAGGAATACCATCCTTGAACTTAACTGCATTGTAGTTCATGGTTCAGAAACTACTGTGATGTTAGCTAGTACATAAAACCCACGCAATAAAGTAGTCAGTTAATTACGAAGTGTACAACCACCCTTCCAAATTGAACGAGAGAAGATATATTACATTCCTAAGAACGGTGGATGGTTTTACTGTATTGCTAACATACACATTAATGAAGTACAAAAAAGGAAAACCTTTCTAACGTAAAGTTATCTTTCGGTGAGCCTACTTCAGTGTAGATTTTGAGATCATCAGAACATATATGAATTGCTCGTGTGGTCAGGGCTACCACCAAGTTGCGTTTATATTCGACCGGGAAATAAGAAGCAAATTTCGTGAAGGAATTCCTCATTCACTTATATGTGTATCTATAATATCAAGAAAGAGGAAGGAATCATTTTCTTTTATTCCAATTGCTAAGTCAAACTAAACGGTGTTATGGTGGCAGTTCAAATAATTTGAAAATAGAGATATATCGTCCGAAAACTTAAAAAAAAATCAAATATGTATCGTCTACAGATAGTCTACAAAAGTTTGACAGGTGATGGACGCTCTTCAAAAGCTGCAGTAACATGATGGCGACACAGAAATGCGTCAACTAAAGTTCGACCGAGTGGGGAACCCATCATTTACACCATCTGTTTGTCTACATGTAGCACCACTGAATAGAACGAAACAGCCACTAGATTGACAGATAACAGACCCTTCAACTGAGACTTACGTAACCTATGAACTGTGTATAGGTTGTCAGTACAGATCCTGTTGGTTTCCTCAAGTAGGATCTCTGTAAAAAAAAAAAAGGTTTTACGCCAAAGCTGCCCACGACGCAACAGTTGAAATCTGCATTTCAAATTTACACGCGAAAATGACTCCTTTATCTGAATTTCATTATTAATTGTTGGCAAAATAACTGGAATTAAATGTTTAGCTAAATTGCAAGTGCCAGTTGCAGGGAGTATGAACCTCAAGGGACAATCCTCCTTATGCTCCTTTAGCAGACCGTACATAAAGCCTTGTCGGCAGCTGTATACATCTAACTTTGAATAAGTTTCATCATTAATAACATCGTTCGCTTCTGGATTCCTTAAGACTATTAATTCCATCTTCATTTTTCATATGATTAAGGAAAAGTCATGAAATACTGTCTTGCAGCTATGTATTCCAAGTAACAAATCCTCTGCTGATATATATGTATATATATATATATATATATATATATATATATATATATATATATATTTTTTTTTTTTTTTTTTTTTTTACTTTGTCGCTGTCTCCCGCGTTTGCGAGGTAGCGCAAGGAAACAGACGAAAGAAATGGCCCAACCCCCCCCCCCCCATACACATGTATATACATACGTCCACACACGCAAATATACATACCTACACAGCTTTCCATGGTTTACCCCAGACGCTTCACATGCCTTGATTCAATCCACTGACAGCACGTCAACCCCGGTATACCACATCGCTCCAATTCACTCTATTCCTTGCCCTCCTTTCACCCTCCTGCATGTTCAGGCCCCGATCACACAAAATCTTTTTCACTCCATCTTTCCACCTCCAATTTGGTCTCCCTCTTCTCCTTGCTCCCTCCACCTCCGACACATATATCCTCTTGGTCAATCTTTCCTCACTCATCCTCTCCATGTGCCCAAACCACTTCAAAACACCCTCTTCTGCTCTCTCAACCACGCTCTTTTTATTTCCACACATCTCTCTTACCCTTACGTTACACACTCGATCAAACCACCTCACACCACACATTGTCCTCAAACATCTCATTTCCAGCACATCCATCCTCCTGCGCACAACTCTATCCATAGCCCACGCCTCGCAACCATACAACATTGTTGGAACCACTATTCCTTCAAACATACCCATTTTTGTTTTCCGAGATAATGTTCTCGACTTCCACACATTCTTCAAGGCTCCCAGAATTTTCGCCCCCTCCCCCACCCTATGATCCACTTCCGCTTCCATGGTTCCATCCGCTGCCAGATCCACTACCAGATATCTAAAACACTTCACTTCCTCCAGTTTTTCTCCATTCAAACTCACCTCCCAATTGACTTGACCCTCAACCCTACTGTACCTAATAACCTTGCTCTTATTCACATTTACTCTTAACTTTCTTCTTCCACACACTTTACCAAACTCAGTCACCAGCTTCTGCAGTTTCTCACATGAATCAGCCACCAGCGCTGTATCATCAGCGAACAACAACTGACTCACTTCCCAAGCTCTCTCATCCCCAACAGACTTCATACTTGCCCCTCTTTCCAAAACTCTTGCATTTACCTCCCTAACAACCCCATCCATAAACAAATTAAACAACCATGGAGACATCACACACCCCTGCCGCAAACCTACATTCACTGAGAACCAATCACTTTCCTCTCTTCCTAAACGTACACATGCCTTACATCCTCGATAAAAACTTTTCACTGCTTCTAACAACTTTCCTCCCACACCATATATTCTTAATACCTTCCACAGAGCATCTCTATCAACTCTATCATATGCCTTCTCCAGATCCATAAATGCTACATACAAATCCATTTGCTTTTCTAAGTATTTCTCACATACATTCTTCAAAGCAAACACCTGATCCACACATCCTCTACCACTTCTGAAACCACACTGCTCTTCCCCAATCTGATGCTCTGTACATGCCTTCACCCTCTCAATCAATACCCTCCCATATAATTTACCAGGAATACTCAACAAACTTATACCTCTGTAATTTGAGCACTCACTCTTATCCCCTTTGCCTTTGTACAATGGCACTATGCACGCATTCCGCCAATCCTCAGGCACCTCACCATGAGTCATACATACATTAAATAACCTTACCAACCAGTCAACAATACAGGCACCCCCTTTTTTAATAAATTCCACTGCAATACCATCCAAACCTGCTGCCTTGCCGGCTTTCATCTTCCGCAAAGCTTTCACTACCTCTTCTCTGTTTACCAAATCATTTTCCCTAACCCTCTCACTTTGCACACCACCTCGACCAAAACACCCTATATCTGCCACTCTATCATCAAACACATTCAACAAACCTTCAAAATACTCACTCCATCTCCTTCTCACATCACCACTACTTGTTATCACCTCCCCATTTGCGCCCTTCACTGAAGTTCCCATTTGCTCCCTTGTCTTACGCACTTTATTTACCTCCTTCCAGAACATCTTTTTATTCTCCCTAAAATTTAATGATACTCTCTCACCCCAACTCTCATTTGCCCTTTTTTTCACCTCTTGCACCTTTCTCTTGACCTCCTGTCTCTTTCTTTTATACATCTCCCACTCAATTGCATTTTTTCCCTGCAAAAATCGTCCAAATGCCTCTCTCTTCTCTTTCACTAATACTCTTACTTCTTCATTCCACCACTCACTACCCTTTCTAAT
Source organism: Panulirus ornatus (assembly GCF_036320965.1). Lineage (NCBI taxonomy): Eukaryota > Metazoa > Arthropoda > Malacostraca > Decapoda > Palinuridae > Panulirus > Panulirus ornatus. The sequence continues at coordinate 9,780,079 of NC_092292.1, read as the reverse complement.
CAACCCACCTCCCCCACCTCCCTCATATATATATATATATATATATATATATATATATATATATATATATATATATATATATATATATATATGACAGGTCTCTTATGTCTGTCAGGAATAATGCTCAATCTTAGTGAGACAGAAGGTAAAACCAGCAACTGTGAATCAGAGGCTCCAGACACAGAATGCAAATGAAATGGTAAGAGCAAGAAACAATGAAGCATTACTGACTGGTGAAACAAGATAAAGATTATATCATCTTACGATACAAAAAAAAGAAAGAATAGATAAGGAGATAATGTGGTAAGCAGACACATCTTTAACTACACAGACAACCAAGAAAAGATCCATCATAATCGCAAAGGAGAGTGACACTGATCATTTCCTCAGCAAAGGTTAACAAGAAGGATAATTCCTGGCAATTTTCGACTGTAATACGACCCACGGGTCCGTATCAGGCTTCCTCCGCCCTCGATCCTGAGCCATTCTTTTAACGCAGATAAAAATAGGCTTTTTTTTCCCCTGCTGGTGATGTGTGGAGTCACTCACCATTGACGGGAGGCGTCCTCACTGTCGCAAAAGAATACGACGAATGAGGCGCTGTTATGAGATGAAATGAGCACCCCTCTCCATTCTAAGGAATTAACTCTATTAACATTTCTATTACCTATATCTCCTTCCTCATTTATGTAGAGTGGATTACGCACAGTAGTACAACTTCTTTGGATAATCACTTCTGTAGAAATGAGGTCTCTAGCCCTGATTCCCCACTGAGTAATAAAAGGGCTGAGACGCCCTGCGGTATAGGCTTAGCCACCTGATGAGATCAGCTCATAGGGATGAAAAGAGGGACCACCTCGATCATGGGAAAGGGAAGGAAGTATAAGGTGGTTAGCACTCTCTTCATCTGGAGGGAGATCTGCCATCTTGACGAACAAAGGGGACGTTCTCACCGTTTGCAAAGGGGGAAACTCCCACTAAGCGGGCGACACACGCTGTGAAGACATTTAAGATTTCCTTTGTACTGGGGATAGGGGAGAAAGAATACTTCCCATGTATTCCCTGCGTGTCGTAGAAGGCGACTAAAAGGGGAGGGAGCGGGTGGCTGGAAATCCTCCCCTCTCGTTTTTTTTTTTTTTCTTTTTTTTTTTTTCCAAAAGAAGGAACAGAGAAGGGGGCCAGGTGAGGATTTTCCCTCTAAGGCCCAGTCCTCTGTTCTTAACGCTACCTCGCAAACCCGGGAAATGGGGAATCGTATGAAAAAAAAAAAAAAAAAATATATATATATATATATATATATATATATATATATATATATAGGGTGGGATCATAGGGTGGGGGAGGGGGCGAAAATCCTGGGAGCCTTGAAGAATGTGTGGAAGTCGAGAACATTATCTCGGAAAGCAAAAATGGCTATGTTTGAAGGAATAGTGGTTCCAACAATGTTGTATGGTTGCGTGGCGTGGGCTATGGATAGAGTTGTGCGCAGGAGGGTGGATGTGCTGGAAATGAGATGCTTGAGGACAATGTGTGGTGTGAGGTGGTTTGATCGAGTAAGTAACGTAAGGGTAAGAGAGATGTGTGGAAATAAAAAGAGCGTGGTTGAGAGAGCAGAAGAGGGTGTTTTGAAATCGTTTGGGCACATGGAGAGAATGAGTGAGGAAAGATTGACCAAGAGGATATATGTGTCGGAGGTGGAGGGAACGAGGAGAAGTGGGAGACCAAATTGGAGGTGGAAAGATGGAGTGAAAAAGATTTTGTGTGATCGGGGCCTGAACATGCAGGAGGGTGAAAGGAGGGCAAGGAATAGAGTGAATTGGATCGATGTGGTATACCGGGGTTGACGTGCTATCAGTGGATTGAATCAGGGCATGTGAAGCGTCTGGGGTAAACCATGGAAAGCTGTGTAGGTATGTATATTTGCGTGTGTGGACGTGTATGCATTATACATGTGTATGGGGGTGGGTTGGGCCATTTCTTTCGTCTGTTTCCTTGCGCTACCTCGCAAACGCGGGAGACAGCGACAAAGCAAAAAAAAAAAAAAAGAAATATATATATATATATATTCCTGTGAGTCCACGGGGAAAATGAAGCACGTTAAGTTCCCAAGTGCACTTTCGTGTAATAATCACATCATCAGGGGAGACACAAGAAAGAAATATAAGTCAGTTGATATACATCGAAGAGACGAAGCTAGGACGTCTCTTCGATGTATATCAAATGACTTATATTTCTCTCTTGTGTCTCCCTTGATGATATGATTTTTACACGAAAGTGCGCTTGGGAACTTATCGTGTTTCGTTTTCCCCGTGGACTCGTAGGAATATCTTGATCACGCGCAAAATTGTGATCCTTTCCAACAGTAGATATATATATATATATATATATATATATATATATATATATATATATATATATATATATATATATATGAGTGGATGGGCAATTCTTCGTCTGTTTCCTGGAGCTACCTCGCTGACACGGGAAACAGCAATTAAGTATAATGAAAATGATAATAATGATAATAATAATAATAATAATGATAATACCAATAATAGTTGTCCGCATCGTCTTAGCTAATATAAAAACAATCTGTGACCCTCACATGTGGTAAGCCAGTAATAATTCTTTTAAAGAACAGAGAAAAGGATATTCATTTCCCCACACATGTGAAACATCAGCACACACAGTAATCTAAAGGAACAGCTCTGTCGGTGTGCCAGGCTCGTTTGCTAGTCCGTTAGACTTGGTATCCCATTAATAACGAGAAAATTATTCACGTCAGATAGGAAATTAACTGCTGTGAGACCGAGATGAATGACCATTAATGCTGGCTAATATTAGGGTTCGCAGTTATCCATATTTCAGACCGTTTTATTTCCCTTGTTCATCGAGTCGGCATCTCGCTTAGATCGTGACATCTTATTTGCTGCGATGTAGACAGAGAGTAATTAAAGAAAAAAGAAAGAGAAAAGAGTCTACGTGAATATGGCCAAAAATGATTACAAATAACAAATAAATGAGCGTTGTTGGGCCCTGTGCATGCAGCTAGGAGAATGATATCGGGGCTGAGCCAGCCGGGTCATTAGCGAGCTACGTTATAAAGCCTGGGGATTATAGAACCAGCCGGAGACACTGACCTCACATCCTACTTCCCACCTAATTAACAACCGCTGGGAAGAAGGGAAGGTGATCGTGGATCATCCTGCACGTTGGTCTGGGTGACCAGATGCGAAGAAGAAGCCTTGGAGTCTCTTGGTAATTCCGAGAGCTGGCTGGTGCCTCCCTCAGAGAAATTCTTGTAGATATTACACGAAGAATGTGTTCTCTCTCGATAACCCTCATATAATTCTCATTAAATGACTTATTATCATCCTTCCAACCAGGCATTACTACCCCCTCACCCTAGAAGTCTTTGTCCCATTACCACACAAGAACGAGGTTGAAAAAAATATGAGGTGAAATTCTATTGGCTTTACTTGATCAAACAGTTTAGTGTATCAAAGTTATACATGATTCTATACAGCTCTGCAGCGTAAAAAAAAAAAAATGGAAAACCATAATGATTTTAAATGAAAGAAAGACTTACTGTGCGACGGTATTATTTCTATGGTCATGGAACATTCACAAAGCAAGGGGAAAATTAAAATCATTTAAACGAAAAAAAAAACATCGTGTATTTGTGGAGCGTTTTACCATAATTCCTAGCAATGACGTCATGCGGGTGGACTTTTGTGGTGACGTTCCACAACGGCTAACTGACGCTACTCTCGTCATCAAACGCGGGTCATCGTACTTAGTCATCTGATCTAGAAACGCTGACCCCAGTGCAAAACTAGACTGGTAGCTCATGTTGTCCACGGGTGAAATGTAGGTTCCCCCCCCCCCCCCCCCTACAAAAGGAAAAAGACCCTACAAAAGGAAAGAGATCTCAGCCGACAGAATCAGTTACTTCATTCTCAGGAAGATACCCTCCATATGACCATATTAATAACAGTCTCTCATCGTAAGACTACAGTAAAATTTCCATTGCTTTTGAGCATTCGATTACATTATAATGCCATATAATATTCATATATATATATATATATATATATATATATATATATATATATATATGTATATATATATATATATATATATAGGTGTTTTGGTCGAGGTGGTGTGCAAAGTGAGAGGGTTAGGGAAAATGATTTGGTAAACAGAGAAGAGGTAGTAAAAGCTTTGCGGAAGATGAAAGCCAGCAAGGCAGCAGGTTTGGATGGCATTGCAGTTGAATTTATTAAAAAAGGGGGTGACTGTATTGTTAACTGGTTGGTGAGGTTATTTAATGTATGTATGACTCATGGTGAGGTGCCTGAGGATTGTCGGAATACGTGCATAGTGCCATTGTACAAAGGCAAAGGGAATAAGAGTGAGTGCTCAAATTACAGAGGTATAAATTTGTTGAGTATTCCTGGTAAATCATATGGGAGGGTATTGATTGAGAGGGTGAAGGCATGTACAGAGCATCAGATTGGGGAAGAGCAGTGTGGTTTCAGAAGTGGTAGAGGATGTGTGGATCAGGTGTTTGCTTTGAAGAATGTATGTGAGAAATACTTAGAAAAGCAAATGGATTTGTATGTAGCATTTATGGATCTGGAGAAGGCATATGATAGAATTGATAGAGATGCTCTGTGGAAGGTATTAAGAATATATGGTGTGGGAGGCAAGTTGTTAGAAGCAGTGAAAAGTTTTTATCGAGGATGTAAGGCATGTGTACGTGTAGGAAGAGAGGAAAGTAATTGGTTCTCAGTGAATGTAGGATTGCGGTAGGGGTGTGTGATGTCTCAATGTTTGTTTAATTTGTTTATGGATGGGATTGTTAGGGAGGTGAATGCAAGAGTTTTGGAAAGAGGGGCAAGTATGAAGTCTGTTGGGGATGAGAGAGTTTGGGAAGTGAGTCAGTTGTTGTTCGCTGATGATACAGCGCTGGTGGCTGATTCATGTGAGAAACTGCAGAACCGGGTGACTGAGATTGGTAAAGTGTGTGAAAGAAGAAAGTTAAGAGTAAATGTGAATAAGAACAAGGTTATTAGGTACAGTAGGGTTGAGGGTCAAGTCAATTGGGAGGTAAGTTTGAATGGAGAAAAACTGGAGGAAGTAAAGTGTTTTAGATATCTGGTAGTGGATCTGGCAGCGGATGGAACCATGGAAGCGGAAGTGGATCATAGGGTGGGGGAGGGGGCGAAAATTCTGGGAGCCTTGAAAAATGTGTGGAAGTCGAGAACATTATCTCGGAAAGCAAAAATGGGTATGTTTGAAGGAATAGTGGTTCCAACAATGTTGTATGGTTGCGTGGCGTGGGCTATGGATAGAGTTGTGTGCGCAGGAGGATGGATGTGCTGGAAATGAGATGTTTGAGGACAATGTGTGGTGTGAGGTGATTTGATCGAGTAAGTAACGTAAGGGTAAGAGAGATGTGTGGAAATAAAAAGAGCGTGGTTGAGAGAGCAGAAGAGGGTGTTTTGAAATGGTTTGGGCACATGGAGAGAATGAGTGAGGAAAGATTGACCAAGAGGATATATGTGTCGGAGGTGGAGGGAACGAGGAGAAGTGGGAGACCAAATTGGAGGTGGAAAGATGGAGTGAAAAAGATTTTGTGTGATCGGGGCCTGAACATGCAGGAGGGTGAAAGGAGGGCAAGGAATAGAGTAAATTGGATCGATGTGGTATCCCGGGGTTGACGTGCTGTCAGTGGATTGAATCAGGGCATGTGAAGAGTCTGGGGTAAACCATGGAAAGCTGTGTAGGTATGTATATTTGCGTGTGTGGACGTATGTATATACATGTGTATGGGGGTGGGTTGGGCCATTTCTTTCGTCTGTTTCCTTGCGCTACCTCGCAAACGCGGGAGACAGCGACAAAAAAAAAAATATATATATATACATATATATATATATATATATATATATATATATATATATATATATATATTTAATACCTAAATAGAATGACGTGAGTCCACGTGGCATTACAATCAAATGTACGCATCCACGCAGTGATTGGAATCTTAATATGTAACTGCATGCAAAATTACTAACATAGTCTTCATGCGTGGGTCCACGGATGTTACTGCATTAAATATCTAAGGCTACTCACGGTACCCGACATAATGTAGCATGCATCCTAACACAACTGCTAATAGTAGCTAACCCTAAATCACAATTGGAAGGCCTTCGACTTCTTGTTCTCCAGTGCTAACATTTCAGTTCGTGGTTCAATTTGTAACACGTTCTTAGCTGGATTTCGAGTAACTGGACTGCAGCCGGGTCTCTGGGCGTGAGTGTGTCTGTGGTCAAGCGATGGACCGTCGTCCTCCACGTTAGGTCGGTCTGTGCTCGTGCTTCACGCAACGGCGCTGGGTCAAGCACATCACAAGCACGTCCTTAAGCTTAAACTCTTCCCATCTGGGACCCTGACTGGTGCCCTACAGATGCCCAACCTAAACAGGTGCCCGACCAAACCAGGTGATCGACCCAAACAGCAGCTCGACCCAATCAGGCTCTACCTAACCAGGCTTGACCCAACCAGGTTCGACCCAAACAGGCTCTACCCAACCAGGCTGCCCTGTTGGAATTGAAGTATCACTGTCTCTTGAAAACATATTTTTGGTTCATTACCCTCACAGGGGTCGAGCCATGCACACTTTATAAAGACATCCTAGTGGATGTTGAATGATATGCCCCTCGGGCTGTCTCCAAGGAGACAGGGTACCTACTGACTGACATTTGAGTGTCGTCTGTGTTTTTGCGTGACCCGGCATTATGATGGGTTGCCAAGGCGATTATTTCAGTTTCCCTAGTTGATTACTTCACAGTGTCACTTTGTCCCTTTTCCACACTCGATACATTTTCATGGTGTCATTACTTGAAACTGTATCACTGTATGTACCTATGGTCCATAAAGATTGGTGTTGGAACGGCGGGAATCAAGTGTGATGGGATTAAAATAAATTTGTTAAGTACTGGCATCTGATGAGGTGGATTGTCTCCATGAAACATGTAATGCCACATGTAGAGAAAATATACGTTAAATGAAATTGTATGAACTACTAAAGTGCGATTTCACCCTCATACTATCATCACGGACAAGCGTGATCATATAATATATATATATATATATATATATATATATATATATATATATATATATATATATATATATATATATATATATATATATATATATTGCTTCACCAATAATACAGAAACCTCCTATAAAACAATTGTTTGCAAAAATATAGTTCAACCTGGAAAATCACGTACGTAAAGATGCGGGGAACAAAACAAACTTTCATACGAGTCTTCAAAAGCCCATGCTCACAAAAACATGAATATCTTGATTAAGCGAAAATATCAATGTTCATAAAGTTACCTACGTGTATCAGTATTCAATATATTGTACATATCAACATAAATCACTCACATAATACCATCTCCGATAGATTATTAGTGAATTACATTCTCACTGCCCAACAAGTGACTAGGCTGCTCCCATTCTGTGTATTCTGTGTACCACTGGACTACCAAAAAACACCATCACACTGAAATCAACAGATATACTAGAGTATAACATAACCTATCTACCACTGTTAACATTTTTCAATTCAATGACAGACATCCAGGGCAAAATTACAATTCACAAACTATCTTCTGAAGTAAGACTCTATGAATGTCACCTGAGACAGCCACCGTGAGACTTCTATCCCTTATCAATCAAGTAATTTACCAGAATCAAGAACCAAATACACACTCTAGCCCTCACAAAGCATACCTATTAAGGCCGTGATATCTATCGTCTTGAATTAAGTCCGCGCAAGCGATCCTTTCACTTGTAAACATCCGGACATGATGGGAACCTTCTGCCGTTTCACGTAACAAATGACGCACATAAACAAACAAAAGATCATGAAGATGCGCAGCGCGTCGCTGCGTACACACCTCATACCTATACAATAGTAACACACGTACAATACTATATTAGTATCTGTCCAATCCACATTGATTCTCTTTTGTGTCAATCGATCCGATACAAGAAATTTACGTATTGGAAAAAATAGTTTCATGTCCACGTGGAGGAAGAATAGCCTAGTCTTTAAGCGTAACCAGATACCCAGCAAATGGTACGAAGTTCGAGTCCTTGCTGTTGAGGGGCATTATGTGCTCTGTGAAAGTGTGAGTTCATATGTGCTATATTTGCGTATGTATATATAAATATATGTATACGAGAAAAAGTAATATTCACAAATTAAAGTATTTAAATACATGCTTATGTACATTTTAGTGTGAAGGCAATGGATAACACTCGATATAGAATCGTTCATCTTATACGAGATTTCAGTACCGCACTGGGTGCCGTCTCCAAACGGAAAGAAGAGAATCAATTGCACGGGCTTCTCGAAATGAGAAATCTGATACACATGGTACGTGAGAATGCCAAGGAACTCGGGAGCTTCCGCCTACAATATCCAGTTTGTCTATCGACACAAGTGTCGTTGAACTCTGTAGATTCCTTGATGAACATATAAAGTAATTAGACGAAGGAGAGAGGAAGGGAAAAAGGGAAGACTAAAGTGCCACAGGGTGGGGGAAAAAAAAGGAGAAAAGAGAGAGGAGAACGTCTTAATCAACTAGATCCTGAGTGTCACGCCTAGAGCTGGTGGGTAGCGTTCCACACCAGCACCACAACAATGAACAATGACTTCCTCCACCGCCAGAGGCCAAGACCTCTGAACCTGCTGCTGATGCTCTGATTATCCTCAAGAGGAGGAGGAGGAGGAGGAAGGAGGTAACATACTTAGTTTCCTGCCACACAACCAGGAGTAGAAGCAAAAGACTTCGTTTTCTCTTGTAAAGCATGTTTTACATGCATAACATTCTCACAGAAACCATGTTTATATAAGCTTTTATATTATATTCAGTGTTAACTGAGATGGAACGGGTAATTGCATACCTTAAGCAAGGTTATTTCGTTAACACTATATATACGCATATATATATATATATATATATATATATATATATATATATATATATATATATATATATATATATATATATATGTATATATATATATATATATATATTTTTTTTTTTTTTTTTTTTTTTTATACTTTGTCGCTGTCTCCCGCGTTTGCGAGGTAGCGCAAGGAAACAGACGAAAGAAATGGCCCAACCCCCCCCCCCATACACATGTACATACACACGTCCACACACGCAAATATACATACCTACACAGCTTTCCATGGTTTACCCCAGACGCTTCACATGCCTTGATTCAATCCACTGACAGCACGTCAACCCCTGTATACCACATCGCTCCAATTCACTCTATTCCTTGCCCTCCTTTCACCCTCCTGCATGTTCAGGCCCCGATCACACAAAATCTTTTTCACTCCATCTTTCCACCTCCAATTTGGTCTCCCTCTTCTCCTCGTTCCCTCCACCTCCGACACATATATCCTCTTGGTCAATCTTTCCTCACTCATTCTCTCCATGTGCCCAAACCATTTCAAAACACCCTCTTCTGCTCTCTCAACCACGCTCTTTTTATTTCCACACATCTCTCTTACCCTTACGTTACTTACTCGATCAAACCACCTCACACCACACATTTTCCTCAAACATCTCATTTCCAGCACATCCATCCTCCTGCGCACATCTCTATCCATAGCCCACGCCTCGCAACCATACAACATTGTTGGTACCACTATTCCTTCAAACATACCCATTTTTGCTTTCCGAGATAATGTTCTCGACTTCCACACATTTTTCAAGGCTCCCAAAATTTTCGCCCCCTCCCCCACCCTATGATCCACTTCCGCTTCCATGGTTCCATCCGCTGACAGATCCACTCCCAGATATCTAAAACACTTCACTTCCTCCAGTTTTTCTCCATTCAAACTCACCTCCCAATTGACTTGACCCTCACCCCTACTGTACCTAATAACCTTGCTCTTATTCACATTTACTCTTAACTTTCTTCTTCCACACACTTTACCAAACTCAGTCACCAGCTTCTGCAGTTTCTCACATGAATCAGCCACCAGCGCTGTATCATCAGCGAACAACAACTGACTCACTTCCCAAGCTCTCTCATCCCCAACAGACTTCATACTTGCCCCTCTTTCCAGGACTCTTGCATTTACCTCCCTAACAACCCCATCCATAAACAAATTAAACAACCATGGAGACATCACACACCCCTGCCGCAAACCTACATTCACTGAGAACCAATCACTTTCCTCTCTTCCTACACGTACACATGCCTTACATCCTCGATAAAAACTTTTCACTGCTTCTAACAACTTGCCTCCCACACCATATATTCTTAATACCTATATATACCTATATATATATATATATATATATATTATCCCTGGGGATAGGGGATGAAGAATACTTCCCACGTATTCCCTGCGTGTCGTAGAAGGCGACTAAAAGGGGAGGGAGCAGGAGGCTGGAAATCCTCCCCTTTCGTTTTTTTTTTCTTTTTTTTAATTTTCCAAAAGAAGGAACAGAGGGGGGCCAGGTGAGGATATTCCACAAAGGCCCAGTCCTCTGTTCTTAATGCTACCTCGCTAATGCGGGAAATGGCGGATAGTTTAGAAAGGGTAGTGAGTGGTGGGATGAAGAAGTAAGAGTATTAGTGAAAGAGAAGAGAGAGGCATTTGGACGATTTTTGCAGGGAAAAAATGCAATTGAGTGGGAGAAGTATAAAAGAAAGAGACAGGAGGTCAAGAGAAAGGTGCAAGAGGTGAAAAAAAGGGCAAATGAGAGTTGGGGTGAGAGACTATCAGTAAATTTTAGGGAGAATAAAAAGATGTTCTGGAAGGAGGTAAATAGGGTGCGTAAGACAAGGGAGCAAATGGGAACTTCAGTGAAGGGCGTAAATGGGGAGGTGATAACAAGTAGTGGTGATGTGAGGAGATGGAATGAGTATTTTGAAGGTTTGTTGAATGTGTCTGATGACAGAGTGGCAGATATAAGGTGTTTGGGTCGAGGTGGTGTGCAAAGTGAGAGGGTTGGGGAAAATGATTTGGTAAAGAGAGAAGAGGTAGTAAAAGCTTTGCGGAAGATGAAAGCCGGCAAGGCAGCAGGTTTGGATGGTATTGCAGTGGAATTTATTAAAAAAGGGGGTGACTGTATTGTTGACTGGTTGGTAAGGTTATTTAATGTATGTATGACTCATGGTGAGGTGCCTGAGGATTGGCGGAATGCGTGCATAGTGCCATTGTACAAAGGCAAAGGGAATAAGAGTGAGTGCTCAAATTACAGAGGTATAAGTTTGTTGAGTATTCCTGGTAAATTATATGGGAGGGTATTGATTGAGAGGGTGAAGGCATGTACAGAGCATCAGATTGGGGAAGAGCAGTGTGGTTTCAGAAGTGGTAGAGGATGTGTGGATCAGGTGTTTGCTTTGAAGAATGTATGTGAGAAATACTTAGAAAAGCAAATGGATTTGTATGTAGCATTTATGGATCTGGAGAAGGCATATGATAGAGTTGATAGAGATGCTCTGTGGAAGGTATTAAGAATATATGGTGTGGGAGGCAAGTTGTTAGAAGCAGTGAAAAGTTTTTATCGAGGATGTAAGGCATGTGTACGTGTAGGAAGAGAGGAAAGTGATTGGTTCTCAGTGAATGTAGGTTTGCGGCAGGGGTGTGTGATGTCTCCATGGTTGTTTAATTTGTTTATGGATGGGGTTGTTAGGGAGGTAAATGCAAGAGTCTTGGAAAGAGGGGCAAGTATGAAGTCTGTTGGGGATGAGAGAGCTTGGGAAGTGAGTCAGTTGTTGTTCGCTGATGATACAGCGCTGGTGGCGGATTCATGTGAGAAACTGCAGAAGCTGGTGACGGAGTTTGGTAAAGTGTGTGGAAGAAGAAAGTTAAGAGTGAATGTGAATAAGAGCAAGGTTATTAGGTACAGTAGGGTTGAGGGTCAAGTCAATTGGAGGTGAGTTTGAATGGTGAGAAACTGGAGGAAGTGAAGTCTTTTAGATATCTGGGAGTGGATCTGTCAGCGGATGGAACCATGGAAGCGGAAGTGGATCATAGGGTGGGGGAGGGGGCGAAAATTCTGGGAGCCTTGAAAAATGTGTGGAAGTCGAGAACATTATCCCGGAAGCAAAAATGGGTATGTTTGAAGGAATAGTGGTTCCAACAATGTTGTATGGTTGCGAGGCGTGGGCTATGGATAGAGTTGTGCGCAGGAGGATGGATGTGCTGGAAATGAGATGTTTGAGGACAATGTGTGGTGTGAGGTGGTTTGATCGAGTAAGTAACGTAAGGGTAAGAGAGATGTGTGGAAATAAAAAGAGCGTGGTTGAGAGAGCAGAAGAGGGTGTTTTGAAATGGTTTGGGCACATGGAGAGAATGAGTGAGGAAAGATTGACCAAGAGGATATATGTGTCGGAGGTGGAGGGAACGAGGAGAAGAGGGAGACCAAATTGGAGGTGGAAAGATGGAGTGAAAAGGATTTTGTGTGATCGGGGCCTGAACATGCAGGAGGGTGAAAGGAGGGCAAGGAATAGAGTGAATTGGAGCGATGTGGTATACAGGGGTTGACGTGCTGTCAGTGGATTGAATCAAGGCATGTGAAGCGTCCGGGGTAAACCATGGAAAGCTGTGTAGGTATGTATATTTGCGTGTGTGGACGTGTGTATGTACATGTGTATGGGGGGGGTTGGGCCATTTCTTTCGTCTGTTTCCTTGCGCTACCTCGCAAACGCGGGAGACAGCGACAAAGTATAAAAAAAAAAAAAAAAAAAAATATATATATATATATATATATATATATATATATATATATATATATATATAATATATATCCTGGGGATAGGGGAGAAAGAATTATTCCCACGTATTCTGCGTGTCGTAGAGGGGCCTGAACAAAAAGGGATAAGGGAGCGGGGGGCTGAAATCCTCCCCTCTCGTTTTTTTTTTTTTTTAATTTTCCAAAAGAAGGAACAGAGGGGGGCCAGGTGAGGATATTCCACAAAGGTGCCAGTCTCTGTTCTTAATGCTACCTCGCTAATGCGGGAAATGGCGGATAGTTTGAAAGAAAAGAAAGAAATATATTATATATATATATATATATATATATTATATTATATTATCATCATTATCATTATCATCATTAATATTATAATTATCATTATATGCATCATTATGATTATTTTCATTATCATTAATATAATCATTACCATTATCATTATCATCATTAATATTATAATTATCATTATATGCATCATTATGATTATTTTCATTATCATTAATGTTATCATAACTATCACTATATTCATCATTATGATTATTTTCATTATCATTAATATAATCATTACCATTATCATTATCATTATCATCATTAATATTATAATTATCATTATATGCATCATTATGATTATTTTCATTATCATTATCATCATTAATATTATAATTATCATTATATGCATCATTATGATTATTTTCATTATCATTAATATAATCATTACCATTATCATTATCATCATTAACGTTATCATAATCATTATATTCATCATTATGATTATTTTCATTATCATTAATATAATCATTACCATTATCATTATCATCATTAACGTTATCATAATCATTATATTCATCATTATGATTATTTTCATTATCATTAATATAATCATTACCATTATCATTATCATTATCATTATCATCATTAACGTTATCATAATCATTATATTCATCATTATGATTATTTTCATTATCATTAATATAATCATTACCATTATCATTATCATCATTAACGTTATCATAATCATTATATTCATCATTATGATTATTTTCATTATCATTAATATAATCATTACCATTATCATTATCATTATCATTATCATTATCATCATTAACGTTATCATAATCATTATATTCATCATTATGATTATTTTCATTATCATTAATATAATCATTACCATTATCATTATCATTATCATTATCATTATCATTATCATTATCATCATTAATATTATAATTATCATTATATGCATCATTATGATTATTTTCATTATCATTATCATCATTAATATTATAATTATCATTATATGCATCATTATGATTATTTTCATTATCATTAATATAATCATTACCATTATCATTATCATCATTAATATTATAATTATCATTATATGCATCATTATGATTATTTTCATTATCATTAATATAATCATTACCATTATCATTATCATCATTAATATTATAATTATCATTATATGCATCATTATGATTATTTTCATTATCATTAATATAATCATTACCATTATCATTATCATTATCATTATCATTATCATTATCATTATCATTATCATTATCATCATTAATATTATAATTATCATTATATGCATCATTATGATTATTTTCATTATCATTAATATAATCATTACCATTATCATTATCATTATCATTATCATTATCATTATCATTATCATTATCATTATCATTATCATCATCATTATTATCATTATCATTATCACATGTTATCAAAATTTTCATTATATTCACCATTTTTATGATTATTTTCATTATCATTAATTTAATCATTACCATTATCATTATCATCATTAATGTTATCATGGTTATCATTATATTCATCATTATGACTATTTTCATAATTATTGATATAATCATTACCATTATCATTATCATCATTAATGTTATCATAATCATTATATTCATCATTATGATTATTTTCATTATCATTGATATAATCATTATCATTATCATTAATGTTATCATAACTATCACTATATTCATCATTATGATTATTTTCATTATCATTAATATAATCATTACCATTATCATTATCATTATTATCATCATCATCATCAACATCATCATCATTATCATTATCATCATTAGTTATTATAATTATCATTATATGCATCATTATGATTATTTTCATTATCATTAATATACTCATTACCATTATCATTATCATCATTATTATTATTATCATCATCATTATCATTATCATCATTAATATTATAATTATCATCATATGCATCACTATGATTATTTTCATTATCATTAATATAATCATTACCATTATCATTATCATCACTAATGTCATCAATATGATTATTTTCATTATCATTAATATAATCACTATCATTATCATCATTATTCAAACAAGATCTGATGATACTATAATTTCAGAAGTACTACCCAAGCTTGGTACGTGGGACGTGTTGTTCAGTGTGGTGTTCAGGTCTTAACAATACATAGATCAGTGAAGTTTTGTTTCACAGTGAGAGTTGTGTTTATAAACTTGCGGCAGCGATTTGACATGAGGCCCGACAGGTGGTTGAGAAAGGATGGACTATACCTGAAGGAACTGAGACATACATATTTCGAGAAGCTACTTTATCAGTAAACACGTATGTTTTTGGTCAAGAAACGCTGCCTTAAATGGAGAAGTCCCCAACCCTTCGATGAATACTGTCATTCAACGCCTTAGCCATATATCAGTTTATCTTATGTCACTGCAACCAGCGTAGCTAGCAGATTTTCAGTAAGGCAAATACGCTGGAAAAAAGTTAAATGAGTCGTACTTCTGAATCTTGGATAGATATTAAAAAAGGAATGAGGTTTCGAAACCAAAAAATGCCATTCCAGGCTACACTTTTGAAATAAAGTAGATGGTGAAGTCTAGCTATCAGTTATATTTCGGCTTAAATATGTGTTGAAAAATGTTATCAGCTGTTGATGATTTCGACTACTTAAAAAAGAAAAAAGTTCAACTTAAGCTTCATAAGAAAGTAACAGGATACTTCGATCAGAGCCACTACCACACTGACACCAGTAGCTCAAGGAAAGACTTTATAACCCATTACCAGACATCTACAACAAACGCAATTCTATCAGAGTGGGAGGTTTTAACATACCGGGATCAAAGTCAGAGAATCTCCCTTTTCTAACAGCTCTGGACATAGGCTCTCTCTGATCTTGCTTGGTACTGCCCGAATACAACTTGTTGAAGAACTTTCTTACAACTTTGCTCTAGAAAAGCTTGGTACTAGGGACGGCAACGAATCAATTTTGAGGAAATTCTTAACATATTGGTCAACACATAAGACGTGAAAGGAAAAAAAAAAATTAATACTTCCTTATGATTATCATCAAATTGGCAATTCTAGGGAGATATCGTCAGTGGAAAAGATATGAAAATAACACGGAAAAGCTTCAGTAAAACTTTCAAGGTGGTAGAAGGAATATATGTATCAATGCGTAGCGGATGGTCATTTTTCAATACGGAATCAAATGGTTGTAGTGTGAAATAAAGACGAGCCTGATATCTAATAGCACATAAGAAACTCAAAGAAAACAACAACCAATATGATTATATAAATGTATACAGAAAAACCAAGAGACTAATTTGTCATTGTCAGTACGAAACATGTATACTTAAAAACTGGAAAAGAAACCCTAAGGAGTTATATGGTTACATCAGAAGCAAGAGTGCTATCACTCAGTTATCTGGTTCATAAATCATGGTTCAAGACAAGAAAGCCATAGCAGTAGCCTTAAATGCAATTTAAGATCTGCATTTAACACTGAAGACACATATCATGGAATCCGTCCCATCCCTGGGAAAAATAAAAATCGTTCTTCAACATATTTTCGTACAAGTCAGAGACATACTCTCAACACCGAATGAAATGAGACTCGTTAAAACGGTAGTCCCAGATATGTCTTATTCGAGGACAATGAAAGAAACGAAAAATTGAGATAG
Organism: Panulirus ornatus; assembly: GCF_036320965.1. Classification (NCBI taxonomy): domain Eukaryota; kingdom Metazoa; phylum Arthropoda; class Malacostraca; order Decapoda; family Palinuridae; genus Panulirus; species Panulirus ornatus. Next base: position 9,763,280 of record NC_092292.1, on the reverse strand, counting down.
CTAAGCCCTTGATTGCTCTCTTCGCTTGCAACGGGGAAAGTTTCAGTGGATTTGAAGTTTGAGAATGCAACACAAATATTCTAAAAGTGTGATAAACCCTTGATCGGAAATCATCGTCCAATTTGCCTAATGTCTGGTGTTAAGTAGACTTATGGAAATCATCATTCAAGATAAGATTACAGGTCGTTTAAACAATCACTAAGTCATAAGCGATTCTCAGAACGGTTCTCGACAGAATCATTCATGTCTGACAAGTCTGCATGCTATTCTTTTTTAAATGTAATCAATATACATGATGAAAGAAATCAGTTAGTATCATATATCTATATTTTCAGAAAGCATTTGGTATAGATAAAGACAACTAACAAAAGTTAAGTCACATGACGTAGATGGGGTTGTGCCTCGGCGTTTTGGGAAACTGATTGACTTTCCATAAACAAAGATGAATGGTCAAGCCACAGAATGATTAGACGTAAAAAGTGGAGTGCCACAGGAATCAGACGCAGTGATAGTTCTGTAAGACATTAAATTCGCAGACGATATCAAGCTCGGAAATCTATAGCTGAAACTGAAAGTCTTATAACTTCAAACTAAGATAGACAAAATGATGAACTGATCTTGAAAGTGGCAAATGAATTCTCATATCGAGAAGCAAGTCACAAGACGAAATTTGTTGAGCTACAAAAGGGAAAGTAGGAAAAGGCCTTAGTTGTAATAACCTCTGGTGACTTAAAACCAAGTAAGGAGTGCACAAAGCAATAAAAAGAGTGGACAAATTCTTGGACTTGTAGAGTTGGCCTTTAAGCTTAAGAATATAATGTTCACTCTTCACAAGTCACTGATGTGTCCCCATACTGAATACTGTGTTCAGCTTTAGTCACCTTACTTGAGAATGGATGTAAACAAAATGGAGAGAGTACAGCGACGAGCTACCAAGATCATTGCCAGACTAAGAAATAAATCCTAGGGAGAACCTGCTAAACAACTTGCTTAAGGCTAGAAGAGACAAGGCTGAGAGCTGACTTGCCACAGAATCTGAAGATCATCAAAACCTGATAATCCTGATATACATAAGAAGCTACACAAGAGTAGAGTCATCTGATTTCATTCATAGTGATGGATTCAAACTCGAGGGTCAATGGTCTACTGTATGATGAATACCAATAAAGATGTTAGAAAATGGGTTCAGCTACGAGTAACATTAGGATGCTGATCTGCCAGTAGTCCAGTTTTCTCTTTACTAACTTGGCCAAAGGTCTCACTGGTCACTGAAACATTATAAAGTCTAGAAACACTCTCATGTAAACACATTATCTCTCAGAATTTCAATATGATATGATATAATATAGTACTATATAATGATATGATATACGTAATATACTTACTATAGTATAATAATATGATTTATATGATATATATGGGAGTTTGTGATAGAATGTAAGAAAGTAGATTCTCGATTAATATCGGTAAAACTGAAAGTTGATGGAGAGAGATGGGTGATTATTGGTGCATATGCACCTGGGCATGAGAAGAAAGATCATGAGAGGCAAGTGTTTTGGGAGCAGCTGAATGAGTGTGTTATTGGTTTTGATGCACAAGACCGGGTTATAGTGATGGGTGATTTGAATGCAAAGGTGAGTAATGTGGCAGTTGAGGGAATAATTGGTATACATGGGGTGTTCAGTGTTGTAAATGGAAATGGTTAAGAGCTTTTAGATTTATGTGCTGAAAAAGGACTGGTGATTGGGAATACCTGGTTTAAAAAGCTATACATAAGTATACGCATGTAAGTTATACATAAGTATACGTATACGTTATACATAAGTATACATATGTAAGTAGGAGAGATGGCCAGAGAGCGTTATTGGATTACGTGTTAATTAACAGGCGCGCGAAAGAGAGACTTTTGGATGTTAATGTGCTGAGAGGTGCAACTGGAGGGATGTTTGATTGTTATCTTGTGGAGGCTAAGGTGAAGATTTGTATGGGTTTTCAGAAAAGAAGAGTGAATGTTGGGGTGAAGAGGGTGGTGAGAGTAAGTGAGCTTGGGAAGGAGACTTGTGTGAGGAAGTACCAGGAGAGACTGAGTACAAAATGGAAAAAGGTGAGAACAATGGAAGTAAGGGGAGTGGGGGAGGAATGGGATGTATTTAGGAAATCAGTGATGGAGTGCGCAAAAGATGCTTGTGGCATGAGAAGCGTGGGAGGTGGGTTGATTAGAAAGGGTAGTGAGTGGTGGGATGAAGAAGTAAGATTATTAGTGAAAGAGAAGAGAGAGGCATTTGGACGATTTTTGCAGGAAAAAAATGCAATTGAGTGGGAGATGTATAAAAGAAAGAGACAGGAGGTCAAGAGAAAGGTGCAAGAGGTGAAAAAGAGGGCAAATGAGAGTTGGGGTGAGAGAGTATCTTTAAATTTTAGGGAGAATAAAAAGATGTTCTAGAAGGAGGTAAATAAAGTGCGTAAGACAAGGGAGCAAATGGGAACCTCAGTGAAGGGCGCTAATGGGGAGGTGATAACAAGTAGTGGTGATGTGAGAAGGAGATGGAGTGAGTATTTTGAAGGTTTGTTGAATGTGTTTGATGATAGAGTGGCAGATATAAGGTGTTTTGGTCGAGGTGGTGTGTAAAGTGAGAGGGTTAGGGAAAATGATTTGGTAAACAGAGAAGAGGTAGTAAGAGCTTTGCGGAAGATGAAAGCCGGCAAGGCAGCAGGTTTGGATGGTATTGCAGTGGAATCTACTAAAAAAGGGGGTGACTGTATTGTTGACTGGTTGGTAAGGTTATCTAATGTATGTATGACTCATGGTGAGGTGCCTGAGGATTGGCGGAATACGTGCATAGTGCCATTGTACAAAGGCAAAGGGGATAAGAGTGAGTGCTCAAATTACAGAGGTATAAGTTTGTTGAGTATTCCTGGTAAATTATATGGGAGGGTATTGATTGAGAGGGTGAAGACATGTACAGAGCATCAGATTGGGGAAGAGCAGTGTGGTTTCAGATGTGGTAGAGGATGTGTGGATCAGGTGTTTGCTTTGAAGAATGTATGTGAGAAATACTTAGAAAAGCAAATGGATTTGTATGTAGCATTTATGGATCTGGAGAAGGCATATGATAGAGTTGATAGAGATGCTCTGTGGAAGGTATTAAGAATATATGGTGTGGAAGGAAAGTTGTTAGAAGCAGTGAAAAGTTTTTATCAAGGATGTAAGGTATGTGTACGTGTAGGAAGAGAGGAAAGTGATTGGTTCTCAGTGAATGTAGGTTTGCGGCAGGGGTGTGTGATGTCTCCATGGTTGTTTAATTTGTTTATGGATGGGGTTGTTAGGGAGGTGAATGCAAGAGGTGAATGCAAAGAAGAAAGTTAAGAGTAAATGTGAATAAGAGCTAGGTTATTAGGTACAGTAGGGTTGAGGGTCAAGTCAATTGGGAGGAAATTTTGAATGGAGAAAAACTGGAGGAAGTAAAGTGTTTTAAATATCTGGGAGTGGATCTGGCAGGGGATGGAACCATGGAAGCGGAAGTGAATCATAGTGTGGGGGAGGGGGCGAAAATCCTGGGAGCCTTGAAGAATGTGTGGAAGTCGAGAACATTATCTCGGAAAGCAAAAATGGGTATGTTTGAAGGAATAGTGGTTCCAACAATGTTGTATGGTTGCGAGGCGTGGGCTATGGATAGAGTTGTGCGCAGGAGGCTGGATGTGCTGGAAATGAGATGTTTGAGGACAATGTGTGGTGTGAGGTGGTTTGATCGAGTAAGTAATATAAGGGTAAGAGAGATGTGTGGAATTAAAAAGAGTGTGGTTGAGAGAGCAGAAGAGGGTGTTTTGAAATGGTTTGGGCACATGGAGAGAATGAGTGAGGAAAGATTGACCAAGAGGATATATGTGTCGGAGGTGGAGGGAACGAGGAGAAGAGGGAGACCAAATTGGAGGTGGAAAGATGGAGTGAAAAAGATTTTGAGTGATCGGGGCCTGAACATGCAGGAGGGTGAAAGGAGGGCAAGGAATAGAGTGAATTGGATCGATGTGGTATACCGGGGTTGACGTGCTGTCAGTGGATTGAATCAGGGCATGTGAAGCGTCTGGGGTAAACCATGGAATGTTGTATGGGGCCTGGATGTGGAAAGAGAGCTGTGGTTTCGGGCATTATTGCATGACAGCTAGAGACTGAGTGTGAACGAATGGGGCCTTTGTTGTCTTTTCCTAGCGCTACCTCGCACACATGAGGGGGGGGGGGATGGTATTCCATGAGTAAAGGCAGACAGTGTGAATTGTGTGCATGGGT
>NC_092292.1:9681495-9751495 GCF_036320965.1 Panulirus ornatus | reverse complement strand
ACATACTGCAATAAGACGTGGGATGATAGACATACTGCAATGAGACGTGATATGATAGACATACTGCAATAAGACGTGAGATGATAGACATACTGCAATAAGACGTGAGATGATAGTCATACTGCAATAAGACGTGAGATGATGGACATACGGCAATAAGACGTGGAATGATAGACATACTGCAATAAGACGTGAGACGATACACATGCTGCAATAAGAAGTGAGACGATAGACATGCTGCAATAAGACGTGGGATGATAGATATACTGCAATAAGACGTGAAATGATTCTAGTTAGCTGGAGGTAACGAGATGAAATCTGATAATGGCACAAATGGATGAGATTACAACACACTGGCCAAATGTGGTACATAAGAATCAGTACGAAAAGACAAGAAATGCAGTCACATGAATAAGAGATTAAGAACTGTTCAACATACCAGTGAACAGTATTCATGGGGGACCAGGGACAAGAATCATCATAATTATGATTTGATTCAGCAGCTCCGCCTGAGAGGACGCTCCATTAGGAATGACTCTTGAGACAGTTGTCAAAATTGAAGGACCGTCAGGCAGGAGACAGCTGCCCTCTCTGGAGGTTATCATATGCATGATGGGTAAAGCTTGAACCTGGTGATCAGCACCCCTCCTCATCGACGACTGCCTGCACCATCGACGAGTCCTTACCCTCCACGACGGCCTCTGTCAGCAACTGCCTTCATTATCGTTTTCCTGCATCAACGATGGCTTCCCAATGCTCACGATAGCATGTACCAGCGTCTGCCTTCGACATCAGTTACCTCAATTAGTGGCAGACTTCATCAGTGGCTGCCGTCATTATTCACCTCCTGCATTGACGACAGTCTTCACCATCATTTGCCTTCATCAAAGACTTTCATCTTCCTCAACAGCCGGTAGCAACGACGACCTTCATCACCAGATGCCTTCGCTTAAGAACAGCCTGCACCAACGTGTGTCTTCATTAGCGTCTGATTTCATCAGCAACGAGTGTCTCTCATTACAAACTGGTGCTTTCATGAATGGCACACTTAATCAACAACTGGCTTCTTCAACAGCAAACTTCATACACACGCCTGCACATCACTGACTACCTCATCAAAGACCACAATCATCAGGAACTGCTCTCAACACTAATTATCATTTCCTTCTACATTTCTTACTCATTCATCATCAAACATCATCCTAACAAGAGCAACAAAGCCGACACAGCAAAAGCCTTCTGGAACAACAGCATCAAAAGAAGACGCTCTCAGGGTTCCTGTGGTGTGGGAGTTAGCGTCCCTGACCCTGATTCACTCACGGGTCCGCCCGGGATCGAATCGTGGGCGTGGCAGTCGGCCCACAGCTAACCCAACAATTCTTCCTCCCCTCGGGGTTGGTCGATAAGTAGTTTGCCGGCTCAGGATAGGGCGATGTGTGTGTGCGTGTGTGTGTGTGTGTGTGTGTGTGTGTATGTGTGTGTGTGTGTGTGTGCATAAACATAAGAGTAAAGACCTTAGCATGAAATTAAGCGAGGAACTTGCCGGAAAGATGTAGAAAAAAAAAAAGATACGTCTTAAGTGTAAGAGAAATGTAGGAATAGAATGAACTGGGGTAATGCAGCAGTGAATGCAGACAAGATACAAAAGTATTAAAAGCTATATAACAGGAAATCTTAAGAGATGGGGTCACCACGAATGTAGAACTCCCTCCCCATTCCTTACGCGTAGGTAGATAAAGACAAGTAAATACAAACATCTATGTGGTTTTCCTTCATATCCCTTATACAGAAGGGGCGACTGGACAAGATATAGAAGAGGGCTTGCAGATCTGGGACAAAAGAAGCTACTGATTAATACAAAACAAGATGTAAGTAGACAACACTTACAGAAAATTCTACATATAAACATAACGAGAGATGACATCGGCTGAGTTAGTGGACATTGTATTTTTCAACGTATGCTGTATCCACTATTGGAGATAAGCTGCCAGTTTTGGTGTAAACATAGATCTGGGTTATCATATCAACTACTTTGTTCTTTCAAATTCTCTCCGTCTAGCTGCTCAAAGTTGAATTGGCATTCCCAGCCAGAACAGGATCTTACAGTGAAACATATGACCTCTCTTCTGAAGAAGCTTTTCACTAGCCATATTTTCTTTATGTTGCAAAATTTCATTTTTCAGGTTGTCCTTCGAAAAACCTATCAGTATAAATCTGAGTTTTTTTTCATAGTTCCTGTGAGATGTTTCCATAAAATCATGCAGAATATTTACCTCACGTATATTCAGGTGCGAACGTATATTTCATCACAGTCAAAAGACAAAAGCTGCCACTTCTAAATTCAAATGGTAAAAATAAGAGAATTCCATGTCTAACTCAGTGGATGACACATTGTGTACTTGTATAATGTTTACACGACCGCCTCATGAGACGTGTTTGGAGGAACATAAACACGTCGACGTCACGAACGGTAAATATTGCAAATGCAATCGTGATTCTCATAACTTCTCCACATTTTGACCTCAGCACGCGAGCCATCCCACACTCTAGTCTGTTCTTTAGCCTTTTTCTATTCCCCTTTTTAATCCTGTGTTCCCCCGCTAGATTCCAGCAAGAGATTATATCATGAAAAGTCTAAGGCAGAAAAGGAATGTGTTCTCTGCCCTTTAAGAAATGTGCGTTTCACACGTCCATTTTTCTCATGCGCGTATATTTTTGCCCTTTTCTCTCACCGTATATCATCGCTGGACTCACACGATGTGTGAATTCGAGAATACTTGTTCCATGAGACGAGTTTACATATCTTTGCCTGTTGTTTGGAAGCATGATCATAGCATTATTTCCATAATACATGCTTATGAGGTTTACAGCCTCTTGATGAATGAGTTGATAATTCCATTTTGTAGAGCAGACAGCAGATGTTAAGTTCAGATGTCACTGAAGGCTAAGGTTATAGGTGGAGAGTGAAAAAGAAGGCAGAGGTTAAATAATATAGGTGCAGAACTAGCAAAGAAAGGGGCTGTCTAACTTAAAAAGTATCTAAAACTGTTTCTAGCTCAGGCGATCGGTGTTCTTAAAAATCATTCTTCGCCTACGATTTCGTCGAAAGAGGGAGCCAGAGGAGGAGGGAGGGTTGCTTGGAACGTCACAAATACCTGGGCAGTTCTTGGACAGAAATTATAACACTACTTCATTGTGCTATGAAAAAGATATATGCAGGTTTATCATGTCTCCAGTCCTCTCGTGGGTTAAGTTTATACGACACAATATTTCAACTAGACGTGATAAACAAGTGAAGTCTACTGATAAGCGAAGGTCTTTTAAAAACGAATTCGAATTCCAGGTTGCCGAAAAAAGAGAATAAATCAAGAGTATCATGGTATCACTAAAGCTGCCCGCTTGAACATGCAGAAGTTAGAATTACAGTAGCTATAAATTTACGTGATGTCGTGATGAAATGCTATCGAGCCTTTTAAGACTTAGAGCGTATCCTACGGCTGAGGAAAAGACTGATTTCTTATACACGCTTATGATAGCGTTCAGTGAGTGGCAGGTAAAGCAACACTTGTCATCCAGGTGTACAGCCATCAGGTACCTCCACATATGAATCCACGCTCTTCACGTCATAACTTTGTGAAACGTTGAAATGACACTTCATTATTTTCAACATTCTTCTTTTTTTTTTTTAGCCTCATGTACCTTTATTTTCTCCCTTTCATATACAGATTGCTTTTCAAATGGACATTGGTTGATTAAACAAATCAAAGCGTAACTATCTAATGTACATATATATATATATATATATATATATATATATATATATATATATATATATATATATACATATATATATATATATATATATATATATATATATATATATATATATATATATATATATTATATATATATATATATATATATATTTATATATATATATATATATATATATATATATATATATATATATATATATATATATATATGTATGGAAAGCTGTGTAGGTATGTATATTTGCGTGTGTGGACGTATGTATATACATGTGTATGGGGGTGGGTTGGGCCATTTCTTTCGTCTGTTTCCTTGCGCTACCTCGCAAACGCGGGAGACAGCGACAAAGCAAAAAAAAAAAAAAAAAAAATATATGGAAAGATGGAGTGAAAAGGATTTTGTGTGATCGGGGCCTGAACATGCAGGAGGGTGAAAGGAGGGCAAGGAATAGAGTGAATTGGATGGATGTGGTATACCGGGATTGACGTGCTGTCAGTGGATTGAATCAGGGCATGTGAAGCGTCTGGGGTAAACCATGGAAAGCTGTGTAGGTATGTATATTTGCGTGTGTGGACGTATGTATATACATGTGTATGGGGGTGGGTTGGGCCATTTCTTTCGTCTGTTTCCTTGCGCTACCTCGCAAACGCGGGAGACAGCGACAAAGCAAAAAAAAAAAAAAAAAAAAAAATTATATATATATATATATATATATATATATATATATATATATATATATATATATGGGAGGGTATTGATTGCGAGGGTGAAGGCATGTACAGAGCATCAGATTGGGGAAGAGCAGTGTGGTTGCAGAAGTGGTAGAAGATGTGTGGATCAGGTGTTTGCTTTGAAGAATGTATGTGAGAAATACTTAGAAAAGCAAATGGATTTGTATGTAGCATTTATGGATCTGGAGAAGGTATATGATAGAGTTGATAGAGATGCTCTGTGGAAGGTATTAAGAATATATGGTATGGAAGGCAAGTTGTTAGAGGCAGTGAAAAGTTTTTTATCGAGGATGTAAGGCATGTGTACGTGTAGGAAGAGAGGAAAGTGATTGGTTCCCAGTGAATGTAGGTTTGCGGCAGGGGTGTGTGATGTCGCCATGGTTGTTTAATTTGTTTATGGATGGGGTTGTTAGGGAAGTGAATGCAAGAGTTTTGGAAAGAGGGGCAAGTATAAAGTCTGTTGGGGATGAGAGAGCTTGGGAAGTGAGTCAGTTGTTGTTCGCTGATGATACAGCGCTGGTGGCTGATTCATGTGAGAAACTGCAGAAGCTGGTGACTGAGTTTGCTAAAGTGTGTGAAAGAAGAAAGTTAAGAGTAAATGTGAATAAGAGCAAGGCTATTAGGTACAGTAGGGTTGAGGGTCAAGTCAATTGGGAGGTAAGTTTGAATGGAGGAAAACTGGAGGAAGTAAAGTGTTTTAGATATCTGGGAGTGGATCTGGCAGGGGTATGTTTGAAGGAATAGTGGTTCCAACAATGTTGTATGGTTGCGAGGCGTGGGCTATGGATAGAGTTGTGCGCAGGAAGGTGGATGTGCTGGAAATGAGATGTTTGAGGACAATGTGTGGTGTGATGTGGTTTGATCGAGTAAGTAATGTAAGGGTAAGAGAGATGTGTGGAAATAAGAAGAGCGTGGTTGAGAGAGCAGAAGAGGGTGTTTTGAAATGGTTTGGGCACATGGAGAGAATGAGTGAGGAAGGATTGACCAAGAGGATATATGTGTCGGAGGTGGAGGGAACGAGGAGAAGTGGGAGACCAAATTGGAGGTGGAAAGATGGAGTGAAAAAGATTTTGAGTGATCGGGGCCTGAACATGCAGGAGGGTGAAAGGCGTGCAAGGAATAGAGTGAATTGGATCGATGTGGTATACCGGGGTCGACGTGCCGTCAATAGATTAAATCAGGGCATGTGAAGCGTCTGGAGTAAACCAGTGTTGTGTGGGGCCTGGATGTGGAAAGGGAGCTGTGGTTTCGGTGCATATTACTGAAGCTAGAGACGGTGTGAACGAATGGGGGCCCTTTTTTGTCTTTTCTAGCGCTACCTCGCACAAAGAGGGGGGAGGGGGGTGTTATTCCATTGTGTGGCGAGGGGCGATGGGAAAGAATAAAGGCGACAGTGTGAATGGTGCAGTGCATATATGTATGTGTCTGGGGTATGTATATATATGTATATTTGGGGTGTGGGCGTGTTTTTAATACTGTGTATGGGGGGGGTTTGGGGCCCTTTCTTTCGACTGTTTCCTTGCGCTACCTGCAACGCGGAAGACAGCGACAAAGCAAAAATAAATATATCCCTGGGGGTAGGAGAGAAAATATATTTCCCATGTCTCCCCGCATGTATAAGAGGGGACTAAAAGGAGAAGGAGGGGGGGGGGGGGGGGAGCTGGAAATCCTCCCATCCTTTTTTCGATTTTCCCAAAAGAAAACAAAGAAAGGGGCCAAGTGAGGAATTTTCTCTAAGGCTCAGTCCTTTTTTCTTAACGCACTTGCTAATGCAGGAAATGGCGAATATTTGTGGTTTCAGAAGGGGAGAGGATGTTGGGTCAGGTGTTTGCTTTGAAAATGTATGTGAGAAATACTTTGAAAAGCAAAAGGATTTTTATGTAGCATTTTGGATCTGGAGAAGGATAATTTTGAGTTGATAAGAGCTTGTGGAAGGTATTAAAAAATTTGGGGTTTGGGGGGGAATTTTTAGAAGCATGAAAAAATTTTTATCGAGGATGTAAGGATGTGTCGTGTAAAGAGAGGAAAGTGATTTGGGTTTTCTGAATGTAGGTTTTCGGGGAGGGGGGTGTGATGCTCCATGGTTGTTTAAATTTTTTTATGGATGGGGTTTTTTAGGGAGTGAATGAAAGTTTTGGAAAGAGGGGCAGTAGAAGTCGTTGGGGGTGAGAGAGCTTGGGAAATGATCATTGTTGTTCGCTGATGATACAGCGCTGGTGGCTGACATGTGAGAAAGCAGAAGCTGGTACTGGGATATCTGGGAGTGGATCTGGCAGCGGATAGAACCATGGAAGCGGAAGTGAATCATAGGGTGGGGGAGGGGGCGAAAATCCTGGAGCCTTGAAGAATGTGTGGAAGTCGAGAACATTATCTCGGAAAGCAAAAATGGGTATGTTTGAAGGAATAGTGGTTCCAACAATGTTGTATGGTTGCGAGGCGTGGGCTATGGATAGAGTTGTGCGCAGGAAGGTGGATGTGCTGGAAATGAGATGTTTGAGGACAATGTGTGGTGTGAGGTGGTTTGATCGAGTAAGTAATGTAAGGGTAAGAGAGATGTGTGGAAATAAGAAGAGCGTGGTTGAGAGAGCAGAAGAGGGTGTTTTGAAATGGTTTGGGCACATGGAGAGAATGAGTGAGGAAGGATTGACCAAGAGGATATATGTGTCGGAGGTGGAGGGAACGAGGAGAAGTGGGAGACCAAATTGGAGGTGGAAAGATGGAGTGAAAAAGATTTTGAGTGATCGGGGCCTGAACATGCAGGAGGGTGAAAGGCGTGCAAGGAATAGAGTGAATTGGATCGATGTGGTATACCGGGGTCGACGTGCCGTCAATAGATTAAATCAGGGCATGTGAAGCGTCTGGAGTAAACCGTGTTGTGTGGGGCCTGGATGTGGAAAGGGAGCTGTGGATTCGGTGCATTATTACATGACAGCTAGAGACTGAGTGTGAACGAATGGGGCCTTTGTTGTCTTTTCCTAGCGCTACCTCGCACACATGAGGGGGGAGGGGGATGTTATTCCATTGTGTGGCGAGGTGGCGATGGGAATGAATAAAGGCAGACAGTGTGAATTGTGTGCATGTGCATATATGTATGTGTCTGTGTATGTATATCTATGTATATTTGCGTGTGTGGACGTGTATGTATATACATGTGTATGGGGGTGGGTTGGGCCATTTCTTTCGACTGTTTCCTTGCGCTACCTCGCAAACGCGGAAGACAGCGACAAAGCAAAAATGAAATATGTATCCCTGGGGATAGGAGAGAAAATATATTTCCCATGTCTCCCCTGCATGTCATAAGAGGCGACTAAAAGGAGAAGGAGCGGGGGGGGAGCTGGAAATCCTCCCATCCCTTTTTTCGATTTCCAAAAGAGAAACAAAGAAGGGGGCCAAGTGAGGATATTCTCTCTAAGGCTCAGTCCTTTGTTCTTAACGCTACCTTGCTAATGCAGGAAATGGCGAATATTTGTGGTTTCAGAAGTGGTAGAGGATGTGTGGATCAGGTGTTCGCTTTGAAGAATGTATGTGAGAAATACTTAGAAAAGCAAATGGATTTGTATGTAGCATTTATGGATCTGGAGAAGGCATATGATAGAGTTGATAGAGATGCTCTGTGGAAGGTATTAAGAATATGTGGTGTGGGAGGAGAGTTGTTAGAAGCAGTGAAAAGTTTTTATCGAGGATGTAAGGCATGTGTACGTGTAGGAAGAGAGGAAAGTGATTGGTTCTCAGTGAATGTAGGTTTGCGGCAGGGGTGTGTGATGTCTCCATGGTTGTTTGATTTGTTTATGGATGGGGTTGTCAGGGAGGTGAATGCAAGAGTTTTGGAAAGAGGGGCAAGTATGAAGTCTGTTGGGGATGAGAGAGCTTGGGAAGTGAGTCAGTTGTTGTTCGCTGATGATACAGCGCTGGTGGCTGATTCATGTGAGAAACTGCAGAAGCTGGTGACTGAGTTTGGTAAAGTGTGTGAAAGAAGAAAGTTAAGAGTAAATATGAATAAGAGCAAGGTTATTAGGTACAGTAGGGTTGAGGGTCAATTCAATTGGGAGGTGAGTTTGAATGGAGAAAAACTGGAGGAAGTGAAGTGTTTTAGATATCTGGGAGTGGATCTGGCAGCGGATGGAATCATGGAAGCGGAAGTGGATCATAGGGTGGGGGAGGGGGCGAAAATTCTGGGAGCCTTGAAGAATGTGTGGACGTCGAGAACATTATCTCGGAAAGCAAAAATGGGTATGTTTGAAGGAATAGTGGTTCCAACAATGTTGTATGGTTGCGAGGCGTGGACTATGGATAGAGTTGTGCGCAGGAGGATGGATGTGCTGGAAATGAGATGTTTGAGGACAATGTGTGGTGTGAGGTGGTTTGATCGAGTAAGTAACGTAAGGGTAAGAGAGATGTATGGAAATAAAAAGAGCGTGGTTGAGAGAGCAGAAGAGGGTGTTTTGAAATGGTTTGGTCACATGGAGAGAATGAGTGAGGAAAGATTGACCAAGAGGATATATGTGTCGGAGGTGGAGGGAACGAGGAGAAGAGGGAGACCAAATTGGAGGTGGAAGGATGGAGTGAAAAAGATTTTGTGTGATCGGGGCCTGAACATGCAGGAGGGTGAAAGGAGGGCAAAGAATAGAGTGAATTGGAGCGATGTGGTATACCGGGGTTGACGTGCTGTCAGTGGATTGAATCAAGGCATGTGTATGGGGGTGGGTTGGGCCATTTCTTTCGTCTGTTTCCTTGCGCCACCTCGCAAACGCGGGAGACAGCGACAAAGCAAAAAAAAAAAAGAAAAAAAAAAAAAAAAAAAAAAATATATATATATATATATATATATATATATATATATATATATATATATATATATATATATATATGTATATATATATATTATGTAGATGCATATAGAACTCAAGAGTCAAGGATTTTAAAAGCACACTGCCACATATATTCCTCAATAGTATATGATATCCACCGTGAAGAAGACTAGCACGAACCTCAAAACTGATTCCTAACTTTCTCTTCTTCAGTAAGGGAACCGACCGACCGTTTCAGTATCGAGCGTATGTCAAAGATTTACTTCCAGTGTCGCTCTGAGCCTGACCTGAAGCCCACACTTGTGATTCTTTGATACTCCCATTTAGAGTGAAAGATAACTTTCTCTCATCCTTAATTAAGGACGATTTCAATTGTGCCCTCTTTGTCTTAGAGCGTCCCTATCGCTCATTTCGGACATTATCTCCTTTCGTATCATCATTTCAGAATCTTGCACTGACTGAATCCATCATAGGCTTAACGAAGGTAAAGTGTCTATTTACTCCTGTGGAAGATTGCCCACTAAGTATATCCGTTAATGTCAGAGTTGGTTGAGATTGCAGGGTATGTCACGCCTCACAAATACTCGAACTAGTTCAGAGCCTATACAATAGCTCCACTGAACATGAAAGAACGACAAGAGACTTTCCATCCGGAAACGTTTCAAGAAGGTGGGCTAATGTGCTCGTGAGCTGAAGACGAGGTAATAATTTTCTTCATGTATTAAAGAAAAAAATTAAGAGAGCTTAGCAACATCTTTTTTCATTTAAAAGAATCGTGTGGAAATTTATCTTATGGCTGAGTCGTGGATATGGGCACTTTATATCACCCATAGCCAAAGTATGTCACACCTCATTGTTCCTCTAGATTTTGAAATACATCTGGACAGTTAAACGCCTCGCTCACTTGTGTGTATGGCCCAACCGAAAAAATTTTACAGAACCAGGCTTTAAACACCGAGAGCAAATAACACTCTAATTATAAACAATTTACAGTTGTGAAACTACTGTAATTTTAATTCCCTGACGATGTCACAGAGCTGGGCGCCAACTGAGCGTATGTTTCACCTTTTCCACGGAAATAGGATGAAATTTACTCTTTACGCGCCAGACATCAGGAACCAGGGTTCAACCGCAGCATTTGGGAAAAGCGAAACTCATACAAGGAAACCGACCTCAAGCGTTGGAGGCAAAGCTCTCGGAATATTTACCAGAACAGAACGAACTAAAAACAATTAGATAGAAACTTGCACATCTTTCGTTTCGTCATAAGCACGCTAACTTCTCTCACTACTAATCCTTGAAAAGGTCATGAACTTCTCTCACCAAATGCGAAAGCTTTAGAGTTCGGAGAAAGAAAACGAGGAAGAACTACGCCCAGCTAAATATACAGCGCAAGAAATGAAACCGCGTCAGCAACATTCTCAAGTAGGTCTCTGGGAAGACCTGCGCATAAAAAGGAGCGCTCATGCATATCCAAGTAGCGAGGGCAACACCTCTCCTCCTCCAGTTTGATGGCTCGAGTGACCACCACCAGGCTTCCGGGACCGGCAAGTTGGGTGTACAAGCCTACTGGGATGATCGTTGTAGTTACCAGCTGGAGAACGCCTGATGGCGTGGACGAGAGATTTGGGTTCGTCTTGACGGAGGAAGGCTCGTGTGGACTTTAATGCTCTCTCTCTCTCTCTCTCTCTCTCTCTCTCTCTCTCTCTCTCTCTCTCTCTCTCTCTCTCAATCTCTTCTCTCTGGGACGAGATGAACCGAGCAAAGGGAGTAATTAGATCCTCGTTGAAGACCATGACGATAATCCTTGAGCCAGACGGTGAACATCTGGAAGGAGATTGTAAGGAGCTCACAAGACACGTTAAGCAGGACAGTGAGGCGTTAGTGTGTTGCTTCTTGCGCGGGATAAACTGTGCTTCAGTTTACCTTTAGCTGTGTTTAAGGTATTCTTTTGGACTGTTCTCTGCTGGTTATCAAGGAAGATGATTTACGTCATGTTTAAGATGAGTTTGTCTTCTCTAGTTATTAGTTCCACATGCAGTGTAGGCGAGAACAGCCAATGATATCTTGCCTGGGGTTCAACTCCTCTAGTTTAAACTCAAAATTAAGTTGTAAGTGATTAGGGCATCATGATTAGACCGCACCCGTGAGATCAATGACAAATTAGAGGCTTCTGCCTGGGAGATGTATATCAAAGCAGCTTTAGCGAATGGAAAAAAGAAAGATATATTCTAAGTTTTCTCCATGACGCTGATTTTACTAACACGCCAAATATGTATACGAGAAGAGGAACCAGGGGAGAAAAAAGAGATCGAGATAAGCTTACTTGAACAGAACGGCAGAGAGAGAGAGAGAGAGAGAGAGAGAGAGAGAGAGAGAGAGAGAGAGAGAGAGAGAGAGAGACACGACCGACACCCGGAGGAGAGGACAGGTGGACAGGTAAAGACAGATAGAGAATAAGGGAAAAAACAGAGGAAGGAAAAAAAGAGAGACAGAGGGACAGACACAGACAGGCAGATCATGGCAAAGAAAGCAACAGACAGACAGACAGACACACAGACAGAGAGACAGACGGGAAGGAAGGCAGTACAGACAAACACACAGACATGTGGACACAAGAAAGTGACATCGAGGGAGACACAGAGCAGCAGGAGCTTGTGAGCGGCTTTGTTCCAGCACAGTCTGCCCACCACCCTGAGGAAAAGCATAAGTGAAAGCCGCTGAGGGGCGAGGGTTGCTGAGTGAGGATCACTGCATGAGAGCTACTAAGTGTGAGGGTCTGCTGAGCTTAAACCACGGTGGCTCAAGATCGCGGTGGTTATCAGAGGGAGAGGGTGCTGAGGGCGAGGGTTGCCGTGGTCAAGGGCTGCTGGGAGCTAAATGGAAAGGCCACTGTAGATGAGGGTCAACTGAGGGGGTTGCTGAGGTCAAGGACTCCCAGAAAAAAAAAGGACTTTGGAAGCGTTGGTTACCCACGGTAAGAGCCATAGAGGGCAAGGGTTAATGAGAGTGTTGCTAAGGTTAAAGGCTACAAGATCAAGGACTGCTAAGGGCAAGGGCTGCTGAGGACTGAGGGCAGGCAGCTTTCATGGACGGGACGTCATTCTCACTATTCGTTGCCACACGATCAATACCGTTCAGCAAGTGGCTCGACGCCTCAGACCTATGATCTTAACCCTTGCTCATCAGACCTGCTGACGCTAGCCATCAGGGCACCAGCAGGAGTACACTCCTGTCAAAACCATAATGCATGACAAAGTAAAATGGTCCAATTAAGAAAGAGAATAAAAACATACAAGAAAATACGACGGGAATTAATTTGAAGTCTTTAGGTCTTTGGAGAACCGAGTCATGAAAAGTGGAAAGATTTAGATTTTAAACTTTAGTCAGAGAAAAAGACGTATGACTGTCTTTACGAAGCATGGCTGGCATCAGGAGGACAGAGAGAATAAAGAATGAAGGTGTGAGAAGGATGTGGAGTGCCCAGAAATCATTCAAAAAGTCGCATGGGTAAGAGTCTTTCAGGATGATATGGCTACGTAGAACATATGATACGTTAGCTAAGGAGATATACAGCAGCGGACGGGTATTATAGGAATTTCTGAAGACTGTAGGCAACGGTAGCATTATGTGTATGAAGGTGGAATGAATGCAGACGTTGCTTTCACTTGACGAAGAATCATGTTACAGTGAAAAATATAAAGGTAAGAGGATCTCTCACATATGCAAAAGTCTGTGTTTCACCCCAACACACCAGGTATGGTTTTAGGATATGAGTGTGTGTGTGTCTGTGTGTGTGATATTCGGGGCCTCTCTATAACTAATCCACTCCACGAGAATTGTAATAGAGTTGATAGATGTAGAAAGATAGATAGATAGAAAGACAGATAGTTAGATAGATAGATAGATAGTGGGTTGAAAGGAGAGAGAAAGCAACGTAAATTGGATAGAAACGATGGTTGAAGTGAGTGGAAAGCAGGAAAGTTGAAAGAGAAGAAAGATATTGATTCTTCTCCAGTTAAAAGAGTTAAAAAAGAACCACCTCAGATTTGCAAGCAGCACTCCACACTGGAGCGGATGAGACCCCTTGTAGATATGAATTAGCTGCTCAGAAGAAAAATTATTGTAGCATCTACGCAATAGCCCAGTTTTTGGAGAGCATTTCTTTTATGATCATTATGTAGGGTTTCCAGAAAAAGAGTGGTGGATATGGTTAACCCCACATTTTCATGTTCCTACAGAGGTGAATAACAATGTTTACAAATATAAAAGTAGGAGACGAGTGCGACTGAGAACGAGATGTGGGTAGAGATTGTGTTGCTACACAGATGCTGCACAACTCCAAATTAAGGGAGAACAAGCCCAGTGCGAAAGAAAATGATTTCTAGGAGGGAAATGGAAAGTGAGTTGACGAGTGCAAAGTGGAATCGCCGGAGTAAGATTTAATAGGGTTAGAGACTGGAGAGAGAAGAGAGTCTGTGGAGAAAAGAGAGATTATGGACGACAGGTAAGAACCCTGAGAGACTCCCATTCGTAACAAGGTGAGAGGGAAAGAAAAGCAATCCATTATTGACTACAGCAATAGAATGACGGGAAAGAAAACGGTTCATTAGAAAACAGAGAGAAGAGGGAAAGCACAAAAGAAGAAAGTTTATTAAGCAAAGACTTTCGTAACGTCTTATCAAACACTTCAGAGATGTCCAAGGGCATGACAAAAGATTCGAACCAATTGATCAAGAGAGGATTACCAGAGACTTGGAGATATAAGAGGGAAGATCACTAACACCCCCCCTAGCACCGCAAAAACCGCACTATTGATATGAAAAAGACAATGAGTTTCTATAAGAAAGAGTTAAGGAGAGTCTAGAACTGACTTTGGGGACAGATAAATCAGAATGATGGGGCGATAAATAGAAGTGCTAGAACGGTCTCCTTTAAGGATGGGCTGCTGGACGAAGGCAAGTATCCAAGAAGGTGAGATTGGCTTTTAAAGCGAAACAAAATGGCCGTGCAATGATTGGACTCAGGTCAGAGGCAAACTCCTTTAAGACGCGAGGAAGTATACCATCCGGCCCATGTACTTTGCCTTCCTGTAGCCCAACGAGATCACGCAAATCATAAGAAGGTTGAGGAAAAATAAGGCACCGAAGACATGGGCTTTTATTAGTTGGAGAGTTAGCTTTAGATTTATCAGGTCGGAAAGAGGAAGGTAGGGTGTAATAGACTTCTTCTTCACTGACCTGTTCGTACTCGTTGCGTTCCACCCTTGTTAGTTTATGAACCGTTTCAACACTCGTGTCTTTAGAAAATACCGCAAAATTTTGTTTTACAAGTTTCGCGATAGTTATTCAATGTGCATTCCACAAGCCTTCAAACTATCCTACATAACTTAGTGAGACTGTGATACGTTTATCATGCGAATATATGAAAGCTGTTCGGCCAGTTGTTCTAATGTGGTAACCAATCGAAAATTTTAGCGGTTAGGCAACTTGAGCAGATTATCACTGAGCTGTACTTCGAGATCAAAATATGCACACCTTAAACTGTCTTTCACATCGTTAGGCTCTACTTAACTAACGTGAGAACCCGGCTGTGATCGTCTCTTCAACGAGACTGCTAATTAACCTTCAAAGAGTTCTACTGAACATCGCAACAACCTTGCATCATCAGACCCACATCTTGTGGGTTGTGAATAAGCTCCCTCAGCCCGAACGTTCACCCTGGCGTCCATCACACTAATGAGGCAGCTTATATACAAGTACCCTCAGCCAATACCACCTTATCATGATAATGTCCTTGTCAAAGCGATCCACGACTGATCGATGGATGAAGACATTTTAAACAATATAAGAATAATGTTTAGGTCAAAGTTATGAACTTTTGGACTCGTTACATTTCTTTGTTGTTCCATTTATCAAGACGCGAGATCTCTTTGTCAAGTGCTATCTGTAACTGTGTATGTATCACAGATGAAGTAGTTACGTAATGCCTTCTAGTCAACCACGCCAAGCGTCTGTCTCACTCAAGATATTCCCACACTATTTGGTCTTGATAGTCATGGCAGACGCTTATTACGATATCTCGAGTGACAGATGAAAAGAAAAAAAAATTGGACAGTGTCTCTTTTTCTATCGATCGAGACATCTTAATTAAGGTGTGCCTAAGTGAAACATAAAGACATGGACTTTTCCTATCGCTCAAGACATATTAGTCAAGGTGTACATAAATGAAATATAGAGACATGGACTATGTCTCTTCTCCTATCACTCGAAACAATTAATCAAAATGTATATAAGTGAAACATAAAGACATGGATTATGTCTCTTATCCTATCGCTCGAGACATCTCAGTCAAGGTGTCCATAAGTGAAACATAAAAACATGAACTATGTCTCTTCTCCTATCGCTCAAGATATCTCAGTTAAGGTGTACCTAAGTGAAACAAAAGAAAAAACTTTTTTTATTACTGTTTTTCTTACTTCTCTGTTTCTCGTACTCTTATTTCCTGGGCCTCACTAGCAGGACAATTTTTGAAACGTTTTATTCTTCTGTCTCAACAACCGTGAAAGACAACCGGCGCAAAAAATGATTCAGTGGAAAAAAAAGGCAAAAAAAAAAAAACTTCAAAGGAAGATACTTTTTTTTCTCTCATAGCTGAGACCTGTCCTCCAGTTCTTTGTAACACATATTCGCATGAAATGTATCACGGGTATTGAAGGCTGCTCCTCCCAACTCGAACGAATATATTATATACAGTGGCCAGCGACGAGCCAGACAAGTCCAGAAAAAACATTTGTAAACACCTAAGATGAACACTGAAAAAAAAATGTAATACGATATGAATGAATGAAATATGATATGAATGAAATATGATATGAATGAATGTAATATGATATGAATGAATGAAATATATAAATTTATGAAATATGATATGAATGAACGAAATATGATATGAGTGAACGAAATATGAATGAATGAAATATGATATGAATGAATGAAATATGATATGAATGAATGAAATATGATATGAATGAACGAAATATGATATGAATGAATAAAATATATGAATGAATGGAATATGAAATGAATGAATGAAATATTATATGAATGAATAAGCTATGATATGAATGAATGATGATATGAATGAACGAAATATGATATGAATGAACGAAATATAATATGAATGAATGAAATATATGAATGAATGAAATATGATATGAATGAATGAAATATTATATGAATGAATAAAATATGATATGAATGAATTAAATATATGATATGATGAATGATATATGATATGAATGAATGAAATATGATATGAATAAACGAAATATGATATGAATGAATGAGATATGATATGAATGAATGAAATATGATATGAATGAACGAAATATTATTTGAATGAATAAAATATGATATAAATGAATGAAATATATGATATGATGAATGATATATGATATGAATGAATGAAATATATGATGTGATGAATGATATATGATATGAATGAATGAAATATGATATGAATAAACGAAATATGATATGAATGAATGAGATATGATATGAATAAACGAAATATGATATGAATGAATGAAATATGATATGAATGAATGAAATGTGATATGAATGAACGAAATATGATATGAATGAACGAAATATGATATGAATGAACGAAATATGATATGAATGAATGAAATATGATATGAATGAATGAAATATATGAATGAATGAAATATGATATGAATGAATGAAATATGATATGAATGAATGAAATATGATATGAATGAATGAAATATGATATGAATGAATGAAATATGATATGAATGAATGAAATATGATATGAATGAATGAAATATGATATGAATAAATGAAATATGATATGAATGAATGAAATATGATATGAATGAATGAGATATGATATGAATGAATGAAATATGATATGAATGAATGAAATATGATATGAATGAATGAAATATGATATGAATGAATGAGATATGATATGAATGAATGAAATATGATATGAATGAATGAAATATGATATGAATGAATGAAATATGATATGAATGAATGAAATATGAAGTGAAATGAATTGTTCAGATTATGTGTTTTTTCCCATTTGTATTCAGTGTTCACCTGCTATCCGAAAATTATATCTTTTCCACATATGTTCATGTTCAACACATATGTTCATGTTCAACACCTATATTCATGTTCAACACTTATATTCATGTTCAACACCTATATTCATGTTCAATAATATTCCGTAACTGAAAATCTTCCTAAACACTTAATAACCACATTGAAATTATGTGTTAACCATTTATATTCACTGCTCAACGACTACTCTCTCTCTCTCTCTCTCTCTCTCTCTCTCTCTCTCTCTCTCTCTCTCTCTCTCTCTCTCTCTTCATTATTTCAGTGAATACATAAATCAACAGTAAGATTGTTCATTATCGACTTACATTCATTGTTCATCAGATACCTTTTCCCGAATATCTTTATGGACACCTATAACAGAGACACCATATAATCAATAGTGAAATTACTCCTCATCTTCTTATATTCAATATTCATCTACTATGTTTTATCCGAATATCTTTCTGAATCCCTGAACTCAACAGGGAAATTCAATCCACTAACCTTGGTATTCAATGGTTGAAGAATATTATTTTTGAACATCTAACATTGCTCCACTACCCTCGCGAGGTATTCAATGCTTGACGAATATCTTTTTTTGAACACCTAATATCCACACTGAAATGATTAAATTCTCATCTATATTCACTGTTCAACGTCTGCGATATTCCCGAATACCATTTATGAGAACCTTAAAAATCAAGAATGATATTATACCTTGTCCATACACACCAACACACGATACTCAGATTTCGAAATCTTTTTTCAAATTATGTTTGTCATACAGACTTGACCCCCTTCTCTCCCTTCAGTAACTAGGGACGATTATCATCATCACACTAACTGCCTGATAAACAGCGAGAGAGAAAGAAAACTAAATGAGCAATTTACCTTTGTACCGATACGAGCCTGGCAAATGGGCTGTGACATGATGAAAATTTACACAAAACTGAACGGGCGCGTTCGAGCCAGTACCTGGCCCCTCGCCCTCTCTCTCTCTCTCTCTCTCTCTCTCTCTCTCTCTCTCTCTCTCTCTCTCTCTCTCTCTCGTGTCTCTCTTTCTCGTCTCTCTCTCTCTCTCTCTCTCTCTCTCTCTCTCTCTCTCTCTCTCTCTCTCTCTCTCTCTCTCTCTCTCGTGTCTCTCTCTTTCTCGTCTCTCTCTCTCTCTCTCTCTCTCTCTCTCTCTCTCTCTCTCTCTCTCTCTCTCTCTCTCTCTCCCGGTGGAAAGACGAGATTGCATTTCTTTAATCCTCTTAACGTAATACGTAACAACAGAAGACAGGGAAAGGGGCTGCGCCACGGTGCGGAAATCCTCGCGGGTGGCGCACTGCGCATGTGACAGATAAATGTAATAAAAGAGAGAAGCTAATTGGCTGAAAATACACAGTTGAGGAATTCTATAATTGTGCTATGGATAAGCACATGAGTATGAGAGAAGAGAGAGAGAGAGAGAGAGAGAGAGAGAGAGAGAGAGAGAGAGAGAGAGAGAGAGAGAGAGAGAGAGAGAGAGAGAGACAGACAGATAGACAGACAGACAGATAGACAGACAGAGACAGACAGACACAGACAGACATAGACAGATAGACATAGACAGACAGATAGACAAACAGACAGACAGATAGACAAACAGACAGACAGACAGACAGACAGTTAAGGTCATGTTGACCTGCAAGCGCACGATAGCACCGCTGACACACGTCCTGCGCCATAGAGGGTTGGACGGTGTGTGTGTGTGTGTGTGTGTGTGTGTGTGCATGGAATTACCACTTTGTACGTCACAATAAGAGAATCGAACACTCCAAGGACACCATATTTTAAACTTTCAGCATCATGAAGTAGATTTTCAAACCTTTATAAGCTGCCGACATTTACAGTTTCCTTGTTTGGTCAATTTCAACCTTCCGTCATCGTACAGAAACTTAGTCGCTGTTTCCCGTGTCACCGAGGTAGCGCAAGGAAACAAATGAAGAATGGCACATACACTCATAGATACACACACACACACACACACACACGCACACATGTATATATATATATATATATATATATATATATATATATATATATATATGTATATATATATATATATATATATATATATATATATATATATATATATATATATATATATATATGTATATATATATTATATATATATATATATATTTTTATTTTTTGCTTTGTCGCTGTCTCCCGCGTTTGCGAGGTAGCGCAAGGAAACAGACGAAAGAAATGGCCCAACCCACCCCCATACACATGCCTTGATTCAATCCACTGACAGCACGTCAACCCCGGTATACCACATCGCTCCAATTAACTCTATTCTTTGCCCTCCTTTCACCCTCCTGCATGTTCAGGCCCCGATCACACAAAATCTTTTTCACTCCATCTTTCCACCTCCAATTTGGTCTCCTCTTCTCCTCGTTCCCTCCACCTCCGACACATATATCCTCTTGGTCAATCTTTCCTCACTCATTCTCTCCATGTGACCAAACCACTTCAAAACACCCTCTTCTGCTCTCTCAACCACGCTCTTTTTATTTCCACACATCTCTCTTACCCTTACGTTACTTACTCGATCAAACCACCTTACACCACACATTGTCCTCAAACATCTCATTTCCAGCACATCCATCCTCCTGCGCACAACTCTATCCATAGTCCACGCCTCGCAACCATACAACATTGTTGGAACCACTATTCCTTCAAACATACCCATTTTTGCTTTCCGAGATAATGTTCTCGACTTCCACACATTCTTCAAGGCTCCCAGAATTTTCGCCCCCTCCCCCACCCTATGATCCACTTCCGCTTCCATGGTTCCATCCGCTGCCAGATCCACTCCCAGATATCTAAAACACTTCACTTCCTCCAGTTTTTCTCCATTCAAACTCACCTCCCAATTGATTTGACCCTCAACCCTACTGTACCTAATAACCTTGCTCTTATTCACATTTACTCTTAACTTTCTTCTTTCACACACTTTACCAAACTCAGTCACCAGCTTCTGCAGTTTCTCACATGAATCAGCCACCAGCGCTGTATCATCAGCGAACAACAACTGACTCACTTCCCAAGCACGCACATATACATACATATACATACACATGTATACACAGACGTATACATATATACACATGTACAAATTCATACTTGCTTGCCTTCATCCATTCCTGTCGCTACCCCGCCACACAGGAAATAGCATGATATACTACATGAACTATATATGTAAAAATCTAGACTCATTACAAGAATCCAACGTAGTTCATGATTTTGAATGTCAGCATGGAGACTGTCAGCGCCATACCAACATGACTTAAGTGGTGAACACAACCTGTACACTGTCAAGAAGACATACCTGACACTTACACAAGAAGGCCCCATCAAACTACGTCACCTCGAAGCATAACATTACCTTCACACCAGAGTCAGTTGCTAAATCAACAAGGAGACTAAGGCGTGAACAAGACACAAGACGCCTGTTCATCGGCTATGCACTGATTCTCAAGAACCTTTGACCAAAAATTGACAACGAGAACAGGGGTCACGACAATATCCTAGAACTACATGGCCCAGCATCACGTTACAACCAATGAGCGCACAGCGGTATATGAGCGTTCACTGACAGGTATTACATAGCCTCACCCACCCACCCGCAATCATTCCCACCTGCTCCACTGATCTCTCCAGAACAGTCGAGAAAAACCTGAAGAATCTGTTAAAAGAAATATATATCTGATCATTGTATCACACACACACACACACACACACACACTGACACACACACACATGGGTATATTTGAATTAATAGTGGTTCCAACAATGTTATATGGTCGCGAGGCTTGGGCTGTAAGTAGGGTTGTGCAGAGGAGGGTGGATGTTTTAGAAATGAAGTGTTTGAGGACAATATGTGGTGTGAGGTGGCTTGATCGAGTAAGTAATGAAAGGGTGACAGATGTGTGGTGATAATAAGATTGTGGTTGAGAGAGCAGAAGAGGGTGTATTCAAATGGTTTGGCCACATGGAGAGAATGAGTGAGGAAAGATTGACAAAGAGGATATATGTGTCAGAGGTAAAGGGTAGAAGGAGAAGCGGGAGACCAAATTGGAGGTGGAAAAATGGAGTGAAAAAGATTTTGAGTGATCGGGGCCTGAACATCCGGGAGGATGAAAGGCGTGCAAGGAATTGAGTGGGTTAGAACGATGTGATATACCGGGGTCGACGTGCTGTCAATGGATTGAACCAGGGCATGTGAAGCGTCTGGGGTAGACCATGGAAAGTTTTGCGGGGTCTGGACGTGGAAAGGGAGCTGTGGTTTCGGTGCATTACACATGACAGCTAGAGACTGAGTGTGAACGAATGTGGCCTTTTTTGTCTGTTTCTGGCGCTACCTTGCTGGGGGGATACTATTTCTTGTGTGGCGTGGTGGCGATAGGAATGGATGAAGGCAGCAAGTATGGATAGGTACATGTGTATATACGTATATGTCTGTGTATACGTATGTATACTTTGAAATGTACATGTATGTATATGTGCGTGTGTGGGCATTTATGTATATACATGTGTATGTGGGTGGGTTGGGCCATTCTTCGTCTGTTTCCTTGCGCTACCTTGCTAACGTGGGAGACGGCGGTTAAGTATAATTGAATGATAAAGAAAAAAATTATATCACACAAGGCTCTCTTCTGGACTAACTCACTTTCACTATCCTATTTCCAACCATATCGTTTCTTCTTTTTTGCTAAAGTCCCTACACATAATGATCAAACATTCACCAGGTCTTCCTTTCAGCACATTCTCATCTAAGAGTCTCTCCTTTCACCGCCTATCATTCATTACATAATTCAAAAATGCCCGCTTTCCATGACCCCCTTTCACCCACGTATATTTATGTAAATCTCTCTTTTCAAGCCACGTATTTCCAAGTCACAAGTCCATTTTCACCACACAGCTCCACAAGCAGCCACCATTTTCATTCAAAACAGTGGATACCTCATGCCCCCCCAACTAATCATATACCTTCGGTTGACTCATTACCCACCCTAGCGTTCAAATCACCCATCGCTAACACGTGATCCCTCACATCAAAACTCCTCACACGCTCATCCATCTCCCCTTGTAGGAAGCAAGCATGCAGGGAGGTCTGTGATACACGTTTCACACTACAGACATCCATCATCACCAGCTGGAATCACAATGGCAAAGAAAAGTATTCAAGTGCACATGTATGCTAATACATGATAGCTGATTTTATTTCAAACCTGATCTATAATCATTATGCTGTGTTCGAGGAAGCCTCTCTTATTAGCTTCCATGCGTTTAGATGATTATCATCCTTTCACGCTACTAAGACCTAGATATGGATTGTTGGTTCTAAGTAGCTAACATAAAGTGAAGAGAAGGCAATGCAATTACGTACAGAGTAGCCCTATAGAAAAGGTCGTGTGAGATACTGTGGCCAGAAACAGCAAAGCGATTGATGGAGACAAGGATATCAGTCTGATAACATACTACAACAATCCGAAACCATGCTCGCTTTTGATGAACAGCAATATGCTTGGTCGCTCTGGAAGTTTGAGTCGTACCGATGTGGTATATGAGTAGCCATGCAATATTGGGGACTGTTAGCCCCACCACATAAACTACATTGGACATACAACCTGCATCCTGAGCCGAACAAAAGCATGGAACGAGACCATCGAGGAAGATTACAGTGAATAACACCAAAATCATTACTAGTTGGAACGATTGGAGGAGCTTACAGATATTAGGAGCCATTCTCGTTAGAGAGAAAGCACCGCCATACAGCTATTTAATGGCCCGCCAACAGGACTTAGACCTAATGCCGTTTTAGGATGGATGGGATATGTCATTGATCCGCCACAAGCTACCGAGTCCGCCAGCTCTGGACAGGAGGAACGCGGCGCTGACCAACCCGGGTTAGAGAGAATTACACTCGTGTTGAGCTGTCTATCAACCTTGTTTGTATGTACCACGTCATTACTCATATGTATGTGCACACATACGCATACCAGCCCAAGCTAGGTACCCATTAATCAACCATCCCGAGTGTGTGTGTGTGTGTGTGTGTGTGTGTGTGTGTGTATGCGTGTGATATATGACAAGAGGGAACCACAGATTTTAAAAATCTGACCTCGCGAGCGAGAATATGACCCGGTCCTGTCCGCTTCTCTTAGAATTATACCTAGTACTCTAGCCCACAGGTATACTAGCAATAAAAGTTCTTGAGGTATTGAATACTAAAGGAACACATTAAGCCAAATAGCAGAGTGCTCCAAAGGTGAAACTTCCAAATAACCAAGTCGTTGATTAAGGTTTTATGAGATAACTGGGAATGAAACGATTCTGGTACTTTATCGGTACCTCGAGGTAGGTGCAATAACCCATAATGTAGGCAATATAACGGATATTCAACGTAACTTTGATACATATCAGCAGAGCCTCTGATAACATCAGCTGGTTCCTAAAACAGCAGGAAAACAATGTTTCACAGATTAACAGATAGATTTTCATGAGAAATTTAAACGGGAATCCGAAGGTTGAATGTAGAACAGTAAGTTATATATACTATCTATTATACTTAGTCGCTGTCTCCCGCGTTAGCGAGGTAGCGCAAGGAAGCAGACGAAAGAATGGCCCAACCCACCCACATACACACGTATATACATAACGCCCACACACGCACATATACAGACCTATACATTTCAACGTATACATACAAATACATACACAGACATATACATATACATACACGTGTACATACTCATACTTGCCGCTCTCATCCATTACAGTCGCCATCCCGCCACACATGAAATGGCACCTCCCCTACCTCCGCGCTCGCGCGAGGTAGCGCTAGGAAAAGACAACAAAGGCCACACTCGTTCACACTCAGTCTCCAGCTGTCATGTGTAATGCACCGAAACCACAGCTCGCTTTCCACATCCAGGCCTCACAAAACCTTCAATGGTTTATCCCAGACGCTTCACGTGCCTTGGAGCAACCCAATGACAGCACGTCGACTCCGGTATACCACGTCGTTCCAATTCACTCTATTCCTTGTACATCCTTCATCCTCCTGTATGTTCAGGCCCCGAACGCTCAAAATCTTTTTCACTCCATACTTCCACCTCCAATTTGGTCTCCCATTCCTCCTCGTTCGTTCCACCTCTGACACATATATCCTCTTTGTCAATCTTTCCTCACTCATTCTCTCCATGTGACCAAACCATTTCAATACACCCTCTTCTACTCTATCAACAACACTCTTTTTATTATCACACATCTCTCTTACCCTTTCATTACTTACTCGATCAAACCACCTCACACCACATATTGTCCTTAAACATTTCATTTCCAACACATCCACCCTCCCCTGCACAACCCTATCTATAGCCCATGCCTCGCAACTATATAACATTGCTGGAACAACTATTCCTTCAAACATACCCACTTTTGCTCTCCGAGATAACGTTCTCTCCTTCCACACATTCTTCAACGCTCTCAGAACCTTCTTCCCCTCCCCCATCCTGTGACTCACTTCTGCTTCCATGGTTCCATCCGCTGCTAAATCCACTCCCAGATATCTAAAACACTTCACTTCGTCCAGTTTTTCTCCATTCAAACTTACCTCCCATTTAACTTGTCCCTCAATCCTACTGAACCGTATTCACATTTACTCTCAGCTTTCTTCTTTCACACACTTTACCAAACTCAGTCACCAACTTCTGCAGTTTCTCACCCGAATCAGTCATCAGCGTTGTATCATCAGCGAACAACAACTGACTCACTTCCCAAGCCTTCTCATCCACAACAGACTGCATACTTGCCCCTCTCTCCAAAACTCTTGCATTCACCTCCCTAACAACCCCATCCATAAACAAATTAAACAACCATGGAGACATCACGCACCCCTGCCGCAAACCGACATTCACTGGGAACCAATCACTTACTATTCGTACACATGCCTTACAACCTTGATAAAAACTTTTCACTGCTTTTGGCAACTTACCTCCCACACCATATACTCTTTAAAACCTTCCACAGAGCATCTCTTTCAACACTATCGTATGCCTTCTCCAGATCCATAAATGATACATACAAATCCATCTGTATTTCTAAGTACTTCTCGCATACATTCTTCAAAGCAAACATCTGATCCACACATCCTCTACCACTTCTGAAACCACACTGCTCGTCCCCAATCTGATGTTCTGTACATGCCTTTACCGTCTCAATCAATACCCTCCAATACAATTTCTCAGGAATACTCAACAATCTTATACCTCTGTAATGTGAACACTCACCTTTATCCCCTTTGCCTTTGTACAATGGCACTATGCATGCATTCCGCCAATCCTCAGGCACTTTACCAAGCTATATATATATATATATATATATATATATATATATATATATATATATATATATATATATATATATATATACAGAGAGAGAGAGAGAGAGACAGAGAGAGAGAGAGAGATGTAGAGAGATAGATAGATAGATAGAGGTATAACGATCACACTGACCGTGAAATATGTTATGAAGGTGAAATCGCACTTCAGTAGTTCATACGAATATATTTAACATATAACTGAGGCTTAAGGAGCCCGAAGACCATATTCAAATACACACAGTCGAGACGACTAGGGGCGTGGACCGTGCATGAGTAAATATATTTATCCTGGTGGGTCTCCCGCCATGGGAAGCACCGTGGGGACACTAAATTACAAGGGAGCGTAAAATGTACCTCCAGTCTCTACCCCCGTACGTTAATTTGGCCTCATGGTTAGGACACAGGAACAGGGATATCCCCCGTCCCATGCCCCAAACCACCAAGTGTAGACTCACGCGTACGTGAACACACACATCAGAATATATATATATATATATATATATATATATATATATATATATCTTGGACAATCGCATGTTTACCGAATGGCGTCCTAGCTTCGTCTCTTCGATGTATATCAACTGACTGTTATATTTTTGTCTTATGTCTCCCCTGATGATGTGATTACTACACAAAAGTGCACTTCGGAACTTATCGTGTTTCATTTTCCCCGTGGACTCTTGGGTTTATCTATCTATTTATCTATCTATCTATCTATCTATATATATATATATATATATATATATATATATATATATATATATATATATATATATATATATGTATATATACATATATATTGTTTCTTTCAAACTATTCGCCATTTCCCGCATTAGCAAGGTAGCGTTAAGAACAAAGGACTAGGCCTCTGAGGGATTATCCTCACCTGGCCCCCTTCTCTGTTCCTTCTTTTGGAAAATTAAAAAAAAGAACAAGAGGGGAGGTTTTCCAGCCCCCAGCTCCCTCCACTTTTAGTCGCCTTCTACGACACCAGGGAATACGTGGGAAGTGTTCTTTCTCCCCTATCCCCAGGGACATATGTATATATATTACATAATGCTCTCCAATAGCATGGCTTCGAACCCTGTACCATTTGTGTGGTAGCTGGGTACACTAAGCAATCGGCGTACTCAGCTACCACACAAATGGTATAGTGTTCGAATCCTTGCTGTTGGAGGGCATTATGTATTCTATGAATGTGCGCGCTTATTTGCACTATATTTGTGTGTGTGTGTGTGTGTGTGTGTGTGTGTGTGTGTGTGTGTGTGTGTCTGTGTGTGTGTGTCTGTGTGTCTGTGTGTGTGTGTGTGTGTGTATTTGAATATATTTTTTATACTTGATTGATCGCCTTTTCCAGCGTCAGCAAAGTAGCGCCAGGAAACAGACGAAGAAGAAACATCCGCTCACATATATTTACTTATATACACATACACGATATGACATACATGATAGCTAGAGGCTGAGTGTGAACGTATGTGGCCTTTGTTGTCTTTTCCTAGTGCTACCTCGCGCGCACGCGGGGAGAGGAGTTGTCCTTTTTATGTGTGGCGGAGTGGCGATGGGAATGAATAAAGGCAGCAAGTATGAATTATGTACATGCGTATATATGTATATGTCTGTGTATGTATATATGTGTATACGTTGAAATGTACAGATATATATATATATATATATATATATATATATATATATATATATATATATATAGGGGATAGGGGAGAAAGAATACTTCCCACGTATTCCCTGCGTGTCGTAGAAGGCGACTAAAAGGGAAGGGAGCGGGGGGCTGGAAATCCTCCCCTCTCAGTTTTTTTTAATTTTCTAAAAGAAGGAACAGAGAAGGGGGCCAGGTGAGGATATTCCCTCAAAGGCCCAGTCCTCTGTTCTTAACGCTACCTCGCTATCGCGGGAAATGGCGAATAGTACGAAAGAAAGAAAGAATATATATATATATATATATATATATATATATATATATATATATATATATATATATATATATATACACATTTATTTTGCTATGTCGCTGTCTCCCGCGTTAGCGAGGTAGCGCAAGGACACAGACGAAAGAAATGGCCCAACCCACCCACATACACGTGTATATACATACACGTCCACACACGCAAATATACATACCTATCCATCTCAACGTATACATGTATATACACACACAGACATATACATATATACACATGTACATGATTCATACTGTCTGCCCTTATTCATTCCCATAGCCACCCCGCCACACATATAATAACAAACCCTTCCCCCAAGATGTGCACGAGGTAGCGCTAGGAAAAGACAACAAAGGCCCCATTCGTTCACACTCATTCTCTAGCTGTCATGTAATAATGCACCGAAACCACAGCTCCCTTTCCACATCCAGGCCCCACAGAACTTTCCATTGTTTACCCCAGACGCTTCACATGCCCTGGTTCAATCCATTAACAGCACGTCGACCCCGGTATACCACATCGCTCCAATTCACTCTATTCCTTGCACGCCTTTCACCCTCCTGCATGTTCAGGCCCCGATCACTCAAAATCTTTTTCACTCCATCTTTCCACCTCCAATTTGGTCTCCCACTTCTCCTCGTTCCCTCCACCTCTGACACATATATCCTCTTGGTCAATCTTTCCTCGCTCATTCTCTCCATGTGACCAAACCACTTCAAAACACCGCCTTTTGTTCTCTCAGCCACACTCTTTTTATTACCACACATCTCTCTTACCCTTACGTTACTTACTCGATCAAACCATCTCACACCTCATATTGTCCTCAAACAACTCATTTCCAGCACATCCACCCTCCTGCGCACAACTCTATCCATAGCCCACGTCTCGCAACCATATAACATTGTTGGAACCACTATTCCTTCAAACATATCCATTTTTGCTTTCGGAGATAATGTTCTCGACTTCCACACATTCTTCAACGCTCCCAGAACTTTCGCCCCCTTCCCCACCCAATGATTCACTTCCGCTTCCATGGTTCCATCCACTGCCAAATCCACTCCCACATATCTATAACGCTTCACTTCCTCCAGCTTTTCTCCATTCAAACTTACCTCCCAATTGACTTGTCCCTCAACCCTCCTGTACCTAACAACCTTGCTCTTATTCACATTTTCTTTCAGATTCCTTCTTTCACACACTTTACCAAGCTCAGTCACCAGCTTCTGTAGTTTCTCACACGAATCAGCCACCAGCGCTGGATCATCAGCGAACAACAACTAACTCACTTCCCAGGCTCTCTCATCCACAACAGACTGCATACTTGCCCCTCTTTCCAAAACTCTTCAATTTACCTCCCTAAAAACCCCATCCATAAACAAATTAAACAACCATGGAGACATCACACACCCCTGCCGCAAACCTACATTCACTGAGAACCAATCACTTTCCTCTCTTCCTACACTCACACATGCTTTACATCCTCGATAAAAACTTTTCACTGCTTCTAACAACTTGCCTCCCACACCATATATTATTAATACCTTCCACAGAGAATCTCTATCAACTCTATCATATGCCTTCTCGAGATCCATAAATGCCACATACAAATCCATTTGCTTTTCTAAGTATTTCTCACATACATTCCTCAAAGCAAACACCTGATCCACACATCCTCTACCACTTCTGAAACAATACTGCTCTTCCCCAATCTGATGCTCTGTACATGCCTTCACCCTCTTGATCAATACCCTCCCATATAATTTCCCAGGAATACTCAACAAACTTATACCTCTGTAATTTGAGCACATTCTTCAATGCTCCCATAACCTTCGCCCCCTCCCCCACCCTGTGACTCACTTCCGCTTCCATGGTTCCCTCCGTTGCCAAATCCACTCCCAGACATTTAAAACACTTCACTTCCTCCAGTTTTTCTCCATTCAAACTCACCTTCCAATTTACTTGTCCCTCTCAATCCTACTGTACCCAATAACCTTGCTCTTATTCACATTTACTCTCAGCTTTCTTCTTTTACACACTTTACCAAACTCAGTCACCAGCTTCTGCCGTTTCTCACCCGAATCAGCCACCAGCGCCGTATCATCAGTGAATAACAACTGACCACTTCCCAAGCCCTCTCATCCACAACAGACTGCATACTTCTTGTTCATGTTTTCAGGGTCATGAATCCACTGAACCTCTGTGAAATATGACAGTTAAAGCTAGAACGTTATGCTCTCTCTCTCTCTCTCTCTCTCTCTCTCTCTCTCTCTCTCTCTCTCTCTCTCTCTCTCTCTCTCTCTTCCTCTATGATACATAAAAAAAAGTCGTGTCTTCATGCACCACAGATATTTTTTTTTTTTATCTTATGCCGGTGACTTGAATGAACATTTTGCTTTCATGTCATAGATTCTCGATAATTTGAGGTCTCATGCGGAAAGGAGGGAGAAGATACGACCCCGTGCAGCAATAATCTGAATATTAGGTCAACCTCCACGGTTAAGATGTTTGTCGAACAGATAGCCTTTGGCCACCGGTGCTGATACGGGTGACCTCAAACCCCCAAGTTACAGAAGCACTTGGCAACGCGTCTCTGTTGGGTCATCACTGACAAAGGAAGGCCGTGGCCTTAGTGTTGGGAGTGCAGTTACACCAACATGATTAGAGAAAGAGAATCATGAGGACTGAAGAAAGTTTGAGATTGGATCGATTATGACGCATCTAAATGGAGTTGAATAAGACTGCTATCAGTGCCGTATCCTGTGATTTAGTAGATTACTCACTGCTCTTCTAGCAGCTTGGTAACAGAAGCCATTGTCTTTCGAAGAAAAGTTTATTAACTTTAAAACCCTGGATCGTATATACGCCCAAAGCAAGACAAGAGGCTTACAGGATTGATGGATATGAGTTTAGTTAGAGCAAGAACTATACAATGGATATGACGGCCTAAATAGAGCATGATCCATCAAGAAGAAGATGTATGGTGGGATGAAATGGTCCGGAAGATGCATAACGAAGGTCCATTAAGACGATACGGCCGAGTAAATCGTATGATAGATAGGAAAGTAGACCCCTATACAGGTACGTCTAAAAGGAGAGCGGAGACGAGACGGACCACAAGAGAGATGGACAGATGCAATGAGTGAATCATTCTGAGGGATGAGGCTACTGTATAGTGAAGAGGTTTTGCCTTCCCCCATGAGGCTGGAAGAGTGAATGGAGGCATAAGAGTCACTTAGTATGTACAAGGTGTGTCGTTAAGGATTTCTTTGGTGGAATACCTCCCTCACTTCACCTTACAAAGTGTAAGGGAGTGTGAGGGAATTGTGAGGGTATATTGCACTGGATGTATCTTATGTAAAAGGGAGTGGAGGTGAATACAAAAGGCAGATGTATACAATTTGTTCCTATTTTCCACTCCATAGTTTTTTCCTATTAAGTACATATAGCAATACTCATATTTCCCCTTGGTTACAATTTTCACCTTTAAGACGCTTTTTTATCCCTTTTCTCAAGTAATTCTCACAAGATAATGCAATATTTTACTATAAGGAGTGTCACGTAATCCTCTGCAAGAGATCAAAGATCTATTTCCACTGGATCAAATCCTAATAGTATTGGCAATAGATTACCTGCCTAAGTTTCCAAGAAAATATCAGAAGCTGTGGACAAGACTAACTCTAATCATGGTTTTTCTACTACTGGTAATACATGAAAAGATGTATAAACTTTAGTGTAACATACTCACAGAGGAGAACAGGTGAGACTCGTGTACGTGCTTGTTTCATACGTGAAGACTCGTTGGTTGAGAAGCACCCTTTTGAAGGGCTACGTTCCCGAGACACATCCATGTGACACACTAGGTCCACGGCCTGCAGACGAATCAAAGCCAAAAGATTAAGGGATGGAAACTGTCAGGATCGAGAACGGAAGAATGTATCTTCATCCTCAAAGTATATGACACACGTTCAATATTTTCTTTCAATTCCTTCCATCTGATTCCCTTGTCTCTTTGGTCTAGGACTGATATACTTGATAAGACAAGAAGATATGGTGATGGAGGACCACGTGGAAATTATCTATAAAAGGACTACGAGTTGAAGAAAATATCCCACATCTATCTCTGTGATGACTAATTTGGTACTCGTCTAACACCTTTGACAGAACAAATGCAACAGTTGGTCAGAAAGGAACACAAGTTTGCATGACAGAGACAACAATGTGGTGAAAGTAAACGACAGAACAGTCCTTCACTTGGCCAGTAAGTTGTATGACCAGTTGTCTGGTTCAGTCATTGTTCTGAAGACTTGATGTCTACCCTATGGAGACGAAGAGGGAGGAGAGCTGAGAGAATCTCACAGAATAAGAGTATTGAGAAGCCTCAACTACAGCGTCCTGTGTCTACCGAAGTGCACACGGAATCATAGTTTAACGTGTAACAAGTCTGATTGCCAGAGCCCTCACTCATGCCTCAAAGACAAAATGAAACTGAGGTTGTAAAATGAGAAGCCCAAACAACAGAGCAGCAGTAGATGAATAGCCATATGTGTCGCACCGTCCAGGAGCGGTTGGTGAACGCTTTTGCTACCGACCAGCGAAATCTGTCTCAGATTTTGTATTTTTCGGTCTGTAAATTCGTGACGAGAAAGTTCCTCAAATTGATATCATGCAAGTGAACATCAGCGTATTTGAAAGGAGAGGAACATCCTTTCCTTAGAGCAGACATCATCCATGTCAAGTGGATGCAGATCTCACACTCACAATGTCGGAGGTCTTCCTTGCAAGCGACAATAAGAAAGGATCTTTTTACTCGTAAATCAGGGTCACTCAGTCCCTTTATGCTATAAGTCAACAAGGCGACGTTATAGCTTTACGATATAATGTATATTAGATACAGCAAAGATGCATGGTTGAATTCCTTCAGGATGAAGAACCAGACAAGTCCCTTCACTGTATACAAGCCCAGTTGTTCATCGAGTCGTTTAATGTTAACGTCAATATTCTCATCATGTGGTACTGAATGTTCTTTACGATCTACTGGCGGCCATATTCCTGGGGACAAAACGCCCGAAGATAACATGGTGTGGGAGGAATGAATGATATTGTGGAAGCCATACCTCTGAAACTGTACCGAATGGAGGAGAATACCTTCTGCTGAGGATTTAGTTGCTAGTCTGTGAATCATATGCTTTAGATTTAACCTTTGCTTGACAATACATCAAAATTTAGTGAGTGAATATTATATATTAGTAAGTGGTCTGCCTCCGGTGTTATGAGTCACACACACACACACACACACACACACACACACACACACACACGAGCTTCTGTGGTGTAGTGGATAACGTCTTTCATCATATTTCATGCACGGGCGCATCTGGGTCGAATCCTAGGCACGGAGGTTGGCCCACAGCCATGCAAGCTGTTCATCCTTCCCTCGGTGCTGGTCGACGTATGGGTACACAGCTCAGGCTAGGGCATGTCTGTGTGTGTGTGTGTGTGTGTGTGTGTGTGTGTGTGTGTGTGTGTGTGTGTGTGTGTGTGTGTGTGAAGTAAAGATATGGTGCATGTATACAAGAAGAGACGAAGCAACGCGAGTGTAGTGATCACAAATGGCAGTGACAAGAGTTGGGGACCACGTGAGTGTACAGTCCACACAGTACAGTACAAATACATTACAAGGCTGGAATTAAAGGAATCTCGTTGCCTTCTCCACTCCACCTCCACCACTGTGAACCAAATACGGACATGCAGCCTGCCTGACCTCGAGGGGAATCAGAGAGATACGCAAGAAAGTGAATTCGTAGAGAACATGCAGACCTCGAGGGGAATGAGAAAGACACGCAAGAAAATGAATTCGTGAAGAACAATCGTTTCACCAACGAATTTCAGACGTTGAGTCATGCTTATCTGTATTGTAGATATATTACATTCTGGTTAAGTTAGACTCCTCAAAATTCAGAACCTGAAGAAGCAAATGCCTTTTGACACTGGAAATATACCGGAGGCACGTAAATCCCTACACCAAGCAGGTCTTCCTTGTCGTCGTATCATATTCCATTTACGTAATGTGATCCATATTCTCCATCTCTGACAAATCTTGTCGTCGTAGACATGCAATGTAAAACCTTTCTGCTGCAAATGAGCAGAGTAGAAAACTACCATCAGTTGAGGAAAACAAATCAGACTACATATGGCAGCAAAGTTTAATTGCGTCATCTAACATGCAAGTTTAGTTTTCAACAAATGCAAAAGGTCAGGTTCTATACCAAGTTTTAAGACATTTCAGCCCCACTATTGAGGTAACGTCCTAGAAATATCTGTCAGCCCCTCTCTGAATCACAACGAAGTTCTACTCTTACCGCCGCCAAAGTTACCAAACTCTGGCTTGTTCATGAATATGCTACAACTCCTAGCTCAAATCTCTGTTGTGTTCGCAGCCGAGCCCAGGCTGTGTTCTTGTTTAAGTTGCTGGAGTTGTGCTGACTTGTGTAGACGATGCTCTAGTAAAGTACGTAGATATGTGTGTGTGGTTCAGGCTGGTTACTGTGGTGGAATGGAGTGGGCGTTGCTTTTTGTGGAGTGGTTGCTTGGTCGCAACTTGGATACTATGGTTACGATGGTTGCCGTAATGGAGCTACCGCGCAGGTGGGGTAGGTATATAGGTGTTGTGATAGGGCAGTGGTTGTGATATTAATCTTTGGGTTGATGTTGTGGGGCGGGTGTGAGTTAGGTAGTGGTTATTGCCGTAATGAAAAGTCTGTGTAGACATTGCTCTGGAAGTAGAAACTGTAAATACATTCCTGTGGTTGTGCGAGCGTTAATACTGTGGACAAATCACGTGAATGCCGTTGCAGTGGAATGGTTGAATGCGTATTGTTTTGGAGGACTGGTTATGCTGCTGCGGTGAAATGGTTGTGTGGGCGCTCATGTAGCTGAATGGCTGTGTGTCTCTTGGCCGCGATGGCGGGTTTGTGTGGGTGTTGTTGCAGAGGAGTGTTTGTGTGGTTGCCTGGATGTATGGATGTTACTCTAATGGAGCGGTTGTAGAGTTTGAAGTGGATAATTACTATTTGTGTTACGGGGAGAGAGTTTGACATTCGTCTTGCTCCCGTATCATTACCTTGTATGTGTATACACACTATGTCCTCACTCCTTTGGTTGTGTGCATATATATACACCCTGGTCTAAGCCAGGTACCCATTTATCGACCAGTTCAGAGGGGACAGCGAATACCTGGGCAGGGTGTAGGCCAACTGTCACGCCCATGATGCGGGTCCTAACCCGGGCTGGCCAGTGTTAATTCATGGTCAGTAACACTAACCACTACGCCAAGGAGGCCCATGTGTATGTGGTTACTAATTTGTACTGTGTGGTGAGGGAGTTTTACACTCGTGGGGCTCTATCACGTGTGTGTGTGTGTGTGTGTGTGTGTGTGTGTGTGTGTGTGTGTGTGTAATCGCCTACTTTTACTGCACGGGAAGTAAGTTTTACATTTTACAGTTTCTTCAATCATGCAACTTTTTAAACTTCTGTAAAGTGTCCGCGATGAACAATTCTATCACTCACTATATACCACTACTCTTGTACGCTAACACCAGTTCTTTGCAACTGTTAAAAAAATGAAATAAAGTCTCTGGCTCTCCCGTCTATGAAACTGTCGGAGAATCGTTCCCTGCTGACGTCACCAAACTCAAAAGCTGCGATCAGGTCACATCTCACACGAGTTGTTCTCGCTTTTGTGGAGGGGAAACTTGCGGATTCTAATCTCTCACTGTAACTCAACTCTATTGCCTCTCATACCATCCTTGTTGCTCTCTCTCTCTCTCTCCACCGTCTACGTTAATTCATTTCGATCCTTTAAGTGCGGTGGAACAAAAATAAGACTTGAGGGGTATATTACAGTCTTTGACTGATGAAATAAGACTTGAGAGGCATATTGTAGTCTTAGTCTGATATGCTCTAGAATATTTCATCCTGAACCAGGTTAGGTCTGGTCTGTAATACTTTGGTGACATTTGATTCATGCATAGCTGATATAAATGACAGGTCAATAAATTCTAAAGCAAACATCCATTGTAAGTAATTTTCTTTTTCATAGATTATTGTCATCAAGAGGAAAGATGAATGCACAGAAAAAGAAAATGAATCATTTCTCTCAATCTCAGAAATTCATCTTCTGATCTGATTTTTCCTTTAATTCAAGTGATAAGAATTTATTGGTATCCGATTCGTTCCCAATATCCATGTTTTTTTAGAACGCATTTTCCAAGGAGAAGATATTCTTGAAACGACAGAAAAGACGAGCAACAACTTAATGTTTTCTTAGTTAACCCTGTTTGATTTATATATGGATGTGGAAAGGGAGCTGTGGTTTCGGTGCAGTACACATGATAGTTAGAGACTGAGTGTGAACGAATGTGGCCTTTGTTGTCTTCCTAGCGCTACCTCGCGCGCGCGCAGGAGGAGGGAGGTTGCTCTTTCATGTGTGATGGGGTGGCAACGAAAAAGGATGAAGGCAGCAAGTATGACTATGTACATGTGTATGTATGTCTGTGTATGTATATGTATGTATACGTTGAAATGTATAGGTATGTATATGTGCCTGCGTGGGCGTTTATGTATGTGCATGTGTATGTGGGTGGGTGGGACCATTCTTTCGTCTGTTTCCTTGAGCTAACTCGCTAACACGGGAAACAGCGACTAAGTATAATATATATATATATATATATATATATATATATATATATATATATATATATATATATATATATATATACACGAACAAAGTGCATAGGAACGTGCACCTTCATAGAGCATACAAACCTCCCACTGCCAGGATCGAACCCTGGACCTCTGTGCAACAGGCGGGATCCTAGCGGGAGCCTAGCGGTAGCGCTCCCGCCTGTTGCACAGGGGTCTCGGTTTCGATCCTGGCTGTTGGAGGTTTGTATGTTCTATGAAGGTGCGCGTTCCTATGCACTTTGTTCGTATATGTCCTCCCCTCTCGTTTTTTTTTTTCCTAACTTTCCAAAAGGAGGAACAGAGAAGGGGGCCAGGTGAGGATATTCCCTCAAAGGCCCAGTCCCCTGTTCTTAACGATACCTCGCTAATGCGGAAAATGGCGAATAGTATGAAAAAAGAAAAAAATATATGTGTGTGTGTGTGTGTGTGTGTGTGTGTGTGTGTGTGTGTGTGTGTGTGTGTGAGTGTGAAAGAAGAAAGCTGAGAGTAAATTTGAATAAGAGCAAGGTTATTAGGTACAGTAGGGTTGACGGACAAGCCAATTGGGAGATAAGTTTGAATGGAGAAAAACTGGAAGAAGTGAAGTGTTTTAGATATCTGGGAGTGGATCTGGCAGCGGATGGAACCATGGAA
This sequence comes from Panulirus ornatus, assembly GCF_036320965.1. Taxonomy (NCBI): domain Eukaryota; kingdom Metazoa; phylum Arthropoda; class Malacostraca; order Decapoda; family Palinuridae; genus Panulirus; species Panulirus ornatus. The sequence goes on along the minus strand of NC_092292.1, from coordinate 9,714,307 downwards.
GCGGAAGTGAATCACAGGGTAGGGGAGGAGGCGAAAGTTCTGGGAGCGTTGAAAAATGTATGGAGTCTTGGAAAGCAAAAATGGGTATGTTTGAAAGAATAGTGGTTCCAACAATGTTATACGGTTATGAGGCGTGGGCAATAGATAGAGATGTGCGGAGGAAGGTGGATGTGCTGGAAATGAGATGTTTGAGGACAATATGTGGTGTGAGGTGGTTTGATCGAGTAAGTAATGAAAGGGTAAGAGAGATGTGTGGTAATAGAAAGAGTGTGGTTGAGAGAGCAGAAGAGGATGTTTTGAAATGGTTTGGTCACATGGAGGAATGAGTGAGGAAAGATTGACAAAGAGGATATATATGTCAGAGGTGGAGGGAACGAGGAGAAGTGGGAGACCAAATTGGAGGTGGAAAGATGGAGTGAAAAAGACTCTGAGTGATCGGAGCCTGAACATACAGGAAGGTGAAAGGCGTGCAAGGAATAGAGTGAATTGGAACGATGTGGTATACCGGGGTCGACGTGCTGTCAATGGATTGAACCAGGACATGTGAAGCGTCTGGTGTAAACCATGGAAAGTTTTGTGGGGCCTGGATGTGGAAAGGGAGCTGTGGTTTCGGTGCATTGTACATGAGAGCTAGAGACTGAGTGTGAACAAATGTGGCCTTTGCTGTCCTTTCCTAGCGCTACCTCGCGCACATGCGGGGTGAGGGGTTTGTCATTTCATGTGTGGCGGGGTGGCGACGGAAATGAATAAGGGCAGACAGTATGAATTATGTACATGTGTATATATGTATATGTCTGTGTGTGTATATATATATATATATATATATATATATATATATATATATATATATATATATATATATATATATATATACATATATATATATATATATATATATATATATATATATATATATATATATATATATATATATATATATATATATATATATATATATATATATATATATATATATATATATATATATATATATATATATATATATGTATATATATATATATATATATATATATATATATATATATATATATATATATATATATATATATATATATATATACTTTGAGATGTATAGGTGCGTGTGTGGACGTGTATGTATATACAAGTGTATGTGGGTGGGTTGGGCCATTCTTTCGTCTGTTTCCTTGTGCTACCTCGCTAACGTGGGAGACAGCAACAAATTATAATGATAATAGTAATAATGATGATAATAATGATATATATATATATATATATATATATATATATATATATATATATATATATATATATATATATATATATATATATATATATTATCATTATTATTATTATTTTTGCTTTGTCGCTGTCTCCCGCGTTTGCGAGGTAGCGCAAGGAAACAGACGGAAGAAATGGCACAACCCACCCCCATACACAATGTACACACACACACGCCCACACACGCAAATATACATACCTATACATCTCAATGTACACATATATATACACACACAGACACATACATATATACCCATGCACACAATTCACACTGCCTGCCCCTATTCATTCCCATCGCCACCTCGCCACACATGGAATACCATCCTCCTCCCCCCTCATGTGTGCGAGGTAGCACTAGGAAAAGACAACAAAGGCCCCATTCGTTCACACTCAGTCTCCAGCTGTCACGCAATAATGCCCGAAACCACAGCTCCCTTTCCACATCCAGGCCCCACACAACTTTCCATGGTTTACCGCAGACGCTTCACATGTCCTGATTCAGTCCACTGACAGCACGTCAACCTCGGTATACCACATCGATCCAATTCACTCTATTCCTTGCCCGCCTTTCACCCTCCTGCATGTTCAGGCCTCGATCACTCAAAATTTTTTTCACTCCATCTTTCCACCTCCAATTTGGTCTCCCACTTCTCCTCGTTCCATCCACCTCCGACACATATATCCTCTTGTTCAATCTTTCCTCACTCATTCTCTCCATGTGCCCAAACCATTTCAAAACACCCTCTTCTGCTCTCTCAACCACGCTCTTTTTATTTCCACACATCTCTCTTACGCTTACATTACTTACTCGATCAAACCACCTCACACCACACATTGTCCTCAAACATCTCATTTCCAGCATATCCACCCTCCTGCGCACAACTCTATCCATAGCCCACGCCTCGCAACCATACAACATTGTTGGAACCACTATTCCTTCAAACATACCCATTTTTGCTTTCCGAGATAATGTTCTCGACTTCCACACATTCTTCAAGGCTCCCAGGATTTTCGCCCCCTCCCACACCCTATGATTCACTTCCGGTTCCATCCGCTGCCAGATCCACTCCCAGATATCTAAAACACTTTACTTCCTCCAGTTTTTCTCCATTCAAACTTACCTCCCAATTGACTTGACCCTCAACCCTACTGTACCTAATAACCTTGCTCTTATTCACATTTACTCTTAACTTTCTTCTTTCACACACTTTACCAAACTCAGTCACCAGCTTCTGCAGTTTCTCACATGAATCAGCCACCAGCGCTGTATCATCAGCGAACAACAACTGACTCACTTCCCAAGCTCTCTCATCCACAACAGACTTCATACTTGCCCCTCTCTCCAAAACTCTTGCATTCACCTCCCTAACAACCCCATCCATAAACAAATTAAGCAACCATGGAGACATCACACACCCCTGCCGCAAACCTACATTCACTGAGAACCAATCACTTTCCTCTCTTCCTACACGTACACATGCCTTACATCCTCGATAAAAACTTTTCACTACTTCTAACAACTTGCCTCCCACACCATATATTCTTAATACCTTCCAGAGAGCATCTCTATCAACTATTATATGCCTTCTCCAGATCCATAAATGCTACATACAAATCCATTTGCTTTTCTAAGTATTTCTCACAAACATTCTTCAAAGCAAACACCTGATCCACACATCCTCTACCACTTCTGAAACCACACTGCTCTTCCCCAATCTGATGCTCTGTACATGCCTTCACCCTCTCAATCAATACCCTCCCATATAATTTACCAGGAATACTCAACAAACTTATACCTCTGTAATTTGAGCACTCACTCTTATCCCCTTTGCCTTTGTACAATGGCACTATGCACGCATTCCGCCAATCCTCAGGCACCTCACCATGAGTCTAACATACATTAAATAACCTTACCAACCAGTCAACAATACAGTCACCCCCTTTTTTAATAAATTCCACTGCAATACCATCCAAACCTGCTGCCTTGCCGGCTTTCATCTTCCGCAAAGCTTTTACTATCTCTTCTCTGTTTACCAAATCATTTTCCCTAACCCTCTCACTTTGCACATCACCTCGACCAAAACACCCTATATCTGCCACTCTATCATCAAACATATTCAACAAACCTTCAAAATACTCACTCCATCTCCTTCTCACATCACCACTACTTGTTATCACCTCCCCATTTGCGCCCTTCACTGAAGTTCCCATTTGCTCCCCTGTCTTACGCACTTTATTTACCTCCTTCCAGAACATCTTTTTATTCTCCCTAAAATTTAATGATACTCTCTCACCCCAACTCTCATTTGCCCTCTTTTTTACCTCTTGCATATTCATACTTGCTCGCCTTCACCCTGCCACACAGGTAACAGCATCACCACCCCCAGCACCAGCGAAATAGCATCAGGAAACATACGAGCTGTCATGTGTGATGCACCAAAACCACAGCTCATAGTTCACATCCAGACCCCAAAGTCCCTTCCATGGTTTAGCACAGTGACGGCATGTTCATCCCACATATCCTTCCAATTCACTCTATCTAGTGCACGCTTTTCATATTCCTGCATGTTCAGACCCCAATCACTTAAAATCTTTTTCACTCCATCATTCCACCTGTAATCTGGTCTCCCGATTCTCCTTGTTCCCTCCATTTCTGACACACATATCCTCTTCCTAAACCATTCCTCGTGCATTCTCTCCATGTGTCCAAACCATTTCAACACATCTTCTGCTCTCTCAACCACACTCTTTCTATTACCTAACATTACTCTTACCCCTTCATTACCTACTCGATCAAACCTACTCACACCACATATTGTTCTCAAGCATTTCATTTCCAACACATCCACCCTTCTTCGCAAAACCCTATCAATAGCCCACGGCTCGCAACCATATAATATTGTTAGAACTACTATTCCATCAAACATGACCATTTTTGCTCTCCAAGATAATGTTCCCTTTTTTCACACATTCTTCATCGCTCCCAGAACCTTCACCCTTTCCCCACTCGATGATTTCCTTCCTCTTCCATGATACCATTCGCTCTTAAGTCCACTCCCAGTTATCTAGATCACTTCACTTCCTCCAGTCTTTTTCTATTCTAACTTACATCCCAACTAACGTATGACTGAACCCTGCTGAACCTAATAATCTTGCTTTTACTCACACTTATACTCAACTTTCTCCTTTCACACAATTTTCCGAACTCAATCGTCAACTTCTGCAGTTTTTCACTCGAATCAGCCACCATTGCTGTAACATCGGCGAACACCAACTAGCCCACTTCCAAGGCCCTTTCATCCCGTACAGACTGCATACTCGCACCTCTCTCCAAAACTCTTGCATTCACTTGCGTCACCACCCCATTCATAAACAAGTTGAACAACCATGGTGACAACACACACCCTTGCCGCAGACCGGCCTTCATTCTTAAGACCTTCCACAAAGCATCTATACCAACGTTATCATACTCCTTCTCCTGATCCATAACTGCCACATACAAATCCATCTGTTTTCTAAGAATTCCTCACACACACATTCTTCAAATGAAACACCTAATCCAATCATCCTCTGCCACTTCTGAGACAAAACTGTTCCTCCCCAGTCCAATGTTCTGTACATGCCTTCATCCTCTCAGTCAGTACATCCTCTCAGTCAGTACCCTCCCATACAATTCTACAGGTATACTCAACATGCTTATGCTTCTGTGGTTTGAACATTCACTTTTATCCCCTATGCCTTTATACACTGGCACTATACATGGAATCCGCCAATCTTCAGGCACTTTACCATGATCCATACATACAGGGAATATCCTTACCAACCAATCAATGATACAGTCACCCCTTTCTTAATATATCCAACTGCAATACCATCCACCCCCGCCGCTTTGCCGGCTATCATCTTCCGCAAGGATTTCACCAGCTCTTCTCTTTTCATCAAACCACTCTTTATGTCTCTCTCACTTCGCATACCACCCCAACCAAAATACCCAGCATCTGTCACTCTATCATCACACACATTCAACAGTCCTTCAAAATACTCACTCCATCTCCTCCTCACTCCATCACTACCTGATATCACTTCCTCCCTTGCCCCCTTCACCAACTGTCACATTTGTTCTCTTGTCTTTCGCACGTTATTTACCTCCTTCTAAAATATCTTTTTTATCGTCCCTAAAGCTTAATGGTAATCTCTCACCCCAACTCTCATTGGCCTTCTTTTTCAACCCTTGCACCTTCCTCTTGACCTCCTGACGCTTTTTCTTATACATCTAGTGATTTGCACTCCTTCCTTGTAAGTACCATTCACTACCCTCTGATCTTACCAGCTCCCACCTTTTGTATGCCACATACATCTCTTGCACATGCCATTACTGCTTCCCTATACACATCCCATTCCTCACCCACTCCCCTCACTTCATTTGCTCTCACCTGTAGCCATTTTACACTTGATATCTCCCAGTATTTCTTCACGCAAGTCTCATTTCCAAGCTGACTTACTCTCATCACTCTCTTCTTCCCGACATTCTCTCCTCTTTTTCGAAAATGTCTATGGATATTCACCCTCGCCTCTAGAAGATAGTGATCACACATCTCACACATCCCTCCAGCTGCCCCTCTCAGAACATTTATATCTAAAAGTCTCTTTTTCACGCCTATCAATCAATACGTAAACTAGGCAGTCATGTTTTCCTAAGTGGTTTGTGAATAAGGCTTACTGAAAAGCAAAGAAGACATCTCATGCATCTAGTAACAAAAATGTGGAAAGTGATAATAAGTCTAAATGTTTAGTGTTTCCCTATTCTCCTAACTTAGCTTATGTTAAATAAGTACAATAGAAACAATGTTTTTAATGTTGACTTCCAGCATGATAACACTATTAGCAAGACCTTACTCAAAGTTAGGCCCAATTATCCGAAAAACTAGGAGTGTTTGTACTGTCATATGCAAGTCGTGTAATTGCTCATACTAAGAACTTTAATTTGTCCTATTATCAACCAAGTCATTACGAAAGAATCATCAAGAAACGAAAACTTAAGGAAAATAGGTGAAAACCCATCTTGTTACCAAGCCCCTTCCCCACACACACACACACACACACACACACACACACACACACACACACATACATACACACACACACACACACACACACGAGCGCGCGCACAAAAGATGCTTGTGGCATGAGAAGCGTGGGAGGTGGGCAGATTAGAAAGGGTAGTGAGTGGTAGGATGAAGAAGTAACATTAATGGTAAATGAGAGGAGAGGCATTTGGACGAGTTTTGCAGGGAAATAGTGCAAATGACTGGGAGTTGAATAAAAAAAAAAAAGGAGGCAGAAAGTCAAGAGAAAGGTGCAAGAAGTGAAAAAGAGGGCAAATGAGAGTATGGGTGAGAGAGTTTCATTAAATCTTAGGGAGAATAAAACGATGTTTTGGAAGGAGGTAAACAAAGTGCGTAAGACAAGAGAACAAATGGGAACATCGGTGAAGGGGGCTAATGGGAAGGTAATAACAAGTAGTGGTGATGTAAGAAGGAGATAGAGTGAGTATTTTGAAGGTTTATTGAATGTGTTAGATGATAGAGTGGCAGATATAGGTTGTTTCGGTCGAGGTGGTGTGCGAAGTGAGAGGGTCAGGGAGAATGATTTGGTAAACAGAGAAGAGGTAGTGAAAGCTTTGCAGAAGATGAAAGCCGGCAAGACGGGGAGTTTGGATGGTATTTCAGTGGAATTTATTAAAAAAGGGGGTGAGTGTGTTGTTGACTGGTTGTTGAGGATATTCAATGTATGTATGGCTCATGGTGAAGTGCCTGAGGATTGACGGAATGCATGCATAGTACCAATGTACAAAGGCAAAGGTGATAAAGGTGAGTGTTCAAATTACAGAGGTATAAGTCTGTTGAGTATTCCTGGGAAATCATATGGGAGGGTATTGACTGAGAGGGTGGACGCATGTACACAGCATCAGATTGGGGAAGAGCAGTGTGGTTTCAGAAGTGGTAGAGGTTGTGTGGATCAGGTGTTTGCTTTGAAGAATGTATGTGAGAAATACTTAGAAAAACAAATGGATTTGTATGTAGCATTTATGGATCTGGAGAAGGCATATGATAGAGTTGATAGAGATGCTCTATGGAAGGTATTAAGAGTATATGGTGTGGAAAGCAAGTTGCTAGAAGCAGTGAAAATCTTTATCGAGGATGTAAGGCATGTGTACGTGTAGGAAGAGAGGAAAGTGATTGGTTCTCAGTGAATGTAGGTTTGCGGCAGGGGTGTGAGATGTCTCCATGGTTGTTTAATTTGTTTATGGATGGGGTTGTTAGGGAGGTGAATGCAAGAGTTTTGGAGAGTGGGGCAAGTATGCAGTCTGTTGCGGATGAGAGGGCTTTCGAAGTTGTTGTTCGCTGATGATACAGCGCTGGTTGCTGTTTCGGATGAGAAACTGCAGAAGCTGGTGACTGAGTTTGGTAAAGTGTGTGAAAGAAGAAAGCTGAGAGTAGATGTGAATAAGAGCAGGGTTATTAGGAACAATAGGGTTGAGGGTCAAGTCAATTGGGAGGTAAGTTTGAATGGAGAAAAACGTCATTTGCTCTCGCCTTTTTCCGTTATGCAGTCAGTCTCTCCTGGTACTTACTCGCACAAGTCTCCTTCTCAAGCTCACCTACTCTCACCACTCTCTTCACCCCAACATTTTCTCTTCTTTTCTGAAAACCTCTTCGAATCTTCACCTTGTCCTCCACAAGATAATGGTCAGACATCCCTCCAGTTGCACCTCTCAGCACATTATAATCCAAAAGTTTCTCTTTCACGCACCTATCAATTAACACGTAATCCAATAACGCTCTCTGGCCATCTCTCCTACTTACAATCGTATACTTATGTAAATCTCTCTTTTTTTAAAGCAGGTATTCCCAATCACCAGTCCTTTTTCAGCACATAAATCTACAAGCTCTTCACCATTTCCATTTACAACACTGAACAGCAATTAATCCCTCAACTGCCACATTACTCTCCTTTCCATTCAAATCACCCATCATTATAACCCGGTCTGGCGCATCAAAACTCATTCAGCTGCTCCCAAAACACACACACACACACACACACACACACATATATATATATATATATATATATATATATATATATATATATATATATATATATATATATATATATATATATTCCACCAGAAGGCTTTGCCAAATGGTACCTGTGACACCCTCCTACGTCTATCAAGATCTAAATCCTTTTTGCATAACATTCTGAGATGTGACGACCCTCATATGACGATAACCAGTTACTGAACGTTCGAGCCGAGACCTTCAAATCTCCTCCACCAACCAATTGAATCTACATAATTTGCACCGTTAACCCGACAGGCAGAGGAGGAGAGGCGTCCCCATGTCCTCCCCACGGATCATGTCAATGTTGAGTGATGGTTCCTTCCCCGTCTCTCTCTTCCTTAGTCAGTCTTGTAACACAGCAGCTCCTCCCGCACGTGTGGCGAGGTTCATGTAAGTAATCTGACTGATTAGACAGACGGTCACGCGGACAGATCAGCAGAATGACAGACTAGCTGAGGTGGAAAGAGGGAGAAGGGGACATACACAGACAACCATACAAAGAGATTAACAACAGCATGATGGACAGAGAGATAAGTGAAGAGAAAAGTAATCATACTCATTGATACATGTGCATGTTAGTGTCAGGTTTGAGACATTCACGTTCATTACAGACAGCACACTGGGTCTAACCATGCTTTCAGCCTTTACTACGGGGTCTAACCATGCTTTCAACCTTTACTACAGGGTCTAACCATGCATTCAGCCTTTACTACTGGGTCTAACCATGCTTTCAACCTTTACTACTGGGTCTAACCATGCTTTCAGCCTTTACTACTTTGATTAACCATGCTTTCAACCTTTACTACTGGGTCTAACCATGCTTTCAGCCTTTACCACTGGGTCTAACCATGCTTTCAGCCTTTACCACTGGGTCTAACCATGCTTTCAGCCTTTACTACTGGGTATAGCCATGATTTCAGCCTTTACTACGGGGTCTAACCATGATTTCAGCCTTTACTACTGGGTCAAACCATACTTTCAGCCTTTACTACTTTGATTAACCATGCTTTCAACCTTTACTACTGGGTATAGCCATGATTTCAGCCTAAACTACGGGGTCTAACCATGATTTCAGCCTTTACTATTGGGTCAAACCATACTTTCAGCCTTTACTACGGGCACTAACCATGCTTTCAGTCTATACTACTGGGTATAGCCATGCTTTCAGCCTTTACTAAGGGGTCTAACCATACTTTCAGACTTTACTACTGGGTGTAACCATACTTTAAGCCTTTATTACTGGGTCAAACTATGCTTTCTGCCTCTACTACTGTCACAGTATGGTTATGTGGAGAATTTGGAGATAAACTACGACAGAATCATGGCTTAAGGTCCGACGTAAATGACGTAATATCAATAGCTCCCAAAGCAACTGACAAAGACAGCAGTTTAAGAATGATAAACGGTGTAAACAGATACATACATTTTACAATGGAAGAGGAGGTGAAAGGTAAACTGCCGTTGTTAGATACGATAATTTGGGGCTCTGACCAGGATGCAAAGCTCTCAGTGTCTTGTAAACCCACAAGTAAAAATGATTTTATTCATGGTCTTTCGGCCCATAACGAAAGAAAGACAGTTCGTAATAATCACTGAGTTATTTCTACGATCAATCAGGATATGTAGTGATGAGTACTTAGAGGAAGCGAACAGATGTATCATCGAGAATTTAACGAAGTTGTGCGAACTGACTGCTTAATCAAAGTCAGTAAGAAGGACTATAAGGTAAAGAGAAGGTGCAGGGGAATTGTTGAGCAAGAGGTGTATAACGGTGCAAATTCAAGGATGGCTTTAGACATAATTAAATGGTTACAGAAGAAGGGAATAAACATTGCTACTTCGTCAGAGTTGAAGACATGTGATGTAATGAATGAAAAGGGATAGGAAATATCAACGAGGATAGCATGGTATACGATATACCATGTGCTCATTGTCAGGCCATTCGTTACTGGGAAACAGGACGAACTATGGTGAAAAATATCAGTGAAGATAATATACGTCATCACAGGACATTAATTGCATTTGTTGACCACATTGATAAGTATGTACATCTAACAAGGTGACAAGTGGCTGACATTATACAAATAAGTGAGAAAAGCCTTAGATTCAGCCCAAATACACATAGCTGTAATCTCCAACCGCGAAGATGGGGGTAACGAGAAGAAGAGGGATGAGGCCGGGAGCCGGAGGGATGGGGAAGACGGTCAGCCGGGAAAAGAGCAGAGCGCGGCGGCCAGCAAGGGTGAGGAGTGACCCGCGGAGATTTAAAGTTTTGCGTTTGTGTATCTTATTCAGTTTTTCTGAAGAAGGCTTACGCGCACGTCGAAACTTTAGAAGATTAAGCTCTTTCCTGTGTCTACTTAACATTCTAGTCCTTATGCTTGATATAATGAATTATATATATATATATATATATATATATATATATATATATATATATATATATATATATATATATATATATATATATACATATATATATATATATATATATATATATATTTTTTTTTTTTTTTTTTTTGCTTTGTCGCTGTCTCCCGCGTTTGCGAGGTAGCGCAAGGAAACAGACGAAAGAAATGGCCCAACCCACCCCCATACACATGTATATACATACGTCCACACACGCAAATATACATACCTACACAGCTTTCCATGGTTTACCCCAGACGCTTCACATGCCTTGATTCAATCCACTGACAGCACGTCAACCCCGGTATACCACATCGCTCCAAATCACTCTATTCCTTGCCCTCCTTTCACCCTCCTGCATGTTCAGGCCCCGATCACACAAAATCTTTTTCACTCCATCTTTCCACCTCCAATTTGATCTCCCTCTTCTCCTCGTTCCCTCCACCTCCGACACATATATTCTCTTGGTCAATCTTTCCTCACTCATTCTCTCCATGTGCCCGAACCATTTCAAAACACACTCTTCTGCTCTCTCAACCACGCTCTTTTTATTTCCACACATCTCTCTTACCCTTACGTTACTTACTCGATCAAACCACCTCACACCACATATTGTCCTCAAACATCTCATTTCCAGCACATCCATCCTCCTGCGCACAACTCTATCCATAGCCCACGCCTCGCAACCATACAACATTGTTGGAACCACTATTCCATCAAACATACCCATTTTTGCTTTCCGAGATAATGTTCTCGACTTCCACACATTCTTCAAGGCTCCCAGAATTTTCGCCCCCACCCCCACCATATGATCCACTTCCGCTTCCATGGTTCCATCCGCTGCCAGATCCACTCCCAGATATCTAAAACACTTCACTTCCTCCAGTTTTTCTCCATTCAAACTCACCTCCCAATTGACTTGACCCTCAACCCTACTGTACCTAATAACCTTGCTCTTATTCACATTTACTCTTAACTTTCTTCTTTCACACACTTTACCAAACTCAGTCACCAGCTTCTGCAGTTTCTCACATGAATCAGCCACCAGCGCTGTATCATCACCGAACAACAACTGACTCACTTCCCAAGCTCTCTCATCCCCAACAGACTTCATACTTGCCCCTCTTTCCAAAACTCTTGCATTCACCTCCCTAACAACCCCATCCATAAACAAATTAAACAACCATGGAGACATCACACACCCCTGCCGCAAACCTACATTCACTGAAAACCAATCACTTTCCTCTCTTCCTACACGTACACATGCCTTACATCCTCGATAAAAACTTTTCACTGCTTCTAACAACTTGCCTCCCACACCATATATTCTTAATACCTTCCACAGAGCATCTCTATCAACTCTATCATATGCCTTCTCCAGATCCATAAATGCTACATACATACATACATACATATATATATATATATATATATATATATATATATATATATATATATATATATATATATATATATATATGTGTATATATATATATATATATATGTATATATATTATATATATATGTATATATGTTATATATATATGTATATATTCCTGGTAAATTATATGGGAGGGTATTGATTGAGAGGGTGAAGGCATGTACAGAGCATCAGATTGGGGAAGAGCAGTGTGGTTTCAGAAGTGGTAGAGGATGTGTGGATCAGGTGTTTGCTTTGAAGAATGTATGTGAGAAATACTTAGAAAAGCAAATGGATTTGTATGTAGCATTTATGGATCTGTAGAAGGCATATGATAGAGTGGATAGAGATGCTCTATGGAAGGTATTAAGAATATATGGTGTGGGAGGCAAGGTGTTAGAAGAAGTGAAAAGTTTTTATCGAAGATGTAAGGCATGTGTACGTGTAGGAAGAGAGGAAAGTGATTGGTTCTCAGTGAATGTAGGCTTGCGGCAGGGGTGTGTGATGTCTCCATGGTTGTTTAGTTTGTTTATGGATGGAACTGTTAGGGAGGTGAATGCAAGAATTTTGGAAAGATGGGCAAGTATGAAGTCTGTTGTGGATGAGAGAGCTTGGGAAGTGAGTCAGTTGTTGTTCGCTGATGATACAGCGCTGGTGGCTGATTCATGTGAGAAACTGCAGAAGCTGGTGACTGAGTTTGGTAAAGTGTGTGAAAGAAGAAAGTTAAGAGTAAATGTGAATAAGAGCAAGGTTATTAGGTACAGTAGGGTTGAGGATCAAGTCAATTGGGAGGTAAGTTTGAATGGAGAAAAACTGGAGGAAATAAAGTGTTTTAGATATCTGGTAGTGGATCTGACAGCGGATGGAACCATGGAAGCGGAAGTGGATCATAGGGTGGGGAAGGGGGCGAAAATCCTGGGAGCCTTGAAGAATGTGTGGAAGTCGAGAACATTATCTCGGAAAGCAAAAATGGGTATGTTTGATGGAATAGTGGTTCCAACAATGTTGTATGGTTGCGAGGCGTGGGCTATGGATAGAGTTGTGCGCAGGAGGATGGATGTGCTGGAAATGAGATGTTTGAGGACAATGTGTGGTGTGAGGTGGTTTGATCGAGTAAGTAACGTAAGGGTAAGAGAGATGTGTGGAAATAAAAAGAGCGTGGTTGAGAGAGCAGAAGAGGGTGTATTGAAATGGTTTGGGCACATGGAGAGAATGAGTGTGGAAAGATTGACCAAGAGGATATATGTGTCGGAGGTGGAGGGAACGAGGAGAAGTGGGAGACCAAATTGGAGGTGAAAAGATGGAGTGAAAAAGATTTTGTGTGATCGGGGCCTGAACATGCAAGAGGGTGAAAGGAGGGCAAGGAATAGAGTGAATTGGATCGATGTGGTGTACCGGGGTTGACGCGCTGTCAGTGGATTGGGACAGGGCGTGTGGGGCGTCTGGGGTAAACCATGGAAAGCTGTGTAGGTATGTATATTTGCGTGTGTGGACGTATGTATATACATGTGTATGGGGGTTGGTTACGCCATTTCTTTCGTCTGTTTCCTTGCGCTACCTCGCAAACGCGGGAGACGGCGACAAAGCAAAAAAAAAAAAAAGAAATATATATATATATATATATATATATATATATATATATATATATATATATATATATTTATATATATATATATATATAAAAGAACTAGGAGAAGAGGGAGACCAAATTGGAGGTGGAAAGAAGGAGTGAAAAAGATTTTGTGTGATCGGGGCCTGAACATGCAGGAGGGTGAAAGGAGGGCAAGGAATAGAGTGAATTGGAGCGATGTGGTATACAGGGGTTGACGTGCTGTCAGTGGATTGAATCAAGGCATGTGAAGCGTCTGGGGTAAACCATGGAAAGCTGTGTAGGTATGTATATTTGCGTGTGTGGACGTGTGTATGTACATGTGTATGGGGGGGGGGGGGTTGGGCCATTTCTTTCGTCTGTTTCCTTGCGCTACCTCGCAAACGCGGGAGACAGCGACAAAGTATAAAAAAAAAAAAAAAAAAAATAATATATAAAAGAAAGAGACAGGAGGTCAAGAGAAAGGTGCAAGAGGTGAAAAAGAGGGCAAATGAGAGTTGGGGTGAGTGAGTATCATTAAATTTTAGGGAGAATAAAAAGATGTTCTGGAAGGAGGTAAATAAAGTGCGTAAGACAAGGGAGCAAATGGGAACTTCAGTGAAGGGCGCAAATGGGGAGGTGATAACAAGTAGTGGTGATGTGAGAAGGAGATGGAGTGAGTATTTTGAAGGTTTGTTGAATGTGTTTGATGATAGAGTAGCAGATATAGGGTGTTTTGGTCGAGGTGGTGTGCAAAGTGAGAGGGTTAGGGAAAATGATTTGGTAAACAGAGAAGAGGTAGTAAAAGGTTTGCGGAAGAAGAAAGCCGGCAAGGCAGCAGGTTTGGATGGTATTGCAGTGGAATTTATTAAAAAAGTGGGTGACTGTATTGTTGACTGGTTGGTAAGGTTATTTAATGTATGTATGACTCATGGGGAGGTGCCTGAGGATTGGCGGAATGCGTGCATAGTGCCATTGTACAAAGGCAAAGGGGATAAGAGTGAGTGCTCAAATTACAGAGGTATAAGTTTGTTGAGTATTCCTGGTAAATTATATGGGAGGGTATTGATTGAGAGGGTGAAGGCATGTACAGAGCATCAGATTGGGGAAGAGCAGTGTGGTTTCAGAAGTGGTAGAGGATGTGTGGATCAGGTGTTTGCTTTGAAGAATGTATGTGAGAAATACTTAGAAAAGCAAATGGATTTGTATGTAGCATTTATGGATCTGAAGAAGGCATATGATAGAGTTGATAGAGATGCTCTGTGGAAGGTATTAAGAATATATGGTGTGGGAGGCAAGGTGTTAGAAGCAGTGAAAAGTTTTTATCGAGGATGTAAGGCATGTGTACGTGTAGGAAGAGAGGAAAGTGATTGGTTCTCAGTGAATGTAGGTTTGCGGCAGGGGTGTGTGATGTCTCCATGGTTGTTTAGTTTGTTTATGGATGGGGTTGTTAGGGAGGTGAATGCAAGAGTTTTGGAAAGAGGGGCAAGTATGAAGTCTGTTGTGGATGAGAGAGCTTGGGAAGTGAGTCAGTTGTTGTTCGCTGATGATACAGCGCTGGTGGCTGATTCATGTGAGAAACTGCAGAAGCTGGTGACTGAGTTTCGTAAAGTGTGTGAAAGAAGAAAGTTAAGAGTAAATGTGAATAAGAGCAAGGTTATTAGGTACAGTAGGGTTGAGGGTCAAGTCAATTGGGAGGTAAGTTTGAATGGAGAAAAAGTTGCAACCTTCAGCACACTTATAATCAAAAAGATTTCTCTTTCCCGCACCTTATCACACTTATACACGTAATCTCAATAACGCCTCTCTGGCATCTCTCTACTTACAATCGTCGTAGACTTTGTAAATCTTCTCTGTTTTTTAAGCAGGTTTTCCAATCACCAGTTCCATTTTCAGGCACATAAAATTACATGCTCTGTCACATTGTCCATTTACGAACACTGAAACAGCAATTAATCCCTCAACTGCCACTATTACTCTCCTTTCTATTCAGAATCATCCCATCATTATAACCCGGTCCGGCGCATCAAAATCGTTTCAGTGCTCCCAAAACACACACACACACACACACACACAGTACACATATATATATATATATATATTCTATTATATATATAGTATATATATATATATACATAATATATATTATATATATTTTTTCCACCAGAAGGCCTTGCCAAAAGGTTACCTGTGACTCCCTCTACGTCTATCAAGATCTAAATCTTTTTTGCATAAACATTCTGAGATGAGACGACCCTTCATATGACGATAACCCAGTTACTGAACGTTCGAGCCGAGACCTTCAAATCTCTCCACCAACCAAATTGAAGCTACATAATTTGCACCGTTAACCGACAGGCAGAGGAGGAGAGGCGTCCCCTATGGTCCTCCCCACGGATCATGTCAATGTTTGAGTGATGGTTCCTTCCCCGTCTCTCTCTTCCTTAGTCAGTCTTGTAAACACAGGCAGCTCCTCCCGCACGTGGGGCGAGGTTCATGAATAGTATTTCTGATGATTAACAGACGGTCAGCGGACAGATCAGCAGAATGACAGACTTGCTGGGTGGAAAGAGGGAGAAGGGGACATACCAGACAACCATACAAGAGATTAACAACAGCATGATGGACAGACGAGATAAGTGAGAGAAAAGTAATCATACTCAATTGATACATGTGCCTGTTAGTGTCAGGTTTGAGAGCATTCACGGTATTACAGACCAGAACACTGGGTCTCTAAACCATGCTTTCAGATATACTACGGGGTCTAACCATGCTTCACCATTTACACAGAGGTTACCATGCATTCAGCCTTTACTAGTGGGTCAACCATGCTTTCAACCTTGCTACTGGGTCTTCTAACCATGCTTTCAGCCTTTACTACTTTGGATTAATCCATAGCTTTCAACCTTTATCATGTGGTTTCTAACCAGCTTTCAGCCTTTACTACTGGTGCTAACCATGCTTCAGCCTTTACCACTGGGTATAACCATTGCTTTTCAGCCTGTACTATACTGGGTAATAGCCATGATTGTCAGCACTTTACCTACGGGGTAGTTTTCTACCCTGATTTCAGCCTGTACTACTGGGTCAAACCATACTTTCAGCCTTTACTTCTTTGATTTAACATGCTGTTCATACCTTTATACTGGGTATATC
The DNA here is from genome assembly GCF_036320965.1 of Panulirus ornatus. Lineage (NCBI taxonomy): Eukaryota > Metazoa > Arthropoda > Malacostraca > Decapoda > Palinuridae > Panulirus > Panulirus ornatus. Next base: position 9,697,350 of record NC_092292.1, on the reverse strand, counting down.
TGATTTCCGCTCTAAACTACGGTGGTTTCCTTCTAACTCATGATTTTCAGCCTTTACTATGGGTTTCATATACCATACTGTCAGCTTTTACTACAGGCATCTAACCATGCTTTCAGTCTATACTACTGGGTATAGCCATGCTTTTTCAGCCTTTTACTAAGGGGTCTAACCATACTTTCAGACTTTACTACTGGGTGTAACCATACTTTGAAGCCTTGATTACTGGGTCAAAACTATGCTTTCTGCCTCTACGCTACTGTCACAGTATGGTTATGTGGAGAATTTGGAGATAAACTTACGACAGAATATGGCTTTAAGGTCCGAAGTAAATGACGTAATATCAATAGCTCCAAAAGGCAACTGACAAAGAAGCAGTTTAAAGAATGATAAACGGTTTGTAAAACAGAGTATCATACATTTTACAAATGGAAGAGGAGGGTTGAAAGGTAAACTTGCGTTGTTAGGGTTACGATAATTTGGGCTTCGGTCCGGGATGCAAAGCTCATCAGTGTCGTTGTAAAACCACAAGTATAAAATATGATTTTTATTCGATGGTCTTTCGGCCCATAACGAAAGAAAGGACAGTTCGTAATACTTCATGGTTATTTCTACGATCAATCAGGATATGTAGTGATGAGTACTTAGAGGAAGAGCGGACCAGATGTTCATCAGAGAATTTAACGAAGGTTGTGCGAAATCTGACGGCTTCAATCTCAAAGTCAGGTAAGAAAGGACTATAAGGTAAAGAAGATGTGCAGGGGAATTGTTGAGCAAGAGTTATAAACGGTGCAAATTCATGGATGGGTTAGATAATTAAATGGTACAGAAGAAGGGAATAAACATTGCTACTTCGTCAGAGTGAAGACTTGTGTTGTAATGAATGAAAAGGGTAGGAAATATCAACGCAGAGATAGCATGGTATACGATGTACCATGTGCCTCCTTGTCAGGCCATTTCGTTATGGGGAAACAGGGTACGACTATGGTGGAAAATATCAGTGAAGAAATTATACGTCATCACAGGACATTATTGCATTTGTTACCACATGATAAGTAGGTACATCTCACAAGGTGACAAGTGGCTGACCATATACAAATAGGTGAGAAAAGCCTTAGATTCAGCCCAAATAACATAGCTGTATATCTCCAACCGCGAAGTTGGGGTAACGAGACGAAGAGGATGAGGCCGGGAGCCGAGAGGGATGGGGGAGACGGTCAGCCGGGAAAAGAGCAGAGCGCGGCGGCCAGAAGGTTGAGGAGTGACCCGCGGGATTTAAAGTTTTGCGTTTGTGTATCTTATTCAGTTTTTCTCAAGAAGGCTTACGCGCACGTCGAAACTTTAGAAGATTAAAGCTCTTTCCTGTGCTCTACGTACATTCTAGTCCTTATGCTTGAGATAATGAAGTATATATATATATATATATTATATATATTATATATATTTATAATATATATATATTATATATATATATATCTAGATACATATATATTATATATATATATATATATATATATTTTTTTTTTTTTTTTTTTTTTTTTGCTTTGTCGGCTTGTCTCCCGCCGTTTTGGAGTAGCGCACGGAACAGACGAAAAGGATATGGCCCAACCCTCCCCATAACATGAATATACGTTCGTCCACAACGCTACTATACATACCTACCACAGCTTTCATGGTGTACCCCAGAGCTTCACATGCCTTGATTCAATCCACTGACAGCTCGTCTACCCCGGTTATACCACATCGCCTCCAAAATCACTCTATTCCGTGCCCTCCTTTCACCCTCCTGCATGTTCAGGCCCCGATCACACAAAATCTTTTTTCCACTCATCTTTCCACCTCCAATTTGCGCTCCTCTTCTCCTCGTTTCCCTCCACCTCCGACACATATATCTCTTGGTCAATCTTTCCTCACTCATCTCTCCAAGTGCCGAACCATTATCAAAACACACTCTTCTGCTCTCTCAACCACGCTCTTTTATTTCCACACATCTCTCTTACCTTACGGTTACTTACTCGATCAAACCACTCCACCACATATTGCCTCAAACGTCTCATTTTCCAGCACATCCATCCTCTGCGCACAACTCATATCCATAGGCCACGACCTCGCAACCATAACATTGGTTGGAACCAATATTCATCAAACTTACCATTTTTGCTTTCCGAGTTAATGTTCTCCGACTTCCACTCATCTTCAAGGCTCCCAGAATTTTCGCCCCACCCCCACCATATGATCCACTTTCCGCCTTTCCATGGTTCCATCCGCTCTTGCCAGATCCACTCCCAGATATCTTAAAAACACTTCACTTCCTCCTGGGAAATCATATGGGAGGGTATTGACTGAGAGGGTGGACGCATGTACACAGCATCAGATTGGGGAAGAGCAGTGTGGTTTCAGAAGTGGTAGAGGTTGTGTGGATCAGGTGTTTGCTTTTGAAGAATGTATGTGAGAAATACTTAGAAAAACAAAATGGATTTGTATGTAGCATTTATGGATCTGGAGAAGGCATATGATAGAGTTGATAGAGATGCTCTATGGAAGGAATTAAGAGTATATGGTGTGGAAAGCAAGTTGCTAGAAGCAGTGAAAATCTTTATCGAGGATGTAAGGCATGTGTACGTGTAGGAAGAGAGGAAAGTGATTGGTTCTCAGTGAATGTAGGTTGCGGCAGGGGTGTGAGATGTCTCCATGGTTTTTTAATTTGTTTATGGATGGGTTGTTAGGGAGGTGAATGCAAGAGTTTTGGAGAGTGGGGCAAGTATGCAGTCTGTTGCGGATGAGAGGGCTTTCGAAGTTGTTGTTCGCTGATGATACAGCGCTGGTTGCTGTTTCGGATGAGAAACTGCAGAAGCTGGTGACTGAGTTTGGTAAAGTGTGTGAAAGAAGAAAGCTGAGAGTAGATGTGAATAAGAGCAGGGTTATTAGGAACAATAGGGTTGAGGGTCAAGTCAATTGGGAGGTAAGTTTGAAATGGAGAAAAACGTCATTTGCTCTCAGCCTTTTTCCGTTATGCAGTCAGTCTCTCCTGGTACTTACTCGCACAAGTCTCCTTCTCAAGCTCACCTACTCTCACCACTCTCTTCACCCCAACATTTTCTCTCTTCTTTTCTGAAAACCTCTTCGAATCTTCACCTTGTCCTCCACAAGATAATGGTCAGACATCCCTCCAGTTGCACCTCTCAGCCACATTATAATCCAAAAGTTTCTCTTTCACGCACCTATCAATTAACACGTAATCCAATAACGCTCTCTGGCCATCTCTCCTACTTACAATCGTTACTTATGTAAATCTCTCTTTTTTTAAAGCAGGTATTCCCAATCACCAGTCCTTTTTTCAGCACATAAATCTACAAGCTCTTCACCATTTCCATTTACAACACTGAACAGCAATTAATCCCTCAACTGCCACATTACTCTCCTTTCCATTCAAATCACCCATCATTATAACCCGGTCTGGCGCATCAAAACGCTATTCAGCTGCTCCCAAAACACACACACACACACACACACACACACATATATATATATATAATATATAAATATATAATATATATATATATATATATATAAATATATATATATATTCCACCAGAAGGCTTTGCCAATGGTACCTGTGACACCCTCCTACGTCTATCAAGATCTAAATCCTTTTTGCATAACATTCTGAGATGTGACGACCCTCATATGACGATAACCAGTTACTGAACGTTCGAGCCGAGACCTTCAAATCTCCTCCACCAACCAATTGAATCTACATAATTTGCACCGTTAACCCGACAGGCAGAGGAGGAGAGGCGTCCCCATGTCCTCCCCACGGATCATGTCAATGTTGAGTGATGGTTCCTTCCCCGTCTCTCTCTTCCTTAGTCAGTCTTGTAACACAGCAGCTCCTCCCGCACGTGGTGGCGAGGTTCATGTAAGTAATCTGATCGATTAGACAGACGGTCACGCGGACAGATCAGCAGAATGACAGACTAGCTGAGGTGGAAAGAGGGAGAAGGGGACATACACAGACAACCATACAAAGAGATTAACAACAGCATGATGGACAGAGAGATAAGTGAAGAGAAAAGTAATCATACTCATTGATACATGTGCATGTTAGTGTCGGGTTTGAGACATTCACGTTCATTACAGACAGCACACTGGGTCTAACCATGCTTTCAGCCTTTACTACGGGTCTAACCATGCTTTCAACCTTTACAAACAGGGTCTAACCATGCATTCAGCCTTTACTACTGGGTCTAACCATGCTTTCAACCTTTACTACGGGGTCTAACCATGCTTTCAGCCTTTACTACTTTGATTAACCATGCTTTCAACCTTTACTACTGGTTTCTAACCATGCTTTCAAGCCTTTACCACTGGTGCTAACCATGCTTTCAGCCTTTACCACGGGGTCTAACCATGCTTTCAGCCTTTACTACTGGGTATAGCCATGATTTCAGCCTTTACTACGGGGTCTAACCCATGATTTCAGCCTTACTACTGGTCAAACCATACTTTCAGCCTTTACTACTTTGATTAACCATGCTTTCAACCTTTACTACTGGGTATAGCCATGATTTCAGCCTAAACTACGGGGTCTAACCATGATTTCAGCCTTTACTATTGGGTCAAACCATACTTTCAGCCTTTACTACGGGCACTAACCATGCTTTCAGTCTATACTACTGGGTATAGCCATGCTTTCAGCCTTTACTAAGGGGTCTAAACCATACTTTCAGACTTTACTACTGGGTGTAACCATACTTTAAAAGCCTTTATTACTGGGTCAAAACTATGCTTTCTGCCTCTCCCTACTGTCACAGTATGGTTATGTGGAGAATTTGGAGATAAACTACGACAAAAATCATGGCTTAAGGTCCGACGTAAATGACGTAATATCAATAGCCCCCAAAGCAACTGACAAAGACAGCAGTTTAAGAATGATAAACGGTTGTAAACAGATACATACATTTTACAATGGAAGAGGAGGTGAAAGGTAAACTGCCGTTGTTAGATACGATAATTTGGGCTCTGACCAGGATGCAAAGCTCTCAGTGTCTTGTAAACCCACAAGTAAAAATGATTTTATTCATGGTCTTTCGGCCCATAACGAAAGAAAGACAGTTCGTAATAATCACTGAGTTATTTCTACGATCAATCAGGATATGTAGTGATGAGTACTTAGAGGAAGCGAACAGATGTATCATCGAGAATTTAACGAAGTTGTGCGAACTGACTGCTTAATCAAAGTCAGTAAGAAGGACTATAAGGTAAAGAGAAGGTGCAGGGGAATTGTTGAGCAAGAGGTGTATAACGGTGCAAAATTCAAGGATGGCTTTAGACATAATTAAATGGTTACAGAAGAAGGGAATAAACATTGCTACTTCGTCAGAGTTGAAGACTTGTGATGTAATGAATGAAAAGGGATAGGAAATATCAACGAGAATAGCATGGTATACGATATACCATGTGCTCATTGTCAGGCCATTCGTTACTGGGAAACAGGACGAACTATGGTGAAAAATATCAGTGAAGATAATATACGTCATCACAGGACATTAATTGCATTTGTTGACCACATTGATAAGTATGTACATCTAACAAGGTGACAAGTGGCTGACATTATACAAATAAGTGAGAAAAGCCTTAGATTCAGCCCAAATACACATAGCTGTAATCTCCAACCGCGAAGATGGGGTAACGAGAAGAAGAGGGATGAGGCCGGGAGCCGGAGGGATGGGGAAGACGGTCAGCCGGGAAAAGAGCAGAGCGCGGCGGCCAGCAAGGGTGAGGAGTGACCCGCGGAGATTTAAAGTTTTGCGTTTGTGTATCTTATTCAGTTTTTCTGAAGAAGGCTTACGCGCACGTCGAAACTTTAGAAGATTAAGCTCTTTCCTGTGTCTACTTAACATTCTAGTCCTTATGCTTGATATAATGAATTATATATAATATATATATATATATATATTATATATATATTATAATATATATATATTATATATATATATATTATATACATATATATATATATATATATATATATATATATTTTTTTTTTTTTTTTTTTTGCTTTGTCGCTGTCTCCCGCGTTTGCGAGTAGCGCAAGGAAACAGACGAAAGAAATGGCCCAACCCACCTCCATACACATGTATATACATACATCCACACACGCAAATATACATACCTACACAGCTTTCCATGGTTTACCCCAGACGCTTCACATGCCTTGATTCAATCCACTGACAGCACGTCAACCCCGGTATACCACATCGCTCCAAATCACTCTATTCCTTGCCCTCCTTTCACACTCCTGCATGTTCAGGCCCCGATCACACAAAATCTTTTTCACTCCATCTTTCCACCTCCAATTTGATCTCCCTCTTCTCCTCCTTTCCCTCCACCTCCGACACATATATTCTCAATCTTTCCTCACTCATTCTCTCCATGTGCCCGAACCATTTCAAAACACACTCTTCTGCTCTCTCAACCACGCTCTTTTTATTTCCACACATCTCTCTTACCCTTACGTTACTTACTCGATCAAACCACCTCACACCACATATTGTCCTCAAACATCTCATTTCCAGCACATCCATCCTCCTGCGCACAACTCTATCCATAGCCCACGCCTCGCAACCATACAACATTGTTGGAACCACTATTCCATCAAACATACCCATTTTTGCTTTCCGAGATAATGTTCTCGACTTCCACACATTCTTCAAGGCTCCCAGAATTTTCGCCCCCACCCCCACCATATGATCCACTTCCGCTTCCATGGTTCCATCCGCTGCCAGATCCACTCCCAGATATCTAAAACACTTCACTTCCTCCAGTTTTTCTCCATTCAAACTCACCTCCCAATTGACTTGACCCTCAACCCTACTGTACCTAATAACCTTGCTCTTATTCACATTTACTCTTAACTTTCTTCTTTCACACACTTTACCAAACTCAGTCACCAGCTTCTGCAGTTTCTCACATGAATCAGCCACCAGCGCTGTATCATCACCGAACAACAACTGACTCACTTCCCAAGCTCTCTCATCCCCAACAGACTTCATACTTGCCCCTCTTTCCAAAACTCTTGCATTCACCTCCCTAACAACCCCATCCATAAACAAATTAAACAACCATGGAGACATCACACACCCCTGCCGCAAACCTACATTCACTGAAAACCAATCACTTTCCTCTCTTCCTACACGTACACATGCCTTACATCCTCGATAAAAAACTTTTCACTGCTTCTAACAACTTGCCTCCCACACCATATATTCTTAATACCTTCCACAGAGCATCTCTATCAACTCTATCATATGCCTTCTCCAGATCCATAAATGCTACATACATACATACATACATATATATATATATATATATATATATATATATATATATATATATATATATATATATATATATATGTGTATATATATATATATATATATATATATATATATATATATATATATATATATATATATATATATATATATATATTCCTGGTAAATTATATGGGAGGGTATTGATTGAGAGGGTGAAGGCATGTACAGAGCATCAGATTGGGGAAGAGCAGTGTGGTTTCAGAAGTGGTAGAGGATGTGTGGATCAGGTGTTTGCTTTGAAGAATGTATGTGAGAAATACTTAGAAAAGCAAATGGATTTGTATGTAGCATTTATGGATCTGTAGAAGGCATATGATAGAGTGGATAGAGATGCTCTATGGAAGGTATTAAGAATATATGGTGTGGGAGGCAAGGTGTTAGAAGAAGTGAAAAGTTTTTATCGAAGATGTAAGGCATGTGTACGTGTAGGAAGAGAGGAAAGTGATTGGTTCTCAGTGAATGTAGGCTTGCGGCAGGGGTGTGTGATGTCTCCATGGTTGTTTAGTTTGTTTATGGATGGAACTGTTAGGGAGGTGAATGCAAGAATTTTGGAAAGATGGGCAAGTATGAAGTCTGTTGTGGATGAGAGAGCTTGGGAAGTGAGTCAGTTGTTGTTCGCTGATGATACAGCGCTGGTGGCTGATTCATGTGAGAAACTGCAGAAGCTGGTGACTGAGTTTGGTAAAGTGTGTGAAAGAAGAAAGTTAAGAGTAAATGTGAATAAGAGCAAGGTTATTAGGTACAGTAGGGTTGAGGATCAAGTCAATTGGGAGGTAAGTTTGAATGGAGAAAAACTGGAGGAAATAAAGTGTTTTAGATATCTGGTAGTGGATCTGACAGCGGATGGAACCATGGAAGCGGAAGTGGATCATAGGGTGGGGAAGGGGGCGAAAATCCTGGGAGCCTTGAAGAATGTGTGGAAGTCGAGAACATTATCTCGGAAAGCAAAAATGGGTATGTTTGATGGAATAGTGGTTCCAACAATGTTGTATGGTTGCGAGGCGTGGGCTATGGATAGAGTTGTGCGCAGGAGGATGGATGTGCTGGAAATGAGATGTTTGAGGACAATGTGTGGTGTGAGGTGGTTTGATCGAGTAAGTAACGTAAGGGTAAGAGAGATGTGTGGAAATAAAAAGAGCGTGGTTGAGAGAGCAGAAGAGGGTGTATTGAAATGGTTTGGGCACATGGAGAGAATGAGTGTGGAAAGATTGACCAAGAGGATATATGTGTCGGAGGTGGAGGGAACGAGGAGAAGTGGGAGACCAAATTGGAGGTGAAAAGATGGAGTGAAAAAGATTTTGTGTGATCGGGGCCTGAACATGCAAGAGGGTGAAAGGAGGGCAAGGAATAGAGTGAATTGGATCGATGTGGTGTACCGGGGTTGACGCGCTGTCAGTGGATTGGGACAGGGCGTGTGGGGCGTCTGGGGTAAACCATGGAAAGCTGTGTAGGTATGTATATTTGCGTGTGTGGACGTATGTATATACATGTGTATGGGGGTTGGTTACGCCATTTCTTTCGTCTGTTTCCTTGCGCTACCTCGCAAACGCGGGAGACGGCGACAAAGCAAAAAAAAAAAAAAGAAATATATATATATATATATATATATATATATATATATATATATATATATATATATATTTATATATATATATATATATAAAAGAACTAGGAGAAGAGGGAGACCAAATTGGAGGTGGAAAGAAGGAGTGAAAAAGATTTTGTGTGATCGGGGCCTGAACATGCAGGAGGGTGAAAGGAGGGCAAGGAATAGAGTGAATTGGAGCGATGTGGTATACAGGGGTTGACGTGCTGTCAGTGGATTGAATCAAGGCATGTGAAGCGTCTGGGGTAAACCATGGAAAGCTGTGTAGGTATGTATATTTGCGTGTGTGGACGTGTGTATGTACATGTGTATGGGGGGGGGGGGGTTGGGCCATTTCTTTCGTCTGTTTCCTTGCGCTACCTCGCAAACGCGGGAGACAGCGACAAAGTATAAAAAAAAAAAAAAAAAAAATAATATATAAAAGAAAGAGACAGGAGGTCAAGAGAAAGGTGCAAGAGGTGAAAAAGAGGGCAAATGAGAGTTGGGGTGAGTGAGTATCATTAAATTTTAGGGAGAATAAAAAGATGTTCTGGAAGGAGGTAAATAAAGTGCGTAAGACAAGGGAGCAAATGGGAACTTCAGTGAAGGGCGCAAATGGGGAGGTGATAACAAGTAGTGGTGATGTGAGAAGGAGATGGAGTGAGTATTTTGAAGGTTTGTTGAATGTGTTTGATGATAGAGTAGCAGATATAGGGTGTTTTGGTCGAGGTGGTGTGCAAAGTGAGAGGGTTAGGGAAAATGATTTGGTAAACAGAGAAGAGGTAGTAAAAGGTTTGCGGAAGAAGAAAGCCGGCAAGGCAGCAGGTTTGGATGGTATTGCAGTGGAATTTATTAAAAAAGTGGGTGACTGTATTGTTGACTGGTTGGTAAGGTTATTTAATGTATGTATGACTCATGGGGAGGTGCCTGAGGATTGGCGGAATGCGTGCATAGTGCCATTGTACAAAGGCAAAGGGGATAAGAGTGAGTGCTCAAATTACAGAGGTATAAGTTTGTTGAGTATTCCTGGTAAATTATATGGGAGGGTATTGATTGAGAGGGTGAAGGCATGTACAGAGCATCAGATTGGGGAAGAGCAGTGTGGTTTCAGAAGTGGTAGAGGATGTGTGGATCAGGTGTTTGCTTTGAAGAATGTATGTGAGAAATACTTAGAAAAGCAAATGGATTTGTATGTAGCATTTATGGATCTGAAGAAGGCATATGATAGAGTTGATAGAGATGCTCTGTGGAAGGTATTAAGAATATATGGTGTGGGAGGCAAGGTGTTAGAAGCAGTGAAAAGTTTTTATCGAGGATGTAAGGCATGTGTACGTGTAGGAAGAGAGGAAAGTGATTGGTTCTCAGTGAATGTAGGTTTGCGGCAGGGGTGTGTGATGTCTCCATGGTTGTTTAGTTTGTTTATGGATGGGGTTGTTAGGGAGGTGAATGCAAGAGTTTTGGAAAGAGGGGCAAGTATGAAGTCTGTTGTGGATGAGAGAGCTTGGGAAGTGAGTCAGTTGTTGTTCGCTGATGATACAGCGCTGGTGGCTGATTCATGTGAGAAACTGCAGAAGCTGGTGACTGAGTTTCGTAAAGTGTGTGAAAGAAGAAAGTTAAGAGTAAATGTGAATAAGAGCAAGGTTATTAGGTACAGTAGGGTTGAGGGTCAAGTCAATTGGGAGGTAAGTTTGAATGGAGAAAAACTGGAGAAAGTAAAGTGTTTTAGATATCTGGGAGTGGATCTGACAGCGGAGGGAACCATGGAAGGGGAAGTGGATCATAGGGTGGGGGAGGGGGCGAAAATCCTGGGAGCCTTGAAGAATGTGTGGAAGTCGAGAACATTATCTCGGAAAGCAAAAATGGGTATGTTTGAAGGAATAGTGGTTCCAACAATGTTGTATGTTTGCGAGGCGTGGGCTATGGATAGAGTTGTCCGCAGGAGGGTGGATGTGCTGGAAATGAGATGTTTGAGGACAATGTGTGGTGTGAGGTGGTTTGATCGAGTAAGTAACGTAAGGGTAAGAGAGATGTGTGGAAATAAAAAAGGCGTGGTTGAGAGAGCAGAAGAGGGTGTTTTGAAATGGTTTGGGCACATGGAGAGAATGAGAGGAAAGATTGACCAAGAGGATATATATGTCGGAGGTGGAGGGAACGAGGAGAAGTGGGAGACCAAATTGGAGGTGGAAAGATGGAGTGAAAAAGATTTTCTGTGATCGAGGCCTGAACATGCAGGAGGGTGAAAGGAGGGCAAGGAATAGAGTGAATTGGATCGATGTGGTATGCCGGGGTTGACGTGCTGTCAGTGGATTGAATCAGGCATGTGAAGCGTCTGGGGTATATGTATATGTATATACATGTGTATGGGGGTGGGTTGAGTCATTTCTTTCGTCTGTTTCCTTGCGCTACCTCGCAAACGCGGGAGACAGCGACAAAGCAAAAAAAAAAAAAAAAAAATATATATATATATATATATATATATATATATATATATATATATATATATGCCACATTACTCACCTTTGCATTCAAATCACCCATCACTATAACCCGGTCTCGTGCATCAAAACCACTAACACACTCATTCAGCTGCTCCCAAAACACTTGCCTCTCATGATCTTTCTTCTCATGCCCAGGTGCATATGCACCAATAATCACCCACCTCTCTCCATCAACTTTCAGTTTTACCCATATTAATCGAGAATTTACTTTCTTACATTCTATCACATACTCCCACAACTCCTGTTTCAGGAGTATTGCTACTCCTTCCCTTGCTCTTGTCCTCTCACTAACCCCTGACTTTACTCCCCAGACATTCCCAAACCACTCTTCTCCTTTACCCTTGAGCTTCGTTTCACTCAGAGCCAAAACATCCAGGTTCCTTTCCTCAAACATACTACCTATCTCTCCTTTTTTCACATCTTGGTTACATCCACACACATTTAGGCACCCCACTCTGAGCCTTCGAGGAGGATGAGCACTCCCCGCGTGACTCCTTCTTCTGTTTCCCATTTTAGAAAGTTAATACAAGGAGGGGAGGATTTCTGGCCCCCCGCTCCCGTCCCCTCTAGTCGCTTTCTACGACACGCGAGGAATACGTGGGAAGTATTCTTTCATCCCTATCCCCAGGGATAATATACACATATATATATACATATACACATACACACACATACACATACATACGCACATATACACACACACACACACATACATATATATACATATGAAAAATGTAAGAAACAATTTAGAAAACTGAAACTTCTAGCTTGAAATGAATGAAAAAAAAAATGAAGTGAGTCAGTTGTTGTTCGTTGATGATACAGCGCTGGTGGCTGATTCATGTGAGAAACTGCAGAAGCTGGTGACTGAGTTTGGTAAAGTGTGTGGAAGAAGAAAGTTAAGAGTAAATGTGAATAAGAGCAAGGTTATTAGGTACAGTAGGGTTGAGGGTCAAGTCAATTGGGAGGTGAGTTTGAATGGAGAAAAACTGGAGGAAGTGAAGTGTTTTAGATATCTGGGAGTGGATCTGACAGCGGATGGAACCATGTAAGCGGAAGTGGATCATAGGGTGGGGGAGGGGGCGAAAATTCTGGGGGCCTTGAAGAATGTGTGGAAGTCGAGAACATTATCTCGGAAAGCAAAAATGGGTATGTTTGAAGGAATAGTGGTTCCAACAATGTTGTATGGTTGCGAGGCGTGGGCTATGGATAGAGTTGTGCGCAGGAGGATGGATGTGCTGGAAATGAGATGTTTGAGGACAATGTGTGGTGTGAGGTGGTTTGATCGAGTGAGTAACGTAAGGGTAAGAGAGATGTGTGGAAATAAAAAGAGCGTGGTTGAGAGAGCAGAAGAGGGTGTTTTGAAGTGGTTTGGGCACATGGAGAGAATGAGTGAGGAAAGATTGACCAAGAGGATATATGTGTCGGAGGTGGAGGGAACGAGGAGAAGAGGGAGACCAAATTGGAGGTGGAAAGATGGAGTGAAAAAGATTTTGTGTGATCGGGGCCTGAACATGCAGGAGGGTGAAAGGAGGGCAAGGAATAGAGTGAATTGGAGCGATGTGGTATACCGGGGTTGACGTGCTGTCAGTGGATTGAATCAGGGCATGTGAAGCGTCTGGGGTAAACCATGGAAAGCTGTGTAGGTATGTATATTTGCGTGTCTGGGCGTGTATGTATATACATGTGTATGGGGGTGGGTTGAGCCATTTCTTTCGTCTGTTTCCTTGCGCTACCTCGCAAACGCGGGAGACAGCGACAAAGAAAAAAAAAAAAAGAAATATGTGTGTATATATATATATATATATATATATATATATATATATATATATATATATATATATATATATATATATATTTTTTTTTTTTTTTTTTTTTTTTTTATACTTTGTCGCTGTCTCCCGCGTTTGCGAGGTAGCGCAAGGAAACAGACGAAAGAAATGGCCCCCCCCCCATACACATGTACATACACACGTCCACACACGCAAATATACATACCTACACAGCTTTCCATGGTTTACCCCAGACGCTTCACATGCCTTGATTCAATCCACTGACAGCACGTCAACCCCTGTATACCACATGACTCCAATTCACTCTATTCCTTGCCCTCCTTTCACCCTCCTGCATGTTCAGGCCCCGATCACACAAAATCTTTTTCACTCCATCTTTCCACCTCCAATTTGGTCTCCCTCTTCTCCTCGTTCCCTCCACCTCCGACACATATATCCTCTTGGTCAATCTCTCCTCACTCATTCTCTCCATGTGCCCAAACCATTTCAAAACACCCTCTTCTGCTCTCTCAACCACGCTCTTTTTATTTCCACACATCTCTCTTACCCTTACGTTACTTACTCGATCAAACCACCTCACACCACACATTGTCCTCAAACATCTCATTTCCAGCACATCCATCCTCCTGCGCACATCTCTATCCATAGCCCACGCCTCGCAACCATACAACATTGTTGGAACCACTATTCCCTCAAACATACCCATTTTTGCTTTCCGAGATAATGTTCTCGACTTCCACACATTTTTCAAGGCTCCCAAAATTTTCGCCCCCTCCCCCACCCTATGATCCACTTCCGCTTCCATGGTTCCATCCGCTGACAGATCCACTCCCAGATATCTAAAACACTTCACTTCCTCCAGTTTTTCTCCATTCAAACTCACCTCCCACTTGACTTGACCCTCACCCCTACTGTACCTAATAACCTTGCTCTTATTCACATTTACTCTCAACTTTCTTCTTCCACACACTTTACCAAACTCAGTCACCAGCTTCTGCAGTTTCTCACATGAATCAGCCACCAGCGCTGTATCATCAGCGAACAACAACTGACTCACTTCCCAAGCTCTCTCATCCCCAACAGACTTCATACTTGCCCCTCTTTCCAGGACTCTTGCATTTACCTCCCTTACAACCCCATCCATAAACAAATTAAACAACCATGGAGACATCACACACCCCTGCCGCAAACCTACATTCACTGAGAACCAATCACTTTCCTCTCTTCCTACACGTACACATGCCTTACATCCTCGATAAAAACTTTTCACTGCTTCTAACAACTTGCCTCCCACACCATATATTCTTAATACCTTCCACAGAGCATCTCTATCAACTCTATCATATGCCTTCTCCAGATCCATAAATGCTACATACAAATCCATTTGCTTTTCTAAGTATTTCTCACATACATTCTTCAAAGCAAACACCTGATCCACACATCCTCTACCACTTCTGAAACCGCACTGCTCTTCCCCAATCTGATGCTCTGTACCTGCCTTCACCCTCTCAATCAATACCCTCCCATATAATTTACCAGGAATACTCAACAAACTTATACCTCTGTAATTTGAGCACTCACTCTTATCCCCTTTGCCTTTGTACAATGGCACTATGCACGCATTCCGCCAATCCTCAGGCACCTCACCATGAGTCATACATACATTAAATAACCTTACCAACCAGTCAACAATACAGTCACCCCCTTTTTTAATAAATTCCACTGCAATACCATCCAAACCTGCTGCCTTGCCGGCTTTCATCTTCCGCAAAGCTTTTACTACCTCTTCTCTGTTTACCAAATCATTTTCCCTAACCCTCTCACTTTGCACACCACCTCGACCAAAACACCCTATATCTGCCACTCTGTCATCAGACACATTCAACAAACCTTCAAAATACTCATTCCATCTCCTTCTCACATCACCGCTACTTGTTATCACCTCCCCATTTGCGCCCTTCACTGAAGTTCCCATTTGCTCCCTTGTCTTACGCACCCTATTTACCTCCTTCCAGAACATCTTTTTATTCTCCCTAAAATTTACTGATAGTCTCTCACCCCAACTCTCATTTGCCCTTTTTTTCACCTCTTGCACCTTTCTCTTGACCTCCTGTCTCTTTCTTTTATACTTCTCCCACTCAATTGCATTTTTTCCCTGCAAAAATCGTCCAAATGCCTCTCTCTTCTCTTTCACTAATACTCTTACTTCTTCATCCCACCACTCACTACCCTTTCTAAACAGCCCACCTCCCACTCTTCTCATGCCACAAGCATCTTTTGCGCAATCCATCACTGATTCCCTAAATACATCCCATTCCTCCCCCACTCCCCTTACTTCCATTGTTCTCACCTTTTTCCATTCTGTACACAGTCTCTCCTGGTACTTCCCCACACAGGTCTCCTTCCCAAGCTCACTTACTCTCACCACCTTCTTCACCCCAACATTCACTCCTCTTTTCTGAAAACCCATACTAATCTTCACCTTAGCCTCCACAAGATAATGATCAGACATCCCTCCAGTTGCACCTCTCAGCACATTAACATCCAAAAGTCTCTCTTTCGCGCGCCTGTCAATTAACACGTAATCCAATAACGCTCTCTGG
>NC_092292.1:9638995-9676495 GCF_036320965.1 Panulirus ornatus | reverse complement strand
CATAAGAACTTCCTTGCATCCTCTTTAAGAAGTTCCTCTCTGAGTTTCTTACTCTGATCTTTTGTTGTTCTTTCTCTGCAACGTTCGAGGAACTGTTTACATGATCACCCTGATTCAGAAGTCTTAGGGTTTTGATTACGTTTCCCCACATTCTTCTGTTCTCCACGACACTCGTATCTATATCCTATACCTGTAACTCACTCTTCTTTTTATCCGCGTCACCTTCATTAAATCTTCATTTTTCTCTGAATGGAATGACCAAACCTGAGATGCAGACAATGATTTGGGTCTGATTATGTTGTAAATATTTTCCTGGACATTTTCTTTTCCATTTGCTTTGTGGGCAATTCTGACATTAACCCAAAGATGATATGCCTCCTGAACTATTCTAACGTAGTGCTCTAGCGATACGCTGGGTTGTCTGTCGATCCCAAAACCTCTATCACACACACACACACACACACACACACACACACACACACACACACACACACACATACACACACACACACATCCGTGCAGCTCGGATTACGATGAAATGTAGTCACATCTAAGTCTTCTTTCTCTGATACCCTTCTTAATCACTGTGCCTTTGTTGGGATGAACTTCATCTATGCGTCTCGTAAGCTCTTAAGCTTGTCCAAGTTCCAATTTCAGATAATGCAATCCGGGTCATTCTTGGTTCTTCCCTTGCCTTCAGCATCATCGGAAAATACTTTCAAGTGTGAATCCAGCCCTTCTGTTAACAGTGGCTCTATGACGGGGCCTTACGGCACACCACGTATTTTTCCCAAACCCCCATAGAAAAGACACCTCAGTTCTTCTCTTTTCCTTCTGCTTTATGGAAGCCAACGTGACACGGACAAGGGCATGCCCTAATCGTGGCCATCTAGGATAAACGGAAAGATAAGGAGTATCAAAGGAAAAACGTAGGAGATATTACTCAGTGCTAATCTGATTATTTGTATCTGACTCAAAATAAGAAATGCAATGGGAAGACGAAAAATACAAAAAGAAGATAGAAAATTCCAGAGCACTGCTGTTCCAGGGAAGATGGAGGGATCATAATGGTTATTCGTTGCATATCTGGTCTCCAGAGAGAGACTCTGGGAAGCAGCAACCAGTCGTGTGTTCCACTCCCCCACGAGAGCAGTGACCAACACGGTTATTGTGAAAAATGAAGAGAATAGCAATGTGATGGAGGATCTAATGCCATGGTTGGAGAGAGAGAGAGAGAGAGAGAGAGAGAGAGAGAGAGAGAGAGAGAGAGAGAGATGACCGTAGGATTGTTGATACGGGTAAAAGCTTTTGATTCCACTCTGGCCAAGAGAGAGGTGGACGGGAATTCACCGCAGATATGTGAGCAGTATTCCGTACTGGGGCGACTAAAACTTCTGTAGATATGATGCAACTCAGCAGATGAAACAATGTCTTTTTACACCTATACAACAGTCCCGGCACGTAGGAAGCAAATCATGCTGGGTTTCAGAGATAGAGAGGATTTTGTCATGGCAGTATGTATATGTTCTTGCAAGATTGAATAACCGTGCTTTTAAAGCTAATGGTGAATAATGATGTATATTAACATGCAACTGAATGTAGCAAAGTTACTGTTTCCCCATTCCGAGATGCTACACAGGTCTGAAATAAGACAGGAAATAAAACTATTGCAGGAGAAGGAACAAGTTGACTGGAATTACCAGTGTAGGTGTGAATTCGATCAGAGGTTTAGAAAATATATATCTATGGAGAGAGGAAGGAGGGTAGGCGACAGGGTAGTACCCTGGGGAACGCCATTGTTGATAGGATGAGGGAGACGTCGCTCCATTAACACTACCCAAATGGAATAACAAGAGGGGAAGCTCCGCATCAGCAAACAAAGAGAAACAGGAAAGCCGAAGAAATAAATTATAAAAACCAAGGACTTATACCAAACTTTGTCAGACACTTTGGAGATGAAAAAGTCTAACCAAAATCCACGAGAGAAGAGGATCAGAGGCGAGTCGCACAGTAAACCTTGTATTGCGAAAGCAATATTCGTAATTTGAAAGAAGAGAATGAGATTCTAAATGTTTAAGAAAGTGAGAGTAAATAGACTTTCAAAGGCTTTAGAGACAGTAGAAGTGGGATCAATGAAGTGATTGGTAAAGGGTTTAAATGGGCCGCACCAAGGAAGGCTTCTGAGAGCGAGTAGGTATGAGTTTGGGGGCATAGAAATTGACGAGCATGGACTGGAGCTTGCTCAAAGAGGAAGAGTACCATTCAGACCATATGCTTTCCCCGTCTGTTGCTGGGGACACACTCGAAAGGCACTGAGTGAGGAAAATACAGGAGAGGGCACAGGTTCAGTGAGAGGAGATGGAAGAAAAGGTCTAGACGTGACATCATCCAGTGTAGAGTTAGGGGGAAATAAGGTGCCGAAAAAAAGCTATGGATTGATTAAGTGAAAAAAAAGAAAAAAAATACAGGTGGACAGGATGAATTAAAGATTACAGTTGAGAAACTTTTTGGATGAGGAACAGAAATTTATTCGTCAGAAGAAATGAAACCAGTACATATCATGAAGGCACGATTGACTCTATGAGTAATAGCTTTGCAATAAACACAAGCAGAGATGAAGGTAAAACGTGTTTCTAAAGTTTCATAAACGATTCATAAACGATCATCACAGCTTGAGGCTAAGAAAAGTCCCAAATGAATTCAGCATAAGAGATGTGCAAGGTGGGTCAATGATTCATCCCATTGTGCAAAATTTGGCGTTTCGAGGGAGGGATATGGGAATGTGCCCAATTTAAAGTCATGAAAACAAGAGTTGTTGGAGGATACCAAAGACACAGAACTGATCTATACGTAGCAGCAAGGTTGAGAGATAAAGATGAGGTTGGGTGTTTTGGGTGTTAATCATTTGTTCTAGTTCGCTGAGGAAGGAAGAAAGAACTAGCCTCGACTAATCTTTGTTGTATACAGTGACATCTGCATAAAGAATTTCAGAACGTAGACGCGAAGAGACCAAGGCTTCGTGGCAGGTTAGATAATCAGTTAGTTGGAGGAATTTGAGGGGAAATACACGAAGGTAAAAGCAGAGTTACATAGGCTGAGGAGATGATGAGCCACACGGCTTCAAAGTTGGGAGATTCAAGATAAATAAAGTGAGCAATAGTTTCTCTCTCTCTCTCTCTCTCTCTCTCTCTCTCTCTCTCTCTCTCTCTGAATGTCTCATTTGTATTAAGTAAAACCTTCATCTTTTGGATATATTTCTTAACATTGGATCACCAAAGTAGCTTATCAAATTTTTAAAGTGTAAAGTTCCACATTTAATTCACAATTGGGTATTTTTCTCTCAAAGTCTGCAAACAGAAGATAATGATGTTGTGTGAAGTGATACATGATAGAACGAATCTATTTTTCCGATGCAAGCACAGGAGTGTGTGAAGAAATAGATTGTTTCATACTTTCACGAGCAAACAGAAAGGAAGAATGAGATCTGGATCTTTTTTCAAAAAAGGACAGAAGTGAAGAGAGAATATGAAGATAGCGAAGTATCTGCTAACAGGTTCCACGAAATCGAGGAAAGAGATCAGAGCATAAAGAATATACCCTTACGCGGTTGACTGGGAACTGCATGGATGTAAGGTATATTGCGGACCACATACGCACCACAATCCTGATAGCCCACCATATCTGTGATAGTCAACCGTTGGTAGGGCTCCCTGGCGCAATCCCTAAAGATCAAACCAGTCTGAATGTCCCAAGAGCCCCGGGTCTAATGGATCTCTAGGGTAACTGTGTGTAGAAGACTCCCTGAATTCTATAGTAACCCCTGGTGTACGTTTTCCTTTGAATCGAAAGAGAATGACTTACTAGTAAAAGGTCGAAATGGTATCAGATGTTGGCGCTTCCATGGAGTTCACGGATTCCAGACAGACTTCCAGTGTGTGCGAGAGTGAAAGAAAGAGGAAACCGTATTTGAATATTGCATTGGTGTTGCACAAATAGAGGGGGGAAAAAATTTATTCACTCGAGAAGTTTTCGAAGTGATCTCTCTGCTGTCGGCCCTCACGTTCTGCAAGAACTTGCACTGAGTAAACTTCCTGGAAGACCGAGTCTGGAAGTGTACTGGCCAGGTTATACATTCTAATGACCTCTGCATCACCTTCCAGTCTATGAAGGACTACTGGATCGCGTGCTGGGATTGCTGGAGCGTGTACTGGGACTGCTGGAGCGTATGATGGGACTGTTGAAGCATGTGCTGGGATTGCTGTATCGTGTGGTAGGACCGCTGGATCATGTGCTGGGATTACTGTATCGTGTGCTAGGACGCTGGATCATGTGCTGGATTACTGTATCGTGTGCTAGGACCGCTGGATCATGTGCTGGATTACTGTATCGTGTGCTAGGACCGCTGGATCATGTGTGGGATTACTGTATCGCGTGCTAGGACCGCTGGATCATGTGCTGGATTACTGTATCGTGTGCTAGGACGCTGGATCATGTGCTGGATTACTGTATCGTGTTCTAGGACCGCTGGATCATGCGCTGGGATTACTGTATCGTGTTCTAGGACCGCTGGATCATGTGCTGGGATTACTGTATCGTGTGCTAGGACCGCTGGATCATGTGCTGGATTACTGTATCGCGTGCTAGGACCGCTGGATCATGTGGTTGTATTACTGTATCGTGTTCTAGGACCGCTGGATCATGTGGTTGTATTACTGTATCGTGTGCTAGGACAGCTGGATCATGTGGTTGTATTACTGTATCGTGTGCTAGGACAGCTGGATCATGTGGTTGTATTACTGTATCGTGTGCTAGGACAGCTGGATCATGTGGTTGTATTACTGTATCGTGTGCTAGGACAGCTGGATCATGTGGTTGTATTACTGTATCGTGTGCTAGGACAGCTGGATCATGTGGTTGTATTACTGTATCGTGTGCTAGGACAGCTGGATCATGTGGTTGTATTACTGTATCGTGTGCTAGGACAGCTGGATCATGTGGTTGTATTACTGTATCGTGTGCTAGGACAGCTGGATCATGTGGTTGTATTACTGTATCGTGTGCTAGGACAGCTGGATCATGTGGTTGTATTACTGTATCGTGTTCTAGGACCGCTGGATCATGTGCTGGATTACTGTATCGTGTGCTAGGACAGCTGGATCATGTGGTTGTATTACTGTATCGTGTGCTAGGACGCTGGATCATGTGGTTGTATTACTGTATCGTGTGCTAGGACCGCTGGATCATGTGCTGGATTACTGTATCGTGTGCTAGGACCGCTGGATCATGTGCTGGATTACTGTATCGCGTGCTAGGACCGCTGGATCATGCGCTGGGATTACTGTATCGTGTTCTAGGACCGCTGGATCATGCGCTGGGATTACTGTATCGTGTGCTAGGACCGCTGGATCATGTGCTGGATTACTGTATCGTGTGCTAGGACCGCTGGATCATGTGCTGGATTACTGTATCGTGTTCTAGGACCGCTGGATCATGTGCTGGGATTACTGTATCGTGTGCTAGGACCGCTGGATCATGTGCTGGGATTACTGTATCGCGTGCTAGGACCGCTGGATCATGTGCTGGGATTACTGTATCGTGTGCTAGGACCGCTGGATCATGTGTTGGGATTACTGTATCGCGTGCTAGGACCGCTGGATCATGCGCTGGGATTACTGTATCGTGTGCTAGGACAGCTGGATCATGTGGTTGTATTACTGTATCGTGTGCTAGGACCGCTGGATCATGTGCTGGGATTGCTGTATCGTGTGGTAGGACCGCTGGATCATGTGCTGGGATTACTGTATCGCGTGCTAGGACCGCTGGATCATGTGCTGGGATTACTGTATCGTGTGCTAGGACAGCTGGATCATGTGGTTGTATTACTGTAGCGTGTTCTAGGACCGCTGGATCATGTGCTGGGATTACTGTATCGCGTGCGAGGACCGATGGATCATGTGCTGGGATTACTGTATCGCGTGCTAGGACCGCTGGATCATGTGCTGGGATTACTGTATCGCGTGCTAGGACCGCTGGATCATGTGCTGGGATTACTGTATCGTGTGCTAGGACCGCTGGATCATGTGCTGGGATTACTGTATCGTGTGGTAGGACCGCTGGATCATGAGCTGGGATTACTGTATCGCGTGCGAGGACCGATGGATCATGTGCTGGGATTACTGTATCGCGTGCTAGGACCGCTGGATCATGTGCTGGGATTACTGTATCGTGTGCTAGGACCGCTGGGTCATGCGCTGGGATTACTGTATCGTGTGCTAGGACCGCTGGATCATGCGCTGGGATTACTGTATCGTGTGCTAGGACCGCTGGATCATGTGGTTGGATTACTTTTTCGTGCCCTAGGACCGCTGGATCAGCGTTGATGTTTCGCTTTTTCCTTTTGTAATTCTGTTTTTCATCGTCGACAAACACACCATCTTTTTTTACATCCTTTATCTCCATTACCGTAACTTTCCAACTATCCCCCTCTTCTTCTGATTATTTGGCTATGCTTTTTTTTCCACTTTGCGCTCTCTCTCTCTCTCTCTCTCTCTCTCTCTCTCTCTCTCTCTCTCTCTCTCTCTCTCTCACTTCTTCTTCTTCTTCTTTATCCTACATTTTACCATCTACCTTCCTCTCATCATTTTACCTTTTCCACAATCCCTCATTTTCTTCATCCTCTGCTACCCGTCCTGCTCTGCGATCCCGAACGACTCACGAGCCTCATCATGAATGAGAGTGAAGTACTCACCCACCTCATACATATGGCAGAGAAGCGTGAAAGAACAACTAACTCCCTTCTCATGACCCTCCCACAGCTCCCACTCCCTCTCTCTTTCCCTAGCCATTCCGAAACCTTAAAAACACTTTCTCAAACCACAGCCTCCTCCTCAAACTACTCCTTCCCCCCAAAAAAAAATTATCATGCCATTTCCCCCTCACAGCTGCCTCCTCACACCTAGCCATCTACTCCATCTCCCCAATATGACCTCAGTGTATATGCGTGAGAGTTGTTGGTTACCCGGCTGTTATAAACTTTCTACAATAATCACTTTAAGTCAGACGATAACGGCCTATAAAAAGATTTATTAGCGTAATGCTTTCAATAAAAAACAAAATTAACGAGAAAACAACAAAGCATTTAGCTAATTACAAGCTGGATGAATGGCACTAACATGTTTTATGAGTTGGCATTAAAACAACTGCTTTAGAGGAAAAAATTGGGCAAGGTTACGTCCATGAAGATATTCATTTGAGGCGTAAAGCCGCGCAGTTCTGGGACATTTTTCTATTTTCATTGAAAAATATGTCCCCCCCTCCCTCCCCATAACCTGGAATACACTTCCCACAATGGAAGGTAAAGTTTCATGCATGGTTTTCCTCAAAGAAACGTTCCATTGTCATCAACTCAGCGAGAGGAATGAAGATACCACTTTCAAGGGCGTGTTGGTCGAAGAGCTCAGGTTTCAAGGGCCAATTTGTCAAGGTAATTGAAAATTTCAGATATCAAAGACCTGTATGACCAACACGGGCTAAAGCTGCAAGTTTCAAGGACCTTCTTATCACACACATCCATCAGGTTCAAGAAGCTGTGAAGAAATGCTCAAGTCTGAAGGATCGTGTTTCGAGGATCCTCTTTTCGAAGGTTCAAGTTTCAAGAACCTTATCGTTAACAGTTGAAGCTTCAAGTATCAAGAACCTTATCGTTAACAGGTGAAGCTTCAAGTTTCCAATTACCCGCTTATTGTATTCAGTATGAAGGCCCGAGTTTCGAAAAACTGTTTATTCAACACGGTCTTAAGTCTCAAGAACCTGAGACCTTTACAACGAATACACGTTGATGGTTAGATATCAAGGGAATAATTCTTGAACTCAGACTGTAAGTCTAACATTCTAGGGCCAGTTTGTCTAGTGCTGTCTCAAAGATTAAGTTTTAAGGGCGAAGTTCTCACAAATATTTGGTGAGCATAACTTCAATGGACTTGCTTGTCAAATACATTCTGAGGGTTCAAGTTTCGAGGACTTGTTTATCGAAATCAACAAAAGGTTCAAGCTTCGAGGACCTGCTTGTTAAAACCTGTTTGAAGGTTTATCTGAGGGTTCAATCTTCGAAGACCTCTTGTTATAGTTGGTCTGAAGGTTCCATTTCCGAGGACCTGCTTCTCGAGTCAGTTTGAAGGTTCAGTTTTCTAGGACTTGCTTGCCGAAGTTTATCTAGGGTTCACTTCCTGGAGATGCTTTTCGAATACGTTCTGAAGGTATTGTTTTCAAGAACTCACCCTATGAATGCTGTAAAGGTTCAAGTTTTGAGGTTGCCCTTGCCGAACACGCTCTAAATGTTTTGATTAGGTTTCGAGAAATGTGCTTTTTAAATACAGAATGAAACTTGAAGATTCAAGTACTATTTTCTCGAATATAGACTAAATATATATATATATATATATATATATATATATATATATATATATATATATATATATATATATATATATATATATATATTATTATTAGTATTATACTTTGTCGCTGTCTCCCGCGTTAGCGAGGCAGGGGTCCCGGGTTTGATCCTGGCTGTTTGAGGTTTGTATGTTCTATGAAAGTGCGTGTTCATATGCACTTTATCCCTGGGGATAGGGGAGAAAGAATACTTCCCATGTATTCCCTGCGTGTCGTAGAAGGCGACTAAAAGGGAAGGGAGCGAGTTGCTAGAAATCCTCCCCTCCCGTTTTTAATTTTCCAAAATAAGGAACAGCGAAGGGGGCCAGGTGAGGATATTCCAAAAAAGGCCCAGTCCTCTGTTCTTAACGCTACCTCGCTAACACGGGAAATGGCGAATAGTTTAAAAAAAAAGATATATATATATATATATATATATATATATATATATATATATATATATATATATATATATATATATATATATATGGCATTGAGGTCTGTATTCCATGGGTTAGGAGAAAAATTTCTAGACATCGTAATACACCATGGTAATCATATTGCACCATCCATTTCTAAATAATGATAATGTAAGCCTATTATCCAGTTATGTAAATCTTGATACCCGAATTGTTGTTACTTAACTCGCAAGAATTTTTTACATTGATCAGTCTTCATTAACCTTCCTAACCCATGAAGTAATGGAAGGTATTAAAGATAGCTCGGTAAAAATGCCTCAGAAATCAGTCATCATTACTAAGTCTCAGACCAGTGTAAGACGAGGTATTACAGGGAATTCAGGGCTGTACTAGGAATGCAAGGCATAACAGGGAATACAAGGCAACATGATGAACACAAGGCTGTACAGAACACAAGATGATTCTAGGGATACGAGAAATACAAAATGAGACAAAGAATACAAGCTACCAAGTGGCAGCACTGAGATTACAAGTTCAAACAAGGCAGCACTGAAATCACAAGTAATAAGAGTAATACAAAACAATGGATAACAGAACCAGTCACAGGGCAATACAAAATATGAGAGGCAAAACTAAGAATGTAGAGCAATCAGGATATTACAAGGTATACAAGCAATACAAGGCATGAAGTCTAGTACAAGGACCACAAGACAATACAAGCATCATACAGCACTGTATGACACTGCAAGACATGCAATACAAGGAATGGAGTCATTTACAAGGAATGCAAGAAAATGCAAGTATTTCACAGCACTATATAGCAAGAAATACAAGGGAGCAGCATCAAGCACAAGCCAACAGAGACAATAGAAGAAAAGCTTAACCTTTCTTATATTGGTTGAGACGGCACAGGAAACTGAATGGCCTAATGAGGGACATCTAATTCACGATATATAAATATATACATATTGTATATATATATATATATATATATATATATATATATATATATATATATATATATATATATATAGCCGAAGCCAAGTACCCATTTCATCGACCAGCCCTATAGGTAAAGATGAACTGCAGAGTTGACTGTGGATCGACTGCCTCGACAAGAATTCGAACCCAAACGACCCATGAATGCCTCACGGCGAAGACTGCAAACCGCTACACCACAGAGGTCCTTAAACTCGTTGCATAAAGTTAAGGGAAACATTTCAAACCCTCTTAAAGATTATGCGCATAGATTGAGGACTAAAGAGGATAAAAATGTACTGAATATGACATGAGAATGTAGCATCCACCTCCTCTTACCTACAATTACGTCGATGTCAAGAAGCTGAAAAATGGTCACTGATTCCCTCACAGACAAGCTCCTGTTTCTAAAAGTATTGATTTCCCTCCGCGACTGTCTAATGGTGCAGAGTCCAGCGTGCACTGCTGCAGGAACGAGAAGCCACAACAGGTCATTAAAAGTTACAAAATGCTAAATGGACTTTCACGAGACCTCTAAGTTACCTGTTATAGACGTCTCCTCACCCTCACTCTTGTGTTCAATTAGATATAATTGCTTATTAGAGAATCACCCGAGAGCACCATGAAATGAGCATTTTTAATCCATTATTCCTGAACGCAGGTCAGCCGAGAAGGAAGTCCATACAAGAGTTACAGTACGTGTCTGCAGAGATCAGACCCCCTGGAAATGAAATAAGATCCACTACGAAAAACATACATATATGTGTAGACGTGTATTCTCTAGTTGTCATATATATATATATATATATATATATATATATATATATATATATATATATATATATATACATATGCAAGGGTTCGAACCTGGGACCTTTTCCTTAGTAGCTGGAAACGCCCATTGCTATTTATTCGATTACTAATAATCCAACAGTCATTTCTCTATTAGAGATGATCATAGCTGAGCGGTTAGCATTTCCAACCACCTCGCACAAGGTCCCGGGTTCGAATCCTTGTTGTTAGAAGGCATTATGTTATATGTTTATATATATATATATATATATATATATATATATTTTTTTTTTTTTTTTTTTTTTTTACTTTGTCGCTGTCTCCCGCGTTTGCGAGGTAGCGCAAGGAAACAGACGAAAGAAATGGCCCAACCCCCCCCCCCAAACACATGTACATATACAACGTCCACACACGCAAATATACATACCTACACAGCTTTCCATGGTTTACCCCAGACGCTTCACATGCCTTGCTTCAATCCACTGACAGCACGTCAACCCCTGTATACCACATGACTCCAATTCACTCTATTTCTTGCCCTCCTTTCACCCTCCTGCA
Source organism: Panulirus ornatus (assembly GCF_036320965.1). Classification (NCBI taxonomy): domain Eukaryota; kingdom Metazoa; phylum Arthropoda; class Malacostraca; order Decapoda; family Palinuridae; genus Panulirus; species Panulirus ornatus. Next base: position 9,665,315 of record NC_092292.1, on the reverse strand, counting down.
TGTTCAGGCCCCGATCACACAAAATCTTTTTCACTCCATCTTTCCACCTCCAATTTGGTCTCCCTCTTCTCCTCGTTCCCTCCACCTCCGACACATATATCCTCTTGGTCAATCTCTCCTCACTCATTCTCTCCATGTGCCCAAACCATTTCAAAACACCCTCTTCTGCTCTCTCAACCACGCTCTTTTTATTTCCACACATCTCTCTTACCCTTACGTTACTTACTCGATCAAACCACCTCACACCACACATTGTCCTCAAACATCTCATTTCCAGCACATCCATCCTCCTGCGCACAACTCTATCCATAGTCCACGCCTCGCAACCATACAACATTGTTGGAACCACTATTCCTTCAAACATACCCATTTTTGCTTTCCGAGATAATGTTCTCGACTTCCACACATTCTTCAAGGCTCCCAGAATTTTCGCCCCCTCCCCCACCCTATGATCCACTTCCACTTCCATGTTTCCATCCGCTGCCAGATCCACTCCCAGATATCTAAAACACTTCATACTTTATCACTGTCTCCCGCGTTAGCAAGGTAGCGCAAGGATACAGACGAAAGAATGGCCCAACCCACCCACATACACATGCATATACATAAACGACCACACATGCACATATACATGCCTATACATTTCAACGTATACATACATATACATACATAGCCATATACATATATACACATGTACATATTCATACTTGCTGCCTTCATCCATTCTCGTCGCCATCCCGCCACACTTGAAATGGCACCCCATCCCCCTGCGCACGCACAGCTCCCTTTCCACATCCAGGACCCACAGAACTTTCCATGGTTTACCCAAGACGCTTCACATGTCCTGGTTCAATCCATTGACAGCATGTCGACCCCGGTATACCACATCGTTCCAATTCACTCTATTCCTTGCACGCCTTTCACCCTCCTGTATGTTCAGGCCCCGATCGCTCAATATCTTTTTCACTCCATCCTTCCACCTCCAGTTGGGTCTCCCACTTCTCCTCGTTCCCTCCACCTCTGACACATATATCCTCTTGGTCAATCTTTCCTCTCATTTTCTCCATGTGACCAAACCATTTCAATACACCCTCTTCTGCTCTGTCAACCACACTCTTTTTATTACCACACATCTCTCTTACCCTTTCATTCATACTCGATCAAACCACTTGACACCACATATTGTCCTCAAACATTTCATTTCCAACACATCCTACCTCCTCCGCACAACCCTATCTATAGCCCATGCCTCGCAACCATTTAGCATTGTCGGAACACTATTCCTTCAAACATCTCAATTTTTGCTCTCCGAGATAACGTTCTCGCTTCCATACATTCTTCAATGCTCCCAGAACGTTCGCCCCCTCCCCCACGCTGCGACTCACTTCCGCTTCCATGGTTCCATCCGCTGCCAAATCCACTCCCAAATATCTAAAACACTTCACTTCCTCCATTTTTTCTCCATTCAAACTCACCTCCCAATTGACTTGTTCCTCAACCCTACTCTATCTAATAACCTTGCTCTTATTCACATTTACTCTCACCTTTCTTTTTTCACACACTTTACCAAACTTAGTCACCAGCTTTTGCAGTTTCTCACCGAATCAGCAACCAGCGCTGTATCATCAGCGAACAACTTCCCAAGCCTTCTTATCCACAACAGACTGCATACTTGCCCCTCTCTCCAAATCTCTTGCATTCAACTCCATAACAACCCCATCCATAAACAAATTAAACAACCATGGAGACATCACGCACCCCTGCCGCAAACCGACATTCACTGAGAACCAATCACTCTCCTCTCTTCCTATGTGTACATATGCCATACATCCTCGATAAAAACTTTTCACCGCTTCTAACAACTTACCTCCGACACCATATACTCTCAATACCTTCTACAAAGCATTTCTATCAACTCTATCATATGCTTTCTCCAGATCCATGAATGCTACATACAAATCCGTCTGCTTGTCTAAGTATTTCTCACGTACATTCTTCAAAGCAACCACCTGATCTGCACATCCTCTACCACTTCTGAAACCACACTGCTCTTCCTTAGTCTGATGCTCTGTACATGACTTTACCCTCTCAAGCAATACCCTCCCATATAATTTCTCAGGAATACTCAACAGACTTATACCTCTGTAATTTGAACACTAACCTTTATCCCCTTTGCCTTTGTACAATGGCACTATGCATGTATTCCGTTAATCCTCAGGCACTTCACCATGAACCATACATACATTGAATATCCTTACCAACCAGTCAACAATAGTCACCCCATTTTTTAATAAATTCCTCTGCAATACTATCCAAACCCGCCGCCTTGTAGGCTTTCATCTTCCGCAAAGCTTTCACTACCTCTTCTCTGTTCACCAAACCATTCTCCCTAACCCTCTCACTTCTCACACCACCTCGACCAAAATACCCTATCATCAAACACGTTCAACAAACCTTCAAAATACTCACTCCATGTCCTTACTTCACCACTACTTGTTATTACCTCCCCATTAGCCCCCTTCACCGATGTTCCCATTTGTTCTCTTGTCTTACGCACTTTATTAACCTCCTTCCAAAACATCTTATTCTCCTTAGAATTTAACAGTACTTCACTCCTACTCTCATTTGCCCTCTTTTTCACCTCTTGCTCCTTTCTCTTGACCTCCTGCCTCTTTCTTTTATACATGTCCCAGTCATTTGCACTATTTCCCTGCAAGAATCGTCCAAATGCCTCTCTCTTCTCTTTCACTAACAATCTTACTTCGTCATCCCACCACTCACTACCCCTTCTAATCTGCCCACCTCCCACTTTTCTTATGTCACAGGCATCTTTTGCGCGAGCCATCACTGCTTCCCTAAACACATCCCTTTCCTCCCCCACTCCCATTGTGTCATTTGCTCTCACCTTTTTCCATTCTGCACTTAATCTCTCCTGATACTTTCTCACACAAGTCTCCTTTCCAAGCCCACTTACTCTCACCCTCTCTTCACCCCAACATTCTCTCTTCTCTGAAAACCTCTACAAATCTGCACCTTAGGCTCCACAAGATAATGATCAGACATCCGTCCAGCTGCCCCTCTCAGCACATTAACGTCCAAAAGTATCTCTTTCGCGCGCCTACCAATTAACACATAATCCAACAACGCTCTTTGGCCATCTCTCCTACTTACATACATATGCTTATATATTTACATATATATATATATAAATATATATATATATATATATATATATATATATATATATATACATATATATATATATATATATATATATATATATATATATATATATATATATATATATATATATATATATATATAAACCAGGTATTCCCAATCACCAGTCCTTTTTCAGCACATAAATCTAAAAGCTCTTCACCATTTCCATTTACAACACTGAACACCCCATGTACACCAATTATGCCCTCAACTGCCACATTACCCACCTTTGCATTCAAATAACCCATCACTATAACCTGGTCTCGTGCATCAAAACTGTTAACACACTCCCTCAGCTGCTCCCAAAACACTTGCCTCTCATGATCTTTCTTCTCATGACCAGGTGCACAGGCACCAATAATCACCCATCTCTCTCCATCCACTTTTAGTTTTGCCCATATCAATCTAGAGTATTCTTTCTTACACTCTATCACATACTCCCACAACTCCTGCTTCAGGAGTAGTGCTACTCCTTCCTTTGCTCTTGCCCTCTCATCAACCCCTGATTTTACTCCCAGCTCATTCCCAAACCACTCTTCCCCTTTACCCTTGAGGTTCTTTTCCTCAAACATACTACCTATCTCTCCTTTTTTCTCATCTTGGTTTCATCCACACACATTTAGACACCCCAATCTGAGCATTCGAGGAGGATGAGCACTCCCTGCATGACTCCTTCTGTTTTCCCTTTTAGAAAGTTAAAACACAAGGAGGGGAGGGTTTCTAGCCTCCCGCTCCCGTCCCCTTTAGTCGCCTTCTGCGACACGCGGAGAATGCGTGGAAGTATTCTTTCTCCCCTATCCTCAGGGATAATATATATCATAGCATTCACTGAACACCTGAAAGATAGAAACAATTCCCACTGGGCGCTGAAGAACTGAACCCGGAACCACGGCGCGGTAGGGCAGCGTGTGCTATCCATTCTCAACTACGACGTGACAAACCACAAAGGCTTTCCATCTTAAACCAACCAATGTTCCTTGACATCCCCCATCGTATCTAGTGACCTGAGAGGGTGAAGGAAAGCCCGCACCCGCACAAGTCGTACGAGGCTCCAAATGAGATCCCCAGACACCACGATGCAGTATCACCCTTTCCTAATTCTGTCCACAGGATTGTAAGTTTCGAGACACGCAAGTCAATAATCTTAAACCTTTATTCTTCTTTATCTCGTCATAGCCACCCTCGTCCTTATGACCAACAATCCTTTTGTACTCCTAAGTGTAACTGTTTGATCCAGTAACTTGTTCAGTGCAAATTTCGAAATGGTTTAGGCTTTTTTTGTCCAGGTTTGATCTACTTTATCAACTTTTGACTCTCGTGTTCTTCTCTTCTCGTACGTTATGTGAACACAAACTTGTATCTTTGTTTCCCCGTATCTCTTCTGCCACGTGTCTCCACGTTCTGTTATCTGTTGTCATCTACCAGGCATTCATTGTTATCTTTTTTTGATGTCTCTCTTCCCATTCCTGACTGCTGGTACACAATCCGTTCTCGTTCTTTGCATATTTCAGAGGTTCTGTTAAAACAGTCTTCAGCTTCAGAATTATTTAGAAATTCAGCCCCTGTACCTGAAAGTAATTGGTCAGCTCTTCATAACGTCCTTCTCTATACTTTTTCCGATCATGTGCAAGTTCCCTCTTTACTCCAAGGCATTTCCTTCTTCTGAACCATAAAGCCTATCAAGTATCACATTATCGTGTTACCCCAATTGCCTCCGACCCTAATGTAAGCTGGCACAAAAGCTCCTATTGTATCCACTGGAGAAACACGAATCTTCGTGTTGTCACTCCCTTGAGAGGCTGACATCTTGACTGCTTTACTTCGGCGTGGTTAAGAGTCCAGGGTATGAGGACCTTGCCCACTGCTCTGCATGGTTGACCTTGCCTCTCCCTCCACCAGCATTGATTGCTCCTTCATTATTCTCATCAAAGATTTGTTCCGGCTCATCTGGTCCCCTTGGAGGATTGCTTATCAATTGGGCAGTTAAGTAGAATTTGTGTGTGTGTGTGTGTGTGTGTGTGTGTGTGTGTGTGTGTGTGTGTGTGTGTGTGTGTGTAAGAGAACCCTCTTCATCCGGGCCACTCACTGGAAGCTTCCATTTCGGCCGCCGGATAATCACAGACCCAACAGGAGGCAGTAACCAATGTTTCTGTTCTTATTTAGTGATGTCCACAGACAGAGACCTACTGTAGCCCCTGTGAGGATGGTGAGAAAGTTACAAAAGATGATGATGAAAATATCGTCCAATTCACTATTGAATGTTTCGATTGCAAGGAAAGCAACTTGATAAAGATAGGTTAGCAGACTTCGATGAATTATGCTGCAACATTAGCAACACAATGCAACACTAGCAAGATAATGCTACACTAGCAACACAATGCTACACTAGCAACACAATGTTACACTCGCAAAACAATGCTAAACTCGCAACACAATGCTACACTAACAACATAATGCTACACTAGCAACACAATGCAAAATTAGCAACACAATGCTACACTAACAACACAGTGCTACACTAGCAACATAATGCTAAACTAGCAACACAATGCTACACTAGCAACGCAATGCTACACTAACAACACAATGCAACACTAGCAACATAATTCTACACTAGCAACACAATGCTACACTAGAAACACAATGCTACACTAACAACACAATGTTACACTAACAACACAATGCAACACTAGCAACACAATGTTACACTAGCAACACAATGTTACACTAACAACACAATGCAACACAATACTACACGAGCAACATAATGCTACACTAGCAACACAATGCAACACTAGCAACATAATGGAACACTAGCAACACAATGCAACACTAGCAACACAACGCAACTAGCAACACAATGCAACATCAGCAACACAATGCAACATAGCAACACAATGCTACACTAGCAATACAATGCAGCACTAGCAACACAGTGCAATACTAGCAACACAAACTGGATCAGACTCTAAGACGTAAACTTAGTTCAAAAGAAGATTAATGAGAAACTTCCAAAAATGCAGTAGTTTTCCATGATTATTAGTGATCTTTGATGTTCTTTATGACAAGAGAAAAATACTACGAGTATTCCTTTTCTTGAAAAAAACAAATGAATCATATTTCTTTCCCAACCTTTGATTCACCTTTACAAAAATTTCAATCAGGTGATGAGTTCTTCTTTAATCAGGACTGGAACTCACTCTCATTGTCTGGATGTTTCCTCCTTAACCCCGATCATAAACCATAATAAACCTCTAACCATGACCCAGACTCTATCATCACGAACACTTCCATCACCCACGCATCACTACCATATACACTCATATGTCTACCACATTCAATCATCATCCACAGTCACCCGTCACCTCCCATTCCATCATCATTTATGGTCAACCCTCATCCAAATTCTACCTTCATCCACAGTAACCCATCTCCTGATATTCCACCATCATCCACACTCCACCTTCAACCATACTCCATCATAATCATCCACAATCACTCATCTTACATTCCACCATCATGAACATTCATCCTTTCACTCCACCATCAGCCACAATCAATCATTACACACCATACTCCATTATCACCTACACCCAGTATCACTTACACTCGAAATCCACCATCATCATCCACACCTCACCATTACCCGCCCTCAGCAATCGCCCATAATTCACCATTCACCCACCATCAACAACACTCCAACATCATCCATCAGTCTGCAATTACCAACAGTCCCCGCCTCACCAACACTCCATCACCAACACTCACTCCATCATCATACGCGAGGTGCCACTGTTCCCCTCTCCCATCCATCTCCCATCTCCACCGCCCCGCTTCGCCACAAGTAAGGCGAGAGTACTCACTATGTACTGGAAAGAAATGATGATTACCGACCTAATGGACAACGACAGCAGTGTTAGGTGTAGGTTAATGCTATACAACTTATTTCATTTGCATTAAGACCAATGAAACAGCAGTTTATGGGAAAATGACTTAGCGCTTTACTGACAATATTTTTCACGTAAATGAGAAAGTATCTTGGTCTGCAGACGAATAAAATGTTATGTTGCACCATCTTGAAGGCTATACTTGATTATCTTTCCTAGTTATCAATATTCTGGAATTATTGAGTTTACTGTCTGCTTTCGCTTAGTTTCATAACTGATCGGATCTGTTCATCTTATTCAATTGTTTGGCGCTATCATTAATTGCTCACCTACTTCTCTCTTGCAGAGGTGCTCAACTCGTTTATAATTTACTCTCATCTTCGTAAATAAGTTTAGACTACTTCCTAGTGCGTCCTGTGACGTCTCTACAAAAATGTAAATTCATTAGCCAAGGTCTGTAACTTTGGAACTAACTCGCCCAATTAATTTATACTCTGTGCTCTAAGATGCGGGTTGTGTGGGACGATTGTGAGGGAGGGCGTCGAAGTTAGGCTTGTGAGGAAGCTTTAGGAGGAGAACTGATGAGGGTGACCTTTCGTGGAGACTTATGAGGGGGATCTGGAATGGTGGCTGGTGGAGTTGACTCATGATGGAGACTTGTGGGGGGAAATACGCGAGGGAAGGTGGTGAAGTGACTTGTGATGGAGATCTGTGAGGGAGGCGTAGGAGAAAGACGAGAGAATGTAGACCTGTGATGGAGACTTATAAGGGAGTTATGAAGGAAAAACTGACCCCTGATGGAGCCTTATGAGGAAGAATGATGAGGCGAAAATGGTGAGGGGGGGAAACTTATAAGGGAGGCTAGTGAGGGGATGTCGGTTGGAGAATCTTTTAATAAAGCGAAAGAGGATGACTCTTGAGATGAAGATATGAGGGAGACATAACGAGACCACCTCACATTTTCCCCACCAGTCAACACTCCACCACCGGATGACACCACCTCATTGTCTCTCCCGCCCTGTGCGTTCCTCTCTTTCTAATCCTATTCCCATATTACCCTGGTAGACATCTGTCTGCCTGTCGGTCAATTTGAGGGAATCTAGCAACAATGCTGTACTGTGCGTGTGTGTGTGTGTGTGTGTGTGTGTGTGAGTGAGTGAGTGAAAGGATACCACATTTCTCTCTAGATGCTTGGCTTCACATAAACCAGTAGACTGGACGGAAGTGAGAGAGTTGCTTGCGTCTCACATCACCACGTCACCCAGCCAGAGGCCACCAAGAACGAACGGGAGACGCGTTAAACAGACGGCAAGTTTGCCACCCATCTACTACCAAGGCGTTTGACGCCCTCTTCTCCCTTTCCCCGTCTTTTTTTCTTTTTTCCCTCTTCCAATCTCCCTTGACACACTCCTCCTCCTCTTCCATCACATACCACCCTCTTGCCCTCATCTGTGCCCATGACCCGGGAAAATAAACCCCGAGAATAAACTGTTTCTTCACAAAAATCGAGTCACACATAAAGACGGGAATTTCAGGATCGACCCCACGACGCCGTAACCATAAAGAGGTGAAACTGTTGGGGCTGGTGGTGGAGCGGGAGAGGTGGTGGAAGGTGAATGTTGGGGGATTACGCTGCAGGAGGAGAGGAAGTGGAGTGTGGAGGGTGGAAGATGAAAAGTTGGAGTGTGGAGGGTGGAAAGTATGGAGTTTGGAGGGAAGAAAGTTAGAGTGTGATAAGGTGCGTGTGTGTGTGTGTGTGTGTGTGTGTGTGTGTGTGGAGAGAGAGAGATTTGAGCGTGGAAGGTGGGATTTTGAGGGTGTGAAATTGAAGTTCGGCGGTTGGAGAGTTGGAATTTGGAGGGTGGAAAGGTGTACTGCGACTGATGGAGTCTGAGGGGAGGAGGAGGACACTTGGAGTTTACAGGATGAAAAAAAATGGAGCGAGGAGATTGGGAAATTGAAGCTCAAAGAGCAGGGAATGGAAAACGAAAGCTGGTAAAATGTAACGCTAATGCAATGCTACAATGGTCAACAATGAGATGATAATTCAGAATGATATATAACAACATAACAAACTTGAAGACTCTTACCTGCAGCTTTAACTTGAAGCAACTCTAGCGAATATTACCGAACAAAATTACGAACGCCAACAGTCATCAGCGAATGCAATATATCTCCCTCACATCAAATGAATTTGTGTTACGACTTATCAACATCATTTTGAGGATCTAACAGCTTCTGAACACATCGGTATCATCCATCTGTGTCAAGTTACAGCGATGCTGGGTGACACGCTACAGAAATATGAGCCAAAATCTAAAACTGTGCATTTTTGGTTACCCTTGACCCCTTAAGAATGTTAGCATGCAACGGCACTTCAGGTAGATATATGTAGACAGATTGGATATAAGTACACACACACACGCATGTTCACCAGGGACACAGAATTTTCACCAAACAATGACAGCTATCACAAGACACACTAGTTGGTGACATTTGACATCTAAAAAGGACTAGATATGATCAAATCACTGATGTATCATCGATATTATGTGATGTACGTTGAGAGACATAAATGGGTGAAAAATGAAACACCTAACGGTATAAAAGAGGAGTTTATCTTTTGTAATCTTTAACTCCTTAAAGAATTACCATAAAATGAAAAGAAAATAATCACAAATTTGATATATGAATGACGTGAGCCATGTGTGAGGTAACTTTGTGACAGATTTCACGAACATTGCTGAAATATATGATCGAGTAATATTCCTCCAACAAAAAAATACCCTTGTAGTGAACTCAGACCGATGCGCAGGAAGAGTAATAATCAACATTCCCAATACATTATGTGGAGAGTATGGTGCCTGCAGAAACGTGTGGAATATGTCGCCTGATTTGATCGAGACTGTATGGAACAGCAGCCCAAAATATAAGTCCATAGGAATTCAAAGACAAAACCAAGATAAAAGAAATGGAAATAGTTGTTAAGGTCTTACTAAACCAAGGCACATCGGCGCACGACAGTCATTTAAAGGATCGTTTTGGTCCCTTGTCGTCTGGAATCGTCGCCCACACTTTAACCCTCAGGTGCCTCACCCAACACCCTCCTCTGTGTAGTCTGTCTGCAACACAGTTCGCCAGCCATGCAAACTACAGGACGCTTACCAAAGTTCATCTCACTACGCCTCATAACAAAGGAGAGGCGCGAAGCCGTGATTCTTGGCCAATAAAAGAAGGAAGGAGAAACATAGTCAAAACAACGTTTTTCCTTCCACAATGAGAGAGATTCAGCAGTACATTACCCTCTGTAGAGAGGAGGATTTGAATACGAATACAATTGATCCTACATTTCTAGCATTAGAATGAAGTGACATCGAAAAGCATTCAGAGCTATGGGTAAGGATCTTAAATCCTAAGGCATTAATAATAAAAGTAAAATATGTCCATTACAGACCTTCATACCAGATATCATCTACATTCCCCCAGATAACATTAAGTGCATTTTTAAATACACCAATGCCAAGTAAGGTAGAAAGTCACTCAGATCGCAAATTCATCCCATGCGTCGTGTGAAGAAGTTATCTGCATACACTGTTTCACCTCACTCGACTAACGTGAAAGTAACAGAAGCACCAAAATATGATTATGCTGACTATCATTTTACATGGAAAGTCAGATGAATTAGAACTTCAGCCAGGAGTATGGGCAATGTCAACCATTGTTACCAATATGATACAAAGATAAGATTTACAAAAGATATATATTCACTACCGATGCTCATCTATATAAAAACGTAATTCATAATCCAGTTCTCAATAGGAAGATAAAATGCAAGTAAGTGTTGATCAAATCACAACAGGTATTACAGTGATCCGGAACTGTTCAAGTAACTCGGATGAAATATGTCAGTGATGGTGAGAGTAACTTGGTCCATAAAGATCCAGGCAAAAGTAATAATGTCTGAATACGTCTATACTGCGTAACACCTGAAGGACACTCATGCAAAAGAACGAGTCCTAAGCACCTCGAGCTACTACTAACTTACTTCTAAACTAGCCCTCTGATGATAGGTGATTGTGACGAGTCACTGACTCATTCCTGGTCGTGTTATAAAACTTAACTAGTCACGACACATACCGTTGAAAGGACTGGTGACGATGATGCTCTCTTAAAAGAGAAGCAGCACCATCATATGCTTCAGTCAGGTTCGCTTTTGGCTGGTGGGGGAAGAAGGATAACAGAAGGGATGAAAGTGGTGGAAGGGAAGACTGGTTGAAAGGGTGATAAGAACTCCATGTGTGTGGTGCTCAGGGTTCCTTTTTTACTGCAGGCCTGACCTATATTTTGAAGTAGAGACTGCAACTTAATCCTCCTTGATGGTCCCTCATATCACGCACTCACACACACACACACACCACCTTAGGACACACCAGGTTACCCCGGCATAACACCACACTCGGCACTACAGTATACCTCAGCAAGCACCCGCCTGGGAGGCATCCAACACACAACTCCTGAAAGTGGATTTACCCGCAGTCTCCACTATCTGGCCCCCGGGAGCGTTTACGGGCCGTGAGTCCTCCCTCCCGTGATCTCTGCCTTCCAGGAGCTGTCTCTCTCAGGGCTCCATTCGGCTCTTTTTCTCAGGGCTGCAAAAGCATCTCCTCCTCCCGGGTATCGGATCCAGTGATCCCCAGAGAGAGGCGTGAGCGGCACCAAGGTCACGACCTCCCATCTTTGGCAAAGACATTCTGTGTTCACACAGTCCTCCCACATACCGTGGAGTCCATCATATGTCCTGGTTTGCGACGAACTCGCTTCTATCCAGCCGCGTGTCCTGGCACGCCTTACGCATCTTAGCGGGTATCAACTGTCCAAACGCACTCTACATGTCCTACCACGACTCGCGTATCCCACTCCAAACACTCACCTCCCTCCAGCTCAAGGGGCGCCTCTCCTGCATACACCAATGTGTCAACAATCAAGGCAAGAGAGGTAATTTTTGGTCACCAGAGAGCGGGCTAGGAGCGGATGGTGAGCGAGTGAGTAGGTGATTCATAAGTGACAGGTGCTTCGGTACTAGATTCATTGATACTCGATGCCTAGGACTGAATACATGGGTAGGTGAGTACTGGATCCATTGGTTCTCGATGCATAGGTACAAGATGGATGGGAGTTGGATCCATATGTACTAGATGCGGGGATACTAGATGCATAAGCACTAGAGGCATAGGTGCTGAGTGCGTGGGTGCTAAATACATCAGTTCTCGATGCGTAGGTACTGGGTGAGTGGGTACTGGATCCACGGGTACTCGATGAGTACATTGCGTCCGTACTTAGAGCTTGAGTACTGGGTTTGTGTGTGCTGGAGACGATGGTTCTAGGTTCAAGGAAGTTGGATGTGTGTGCGAGTATGTAACAGATGAATTAGTGAGGGCCAGTTGACTGATAGGTCTATAGTGAGCGATGGTTACGGATATACATTTCTTTCACTGCCTTGTCCTCCCTCTCTGCTCCCTAAAAGTGTACCCCCGTACAAAGATAGACAAACTTAATCGCATCTGTTCGCAGTTCACTCCTAATCAAACATGACACGAATGTTCCATTACCTTACCAACATACGATTGTTCATGACTGAAGTTTAATGCCTATTTATCAAGCACAATCATACACGATCGCCATGTGTCACAGTTTTGCGCTGGTCGTATATGTGACAAGTAAAACATTCATTGTATGTAAATGATGTGTATGATATATTGTACATCACTCTACCCCAGAAAGAACGAGCCTAAAGCGAAGATTTTATCGAGTGTCTGACTTGTAAGGGAGAACCGCTACTGTTATGCAAGTGGTAGGATGAGGATAGCAAGGAGAATAATAAGGGAAAAAAAGTAGAACATTGCAATACAAGATTGGTTAAGGTAATGCCATGACACCTCTATGTTGACGAAGAGTATAACCTCGATAAACCATGCGTCATTATCGAAAATGTTAAAAAGAAAGAATTAATTCACTCCATTATCTCTTTAATGGTTAGATAATCAGTTTGATTAGTGGAACTTATGATGAATGTCCCCCTGGAGGAGTTGATACAACAATCTTCTTTTACGTGACCTCAAATCAGTTCGTTCTGGAGGTCGATACACCTGATAGATATAAATGTAGATACAAATACATATAGCAAAAAAGATACGATAGATACTTTTTTTCGTGCTTGAGTAGACGTATTTCATCTATGTTATGACTGACAGAGAAAGAAAGAGATTCTGTTGCCAAAGTATAGAAGATCGACTCTCACCTATCAGCTCCATCCTATGGTTTCCTTATTGGATTCTATGATCATTTAATTTCTAACCCCTTAAAGCAACCACAACAGGGATTCTCACTGTCCACAAACGAGGAACAGGAGCCATGTAACTCTCACCTCAGACCACCACTAGCTGTGATTGTCCTCCTCCCTTGACTAAACCACACTGACAACACCACCAGAACTCACCTCCTGTTGCCCCACATCGACATACGAATTATTCTAAACACATCACTTGTATCTAACACTGTTTGAATTGTTACCTGATGAGGTTCACAAACCTAGGCTTAGGTAATGTGACCACTTGATTTCAACCACAATCTGAAACGTTTGAACATTTCTTGATTATCCGTGAATCTCAACGCATTTAAAAACATGGCTGAAGAAACACATCTAATAAAGATTTATTGTTGGAAAATTCTATACTTTTTCATTCTCTTTTATCGCACAATCACGTCTGTTTGAGATGGCCACATTTTGTGTCGATTGCATTTAAAGAAAGGCGAGAACCTTGGGAAAGACCTGGCGGGAAATGATTGAGCTGTGAGGTACCTCTAAGCTGATGGAACCTTTGACAATAGAAACTGATTTATGGGGAAAGTATATATATATATATATATATATATATATATATATATATATATATATATATATATATATGTATATATATATATATTTATCATTTTATTTATCTATTCATTATACTTTGTCGCTGTCTCCCGCGTTAGCGAGGTAGTGCAAGAAAACAGATGAAAGAATGGCCCAACCCACGCTCATACACATGTGTATACATACACGTCCACACACGCACATATACATACCTATACATCTCAACGTATATATATATATATATATATATATGTATATATATATATATATATATATATATATATATATATATATATATATATATATATATATATATATATATATCCCTGGGGATAGGGGAGAAAGAATACTTCCCACGTATTCCCTGCGTGTCGTAGAAGGCGACTAAAAGGGGAGGGAGCGGGTGGCTGGAAATCCTCCCCTCTCGTTTTTTTTTTATTTTCCAAATGAAGGAACGGAGAGGGGGGCCAGGTGGGGATTTTCCCTCTGAGGCCCAGTCCTCTGTTCTTAGCGCTACCTCGCAAACGCGGGAAATGGCGAATGGCATGAAGAATATATATATATATATATACACACACACACACACACAGTTATATACATATATATACAAGTTCATAATTCATAATGTCTGCCCTTATTCATTCCCTTCGCCACCCCGCCACACATGAAATGACAACCCCCTCTCCCCACATATGCGTGAGGTAGCGCTAGGAAAAGACAAAAAAGGCCACATTTGTTCACACTCAGTCTCTAGCTGTCATGTATAATGACACAGCTCCCTTTCCACATCCAGGCCCCACAGAACTTTCCATGGTTTACCTCAGACACTTCACATGCCTGGTTCAATCCATTGACAGCACGTCGACCCCGGTATACCATATCGTTCCAATTCACTCTATTCCTTGCACGCCTTTCACCCTCCTGCATGTTCAGGCACCGATCACTCAAAATCTTTTTCACTCCATCTTTCCGCCTCCAATTTGGTCTCCCACTTCTCCTCGTTCCCTCCACCTCTGACACATATATCCTCTTTGTCAATCTTTCCTCACTCATTCTCTCAATGTGACCAAACCACTTCAAAACACCCTCTTCTGCTCTGTCAACCACAATCTTTTTATTACCACACATCTCTCTTACCCTTTCATTACTTACTCGATCAAACCACCTCACACCACACATTGTTCTCAAACATTTCATTTCCAACACATCCACCTGTCCTCCGCACAACTCTATACCCCACGCCTTGCAACCATATAACATTGTTGGAACCACTATTCCTTCAAACATACTCATTTTTGCTTTCCAAGATAACGTTCTCGACTTCCACACATTTTTCAACGCTCCCAGAACTTTCACCCCCTCCCCCACCCTGATTCACTTCCGCTTCCATGGTTCCATCCGCTGCCAAATCCACTCCCAGACATCCAAAACACTTCACCTCCTCCAGCACTTCTCCATTCAAACTTACCTCCCAATTGACTAGTCCCCCAACCCCGCTCCCACCCACACCCACTCTCAGCTTACCTCCCTCACACACCCGACCAAACTCAGTCACCTGCCCCTGCAGCCTCTCACCCGAACCAGCCACCAGCTCTGTATCACCATCGAACAACAACTGACCCACTTCCCAAGCCCTCCCATCCACAACAGACCGCACACCTCCCCCTCTCTCTCAAAACTCTTGCACTTCACCTCCGTAACAACCCCATCCACAAACAAACCAAACAACCATGGAGACATCACGCACCTCCGCCGCAAACCTAACATTCACTGAGAACTAATCACTTTTCTCTCTTCCCACTCGCACACATACCCCACATCTCCGACAAAAACCTTTCACCGCCTTTAACAACTCGGCCTCCCACACCATATACACCATCAGCTCTATCATATGCCTTCTCCAGATCAACAAATGCCACACACAAATCCATCTGCTCCTCTAAGCACCTCTCACACATATTCCTCAAAGTAAACACCCGACCCACACATCCTCCACCACTTCTGAAACCACACTGCTCCTCCCCAGTCCGATGCTCTGTACATGTCCCTTCCCTCTCAATCAACACCCTCCCACACAACTTCCCAGGAACACTCAACAAACTCACACCTCTGCAATTTGTGCACTTACCTTTATCCCCCTTGCCCCTGCACAATGGCACCATGCAAGCATTCCGCCAATCCTGAGGCACCTCACCATGAGTCACACATACACTAAATAACCTTACCAACCAGTCAACAACACAGTCACCCCCTTTTTTAATAAATTCCACTGCAATACCACCAAAACCCACCGCCGTGCCGGCTTTCATCTTCCGCAAAGCTCCCACCACCCCTTCTCTGCTTACCAAATCATTTTCCCAACCGTCTCACTCTGCACACCACCTCGACCAAAACACCCTATATCCGCCACTCGATCATTAAACACACCCAACAAACCTTCAAATACTCACTCCATCTCCTCCTCACATCACCACCACCTGTTATCACCTCCCCATTAGCCCCTTTCACTGATGTTTCCATTTGTTCCCTTGTCTTACGCACATTGTTTACCTCCTTCCAAAACATCTTTTTATTCTCCCTAAAATTCAATGATACTCTCTCACCCCAACTCTCATTTGCCCTCTTCTTCACCTCTTGCACCTTTCTCTTGACCTGCTGCCTCTTTCTTTTATACATCTCCTAGTCATTTGCATTATTTCCCTGCAAAAATCGTCCAAATGCCTCCCTCTTCTCTTTCACTAGTAATCTTCCTTCTTCATCCCACCACTCACTACCCTTTCTAATCTGCCCACCTCCCACGCTTCTCATGCCATAAGTATCTTTTGCGCAAGCCATCACTGCTTCCCTAAATACATCTCATTCCTCCCCCACTCCCCTTACGTCCTTTGTTCCCACCTTTTTCCATTTTGTACTCAGTCTCTCCTGGTACTTCCTCACACAACTCTCCTTCACAAGCTCACTTACTTTCACCACTCTCTTCACCCTAACATTCTCTCTTCTTTTCTGAAAAACTCTACAAATCTTCACCTTCGCCTCCACAAGATAATGATCACACATCCCTCCAGTTGCACCTCTCAGCACATTAACATCCAAAAGTCTCTCTTTCGCGCGTCTATCAATTAACACGTAATCCAATAACGCTCTCTGGCCATCTCTCCTACTTACATACGTATACTTATGTATATCTCTCTTTTTAAACCAGGTATTCCCAATCACCAGTCCTTTTTCAGCACATATTCTACAAGCTCTTCACCATTTCCATTTACAACACTGAACACCTCATGTACACCAATCATTCCCTCAACTGCCACATTACTCACCTTTGCATTCAAATTACCCATCACTATAACCCGGTTTCGTGCATCAAAGCTACTAACACACTCACTCAGCTGCTCCCAAAACACTTGCCTCTCATGATCTTTCTTCTCATGACCAGGTGTATATGCACCAATAATCACCTCTCTCTCTCCATCCATTTTCAGTAATACCCATCACATACTCCCACCACTCCTGTCTCAGGAGTAGTGCTACTTCTTCCCTTGCTCTTGTCCTCTCACCAACCCCTGACTTTACTCCTAAACATTCCCAAACCACTCTACCCCTTTACCCTTGAGCTTCGTTTCACTCAGAGCCAAAACATCCAGGTTCTTTTCCTCAAACATACAACCTATCTCTCCTTTTTTCTCATCTTGGTTACATCCAAACACATTTAGACACCCCAATCTGAGCCTTCGAGGAGGATGAGCACTCCCCGCGAGACTCCTTCTTCTATTCCCCTTTTAGAAAGTTAAAATACAAGGCGGGGAGGGTTTCCAGCCCCCCCCCCTCCCGCCCCCCGCTCCCGTCCCCTTTATTCGCCTTCTACGACATGTGAGGAATGCTTGGGAAGTATTCTTTCTTCACTATCCCCAGCTATATATATATATATATATATATATATATATATATATATATATATATATATATATATATAAAACACTTTACTCCCTCCAGTTTTTCTCCATTCAAACTTACCTCCCAATTGACTTGACCCTCAACCCTACTCTACCTAATAACCTTGCTCTTATTCACATTTACTCTTAACTTTCTTCTTTCACATACTCTACAAAACTCAGTCACCAGCTTCTGCAGTTTCTCACATGAATCAGCCACTAGCGCTGTATCATCAGCGAACAACAACTGACTCACTTCCCAAGCTCTCTCATCCACAACAGACTTCATACTTGCCCCTCTTTCCAAAACTCTTGCATTCACCTCCCTAACAACCCTATCCATAAATAAATCAAACAACCATGGAGACATCACACACTCCTGCCGCAAAACTGCATTCTCTGAGAACCAATCACTTTCCTCTCTTCCTACACGTACACATGCCTGACATCCTCGATAAAAACTTTTCACTGCTTCTAACAACTTGCTTCCCAAACCATATATTCTTAGTACCTTCCACAGAGCATCTCTATCAACTCTATCATATGCCTTCTCCAGATCCATAAACGCTGCATACAAATCCATTTGCTTTTCTGAGTATTTTTCACATACATTCTTCAAAGCAAACACCTGATCCACACATCCTCCATCACTTCTGAAACCACACTGCTCTTCCCCAATCTGATGCTCTGTACATGCCTTCACCCTCTGAGTCAATACCCTCCCATATAATTTACCAGGAATACTCAACAAACTTATGCCTCTGTAATTTAGATATCTGGGAGTGGATCTGGCAGCGGATGGAACCATGGAACCGAAAGTGAATCATAGGGTGGGGGAGGGGGCGAAAATCCTGGGAGCCTTGAAGAATGTGTGGAAGTCGAGAACATTATCTCCGAAAGCAAAAATGGCTATGTTTGAAGGAATAGTGGCTCCAACAATGTTGTATGGTTGCGAGGTGTGGGCTATGGATAGATTTGTGCGCAGGAGGGTGGATGTGCTGGAAATGAGATGTTTGAGGACAATATGTGGTGTGAGGTGGTTCGATCGAGTAAGTAATGTAACGGTAAGAGAGATGTGTGGAAATAAAAAGAGCGTGGTTGAGAGAGCTGAAGAGGGTGTTTTGAAATGGTTTGGGCACATGGAGAGAATGAGTGAGGAAAGATTGACCAAGAGGATATATGTGTTGGAGGTGGAGGGAACGAGGAGAAGGGGGAGAACAAATTGAAGGTGGAAAGATGGAGTGAAAAAGATTTTGAGTGATCGAGGCCTGAACATGCAGGAGGGTGAAAGGCGGGCAAGGAATAGAGTGAATTGGATCGATGTGGTATACCTGGATTGAATCAGGGCATGTGAAGCGTCTGGGGTAAACCATGGAAAGGTCTGTGGGGCCTGGATGTGGAAAGGGAGCTGTGGTTTCGGGCATTACTGCATGACAGCTAGAGACTGAGTGTGAACGAATGGGGCCTTTGTTGTCTTTTCCTAGCGCTACCTCGCACACATGAGGGGGGAGGGATGTTATTCCATGTGTGGCGAGGTGGCGATGGGAATGAATAAAGGCAGACAGTGTGAATTATGTGCATGTGTATATATGCATGTGTCTGTTTGTGTATATATATGTGTACATTGAGATGTATGGGTATGTATATTTGTGCGTGTGGACGTGTATGTATATACATGTGTATGGGGGTGGGTTGGGCCATTACTTTCGTCTGTTTCCTTGCGCTACCTTGCAAACACGGGAGACAGCGACAAAGCAAAATAAAAAAATAATGATATATATATATATATATATATATATATATATATATATATATATATATATATATATATATATATATATATAATCAGTTCATACAGTCTAGAAATAAACAAAAAAAGTATTTCGGAAGTAACTATAATGCAAGGTTCGCTGGAGGGGAGCAAGTTTTGTTTTCATAAGCTCTGACAACAGTTATAATGAGCAATATAAACTGAAAAATATCAGACATTTCCCAGTGTTGAGTTCGGTCTAAAATCTAGCATCCGCCCTACGGAGGGAAGGATCCTGAACTGTTCCCTCTTAGCCATCTTCAGTCTTGCTTCCACCGTACATTTTCTCATGCCGGGACAAAGCGTCCCTTATCCCCTCTCTATTTCTCGTGACTTCCAGGCAAGAATTCCTCTCCTCTGTGCTCCTTCAGTGCCACATTCTCTGTCCACCCTGAATGGCCACTTCTGTGTCCTCTCTACGCTCCCCTATCCCCTTGCCCTACGGTCATCCAACAGCCCGGGGGCTCTTAACGACTTGCACAGCCCGTAACGTAAGCTCCTCTGGAGTCAGCGTTATTTATCCTGACCCCGATCGTATCTCTTGCGTCTTCCCTGCCACCATCCACTCAAATCTTCCCCCTCCGTCTCTCTCTCTCTCTCTCTCTCTCTCTCTCTCTCTCTCTCTCTCTCTCTCTCTCTCTCTCTCCAGTAATGAATCGTCCTGCCCCCTCTACAATCCCGTCCACGGACGTGGAGGAACCATTCGTGTCGGCGACTCTCGCATTCTCACAGTCGACCATTGCCACTCGTCTGCCTTTCGACCGACTCGCTGAACGTCTAAAGCAACGTCGCCTCCCGCCTCGTACACCCAGGCTGGCAGATCGACAGATAGTAACCTCAGCTCCTGCTATGGTCACCATTCATATCGTCCTTTCACGTCACGTTAGTGAAGCTTTCCCTTTACACACTCACCACAGTGGCCGTAGCAATGCCCTCGCATGACTCGAAATGACCTGACGGGATCCGGGGAAAAATGAAGTGATATGACCTGATTCGACCCCACCTGGATCCTACATAATTCCAAGCCCATCCCCCACCCCTTGTTTCCCGCCCCATCCTTCCCCCGACCCCTTTAAAACACCGCCTGTCTTTTCCAGTGCGTCATAAAAAACCCTATTTCTGGTGAAGCATTATTGATTCTGTAATATTTTCAGCCATAAATATGACCTTTTTATCCCTTTCTTATGTTTGCTCTGGGCATTTTCATCCACACCAACCTTGGGAAAAGCGGTTAGTCTTATATATATGTCTGTCTGTCTGTCGTCAATCTATCCGTCTCTCTGTCTGTCTGTGTCTGTCTGTGTCTGTCTGCGCCACAGACTGATGGCGAGTATTGGCAGATGGCTTCACCTTATCAGACATACTGACCTTAATGTACAAGTCGCTGTGTATGACGTGTGGTTGTGGGTGAGCACCTTGTGTCGAGTACAACCGTCATGTACCAAAGACTCTATGACTTAGTGGATGATTACGGACTGTGATGGGTGGGTGGTGAGCGCTGCCCTACATATCACTCCAGTCGTTGCCGAGACGAGGGAGGACTCCGCTTGCTGAGGCAGTTGATACCATCGTTACTGATGTACTCGCTCTCATCATCGCTTACAGTGATGTTCCACAGACCACCATTTCCTTAGCTGTCGTATTTTTCTCTGGTTGCTGTCGAGGCTCTCTTACCCTGGCCGTCGTGTTGGTCGTTGTCGTGACAATGGCGGGGCATCAGTGTCGTGTATATAACCCCCCACACCAGGCCGATGGGCCCTCCTCCCGCTGTATATCCTCAGAATCACTTAGTTATCACGGAACATGGGTGGGCGGATTATAGACAACCTCATTTGCATGTTATTTACCATGTCAACGACAGCTAAGCATATTCAAATGCACGAAAAGCCGTCAGAAGCCTCTCGCAAGGAGATCCTCTTAATATTCAAATAAGGCGGAGTAACTTTGCTTGCTCGTTGTCAAAATCCCAACGAGAGATAACAATGATGGAGGGAGTTAACGCCGCGTCTTCAGCACGGAGTGAGATGTTATATCTCTGCCTTGATTTCCCTCCTGGCCCTTTTCATCCTCCTTGTCTCATGCCCAATGTTTTCCGTGCCATTTAGCTTGCGCTACATAAACCTGGGACGCCCCCCGAGATAATACATAAACTCCAGCGGAGCAAGATAATGTCTTTATTGATCAGGGATATCTCGGGGAGGGCGGGCTGGAGTTATGGTCCCTGACTGTGGTGATGTTCCGGGCCAGGGTCTTGCGACGGAGGGGGCTTTTATTACCCTCCTGGTTATTGCCCTCAAAACCCCGCGGCCATAGTAAGGTCTTCAGGAGGATAGTCGATCACGGAAACGCCGTATTGACAAACCCACTCCATCAGGCGGGAGGGTCGATGGCCGTACTGTCAGTCTAGCGGCACATTAGACCTTAATGAATGGCTTGCCTGTGAGGGGAAGAACGTCTCAACGGCCGTGGCAAGCTGGATGGATGCGTCTGCAGGAAATTCTTCCGCTGTAAATGATCGAGCAGTAAGGAAATTTGTTCCCTGGGTGATCTAGAGGCAGATGCTGTGCCCGCCCGTGTCCCCTCCATTCTTGCACACAGTCCTCTGATCCCTCCTCCTACCAGCCTCACACACACACACACACACACACACACACACACACACACACACACACACTGACATTACCGTGGTTCTCCATCAACCGGCTGCCTTGCCACCTTCCTAGGTATCTCTGGTCAGGCCTTCTTTCGCCGTTGCTCATCTCTCCGCTTTATCGCCATCTCGCCTCGCTTTGCTGCCTCTGAATGTCCTTCTCACACTCTCTGCCTATACGTTTGTTCGTTATCGCGAGAGGAGAGAGAGAGAGAGAGAGAGAGAGAGAGAGAGAGAGAGAGAGAGAGAGAGAGAGAGAGAGAGAGAGAGAGAGAGAATGGACTAAAACTGAGAGGTCACCGAGGTGACCTGGACTGCACGACATATTTCTTCGCCCATGATGTTACTGACGAGTGAACTGAGCTCCCAGTCCATCTTGTTCAGAGCAACACCGTTGATATGCTCAACAAGAGCCTTGGTCATCACCTCTCACTCTCCGGTATTGAATAATCCTTTCAATCAATCATGACGTGGTGGTATGTAATGCTGCGTTCTCAACCAGTGATCTCGTCTTGGCCATGCTGTGGTAACGGACCAGCATTGACTGACCCGTGTAGCCTGCTTTGAGGGAACAGGGGATCACTGCATCATCCTTCTGCATCAGGAGTAATACAGACATGGTAATTCGACAGGGTTGGAGCAGCCTCAGAGTTTATACTTGCGTGTCTTCAATGATGGGATGCATAATATATTCACGTTTATTCTGCTTTCTGACTTTCAAATAAAGGTTTCATTCACGCATGCGAGTCCAGCAAGGTCTATTTTTCTCTGCCGTTTCCTGTCCGGCGTCTTGCCAGAGGGAGTGGAGGAAGCCTTTGCTTTGCCACTCATTTCTTCTACTGGTTTTCCGGGGACTGCATCTTGGGTCTGTATGGTCTGTGTTATGTATATGTAACTCTGCGTGACTCTCTCTCTCTCTCTCTCTCTCTCTCTCTCTCTCTCTCTCTCTCTCTCTCACACGCACACACACACACACACACACACACGTATTCCATCGCGTCAGAGGAAATTCTAGAAACCTTCAACAGACAGGTATTCCCTCTCTCCTGCGTATGATTTATGCTAAAATCTCTCGTGCGTTCTCTCCCATAGCCTAGCATCCCCATCATCACCCAGGATTTAAGACCATCTCGTGAAGGGTATTTTCTTCTTGTTGTTGTGTGTGCTTTGGTATGCCTACATTCCAAGCAGGATTTTGAGACTTTGTTTCGGTGTGAGAATGGATTCTTTGTCTTAATTGTGAATGAGAGTTTTTCTTTGGCATATATGCTTGTAGCATGAGAAAGGTGGGAGGCAGGCAGATTAGAAAGGGTAGTGAATGGTGGGATGAAGAAGTAAGATTGTTAGTGAAAGAGAAAGAGAGGCATTTGGGCGATTTTTGCAGAGACGTAGTGCAAATGACTGGGACATGTACAAAAGAAAGCAGCGGGAGTTCAAGAGAAAGGTGCAAGCGGTGAAAAAGAGGGCAAATGAGAGTTGAGATGAGAGAGTATCATTAAATCTTAGGGAGAATAAAAAGACGCTTTGGAAGGAGCTAAATAAAGTGCGTAAGACAAGAGAACAAATGGGAACATCGATGAAGGGGGAAAATGGGGAGGTAATAACAAGTAGTGGTGAAGTGAGAAGGAGATGGAGTGAGTATTTTGAAGGTCTGTTGAATGTGTCTGATGATATAGTGGGAGATATAGGGTGTTTTGGTCAAGGTGGTGTGCAAAGTTAAAAGGTCATGGAGAAAGGTTTGGTAAACAGAGAAGAGGCAGTGAAAGCTTTGCGGAAGATGAAAGCCGGCAAGGCGGCGGGTTTGGATGGTATTGCAATGGAATTTATAAAAAAAAAAGGGGATGAGTGTTGTTGATTGGTTGGTAAGGATATTCAATGTATGTATGGTTCATAGTGAAGTGACTGAGGATTAGCGGAATGCATGGATAGTGCCATTGTACAGAGGCAAAGGGGATAAAGGTGAATGTTCAAATTACAGAGATTTAAGTTTGTTGAGTATTCCTGGGAAATTATACGGGAGATTATTGATTGAGAGGGTAAAGGCATGTACAGAGCATCAGATTGGGGAAGAGCAGTGTGGTTTCAGAAGTGGTAGAGGATGTGTGGATCAGGTGTTTGCTTTGAGGAATGTATATGAGAAATACTTAGAAAAACAGATGGATTTGTATGTAGCATTCATGGATCTGGAGAAGGCATATGAAAGGGTTGATAGAGATGTTTTGTGGAAGGTGTTAAGAGTATATGGTGTGGAAGGTAAGTTGCTAGAAGCAGTGAAAAGTTTTTACCAAAGATGTAAGGCATGTGTACGAGTAGGAAGAGAGGAAAGTGACTGGTTCCCAGTGAAAGTCGGTTTGCGGCAGGGGTGCGTTATATCTCCATAGTTGTCAAATTTGTTTATGGATGGAGTGGTTAGGGAGGTGAATGCAAGAGTTTGGAGAGAGGGGAAAGTATGCAGTCTGTTGTAGATGAGAGAGCTTGGGAAGTGAGCCAGCTGTTGTTCGCTGATAATACAGCGCTGATTGCTGATTCGGGTAAGAAACTGCAGAAGGTGGTGACTGAGATTAGTAAAGTGTGTGAAAGAAGAAAGCTGAGAGTAAATGTGAATAAGAGCAAGGTTATTGGGTTCTATAGGGTTGAGGGCACAAGTCAATTGAGAGGTAAATTTCAATGGAGAAAAACTGGAGGAAAAGAAGTGTTTTAGAAATCTGGGAGTGGATTTAGCAGCGGATGGGACCATGCAAGCGGAAGTAAGTCACAGGATGGGAGAGGGGGCGAAGGTTCTGGAAGTGTTGAAAAATGTGTGGGAGGCGAGAACGTTACCTCGGAGAGCAAAAATGGATATGTTTGAAGCAATGGTGATTCCAACAATGTTACGTGGCTGCAAGGCATTTGCTATAGATAGGATTGTGCGGAGGAGGGTGGATGTATTGGAAATGAGAAGTTTGAGGACAATATGTGGTGTGAGGTGTTATGATCGAGTAAGTAACGAAAGAGTAAGAGAGATGTGTGGTAATAAAAAGAGTGTGGCTGAGAGAGCAGAAAAGGGTGTGTTGAAATGGTTTGGTCACATGGAGGGAATGACTGAAGAAAGATTGACTAAAAGGATATATGTGTCAGAGGTAGAGGGAACGAAGAGAAGCGGGAGACCAAATTAGAGGTGGAAGGATGGAGTGAAGAAGATTTTGAGCGATCGGGGCCTGAACATACAGGAGGGTGAAAGGCGTGCAAGGAATAGAGTGAATTGAAACGATGTGGTATACCGAAGTCGACGTGCTTTCAGTGGACTGAACCCGGGCATGTGAAGCGTCTGGGGTAAACCATGAAAAGTTTTGTGAGGCCTGGGTGTGGAAAGGGAGCTGTGATTTCGGTGCATTATACATGACAGCTAGAGACTGAGTGTGAACGAATGTTGCCTTTTTTGTCTTTTCCTAGCGGGGGGGGGGGGGAAATACTATTTCATGTGTGGCGGGGTGGCGACCAGAATGGATGAAGGCAGCAAGTATGAATATGTACATGTATATGTATGTATATGTCTGTGTATGTATATGTATGTATACGTTGAAATGTATAGGTATGTGTATAGGCGTGTGTGGGCGTTTATGTATATACATGTGTATGCGGGTGGGATGGGTCATTCTTTCGTTTGTTTCCTTGCGCTACCTCGCTAACGCGAGAGACGGCGTTTAAGTATAATATATATATGTATATATGTTTTTTTTTTATTTTTTATTATACTTTGTCGCTGTCTCCCGCGTTTGCGAGGTAACGCAAGGAAACAGACGAAAGAAATGGCCCAACCCCCCCCCATACACATGTATATACATACGTCCACACACGCAAATATACATACCTACACAGCTTTCCATGGTTTACCCCAGACGCTTCACATGCCCTGCTTCAATC
>NC_092292.1:9483995-9633995 GCF_036320965.1 Panulirus ornatus | reverse complement strand
CAAGTTTGGATGAAGGACAGATGATCTGAGCAACTGTAAAGCCATCGTCAGCCACAGCGTTACCAATAGTGTTCTCCTGTGGTCCTCACAGTGCCCTCGTTTACACACACACACACACACACATACAAACTTATATATAAGTAATGGTACAGGCACTTAGTTCTGTATGTAAACACAAAAACTTTGGGCGGAAAATGCAGAAATATGTTCAGGAAAGAATCACAGGTCACTACATCGTTCCATATTGTATTGCCCTCACAAGACGTCATCATCAACGTTCACTTGATAAGACCCGAAGGCGGAAGGGCTCGAACCGGTCTCCTGAAATTAATGAAACTATCTCTCTCGTGACGTCTTGAAATTAGTGTATCTGTACCTTGACCTGGCCCGTTGCCCAGGATCTGTCGTTGTGAGCGAGTCGGCACAAATCCTCCTGCTCATTAAATCAAACATTTCATTAACGAATCATCCCCGGGTCTCAAGACGTATTTCTCCGAGACCCTTGAGCTAATAAGGATATGCTAATGACGACTCCATTCAGCGAATTATGGTCCAGAGACCAACGGGTGCTGTCGTAGTGCCCATCTGATTTCGGGGATCAGGGAGACGGTCGTCAATGTTGGGGGTCGAAGGAACGAGGCCACAGCCAGGCTTGGCATCACAAACACGGAGAGAAAATGAAATTGAATAAGATTCTGTATAGATGTGGTTTCTGGAAACAGATTTCGACAAATTTTTGTCCATTCTGGCGGACTTAACCATTACGCATACCGAATATGCAAGTCTGGTACTAGGTTTGAGGGGGAAGAGGAGACATTGGCTCCTGTTGGGATGGACGCAGGCAGCTAGCGAGCCACGATAGTAACAGAATGAGGAAGGATTGTAGCCTCCGATTTTCAGATAGTCCCGCCTACTGAGCGCAAAGAACATGGCGTGCGGCCGTTAAGTACAGTAAATGTTGTAAATATGTATACACATTTGAGAAGATGGTCTTGTTTACATACATGCAAAACCACATCACTTGATAATCTAATGGAGGCCCAATGCGGGAGGTTGTTTGGTGATGCAGGTACTAATAAAGAACGGAAGGCTCAAATTATGTCAGGTATGCAGACAAACAACTTAATCTATATCTGACGTATATGATAATGATAATAATGACAATAATATTAATGATAATACAATTATAAAATAATGATAGGAATGATATCAATGATAATAATAATAATTGGAATTATATCAATGATAATGATAATGATAAAATGATAATCAATGTAATAATGATAATGATGATAATACTAATAATAACAATGCTTGTGCGAGTTTGTGTGTGTGTGTGTGTGTGTGTGTGTGTGTGTGTGTGTGTGTGTGTGAAAGGCGGAAGCTGAGAGTGAAAGCTGGCCAAACATCATAGCAATAGTGAAACCAAACTTAAGTAGAAACCAATGGTGTGATTCTTCTTACTGACCAGTGAGGGATAAATACATATTCGTCCCTCACTGGTCAATACTTTTTCCTTTGATCTTTGATCTTTGTACGTATACCCAGACCATACAATAGTGTCGTTAAACTTGAGAATGTAACACGAGTCACAACACGTTGTGTTGTGTTACTGTGCACCTAAGGAGAATTACACTACTGGTTTATACTTGAGTTTGGTTCGAATGGACTAAACCAGGGAATGTGAAGCGTTCGGGGTATACTATGGCAAGGTCTGTGGGGTCTGGTTTTGGATAGGGAGCTGTGGTTTCGGTGCATTACACCTAACAGCCAAAGAACGGATGTGAGCAGATGCAGCCTATCTTCATATGTTCCTGGCGCTACCTCGCTCATTCAGAAAGCGGCAATCAATTACGAAAAAAAGAAATCATATAATTTTCATCCGTTTGACCGATCACAACAGCTGTGTTGTCTGGTGGGGGGCAGCATTTTGAAGAATGCCTTAATATAATGGAAATTTTTGTTGTATTGTATCGTAAGTGAGGCTCGTCTCCACGCTGAGGGAGGCAGCTGTTCATGGTCCGGAGAGCAAGCGGCGGCTGCTGACTTCGGGTGTATTGCTGCTGCTGTTGCTGTTGTCACCGCTGTCGCTGTTGATATAAGTACTGCTGTTGTTACATTATTTTTCCCGTTGTGACGTTATTACTGTCTGATCCAATCGTCCACACCTCACATTAACATTTTCGTTAAATATACTTGATACTGGAGAACGTCTTATTACGAAACATTTCTGTCTAGAATACAGCTTCTTATATATATATATATATATATATATATATATATATATATATATATATATATATATATATATATATATATATTTATAGATATATATATATATATTATCCCTGGGGATAGGGGAGAAAGAATACTTCCCACGTATTCCCTGCGTGTCGTAGAAGGCGACTAAAAGGGGAGGGAGCGGGGGGCTAGAAGTCCTCCCCTCTCGTTTTTTTTTAATTTTCCAAAAGAAGGAACAGAGAATTGGGCCAGGTGAGGGTATTCCCTCAAAGGCCCAGTCCTCTGTTCTTAAAGCTACCTCGCTAATGCGGGAAATGGCGAATAGTTTGAAAGAAAAGAAATATATATATATATATATATTTAAAAAAGGGGGTGACTGTATTGTTGACTGGTTGGTAAGGTTATTTAATGTATGTATGGCTCATGGTGAGGTGCCTGAGGATTGGCGGAATGCTTGCATAGTGCCATTGTACAAAGACAAAGGGGATAAGAGTGAGTGCTCAAATTACAGAGGTATAAGTTTGTTGAGTATTCCTGGTAAATTATATGGGAGGGTATTGATTGAGAGGGTGAAGGCATGTACAGAGCATCCGATTGGGGAAGAGCAGTGTGGTTTCAGAAGTGGTAGAGGATGTGTGGATCAGGTGTTTGCTTTGAAGAATGTATGTGAGAAATACTTAGAAAAGCAAATGGATTTATGTAGCATTTATGGATCTGGAGAAGGCATATGATAGAGTTGATAGAGATGCTCTGTGGAAGGTATTAAGAATATATGGTGTGGGAGGAAAGTTGTTAGAAGCAGTGAAAAGTTTTTATCGAGGATGTAAGGCATGTGTACGTGTAGGAAGAGAGGAAAGTGATTGGTTCTCAGTGAATGTAGGTTTGCGGCAGGGGTGTGTGATGTCTCCATGGTTGTTTAATTTGTTTATGGATGGGGTTGTTAGGGAGGTAAATGCAAGAGTTTTGGAAAGAGGGGCAAGTATGAAGTCTGTTGGGGATGAGAGAGCTTGGGAAGTGAGTCAGTTGTTGTTCGCTGATGATACAGCGCTGGTGGCTGATTCATGTGAGAAACTGCAGAAGCTGGTGACTGAGTTTGGTAAAGTGTGTGGAAGAAGAAAGTTAAGAGTAAATGTGAATAAGAGCAAGGTTATTAGGTACAGTAGGGTTGAGGGTCAAGTCAATTGGGAGGTGAGTTTGAATGGAGAAAAACTGGAGGAAGTGAAGTGTTTTAGATATCTGGGAGTGGATCTGGCAGCGGATGGAACCATGGAAGCGGAAGTGGATCATAGGGTGGGAGAGGGGGCGAAAATTCTGGGGGCCTTGAAGAATGTGTGGAAGTCGAGAACATTATCTCGGAAAGCAAAAATGGGTATGTTTGAAGGACTGGTGGTTCCAACAATGTTGTATGGTTGCGAGGCGTGGGCTATGGATAGAGTTGTGCGCAGGAGGATGGATGTGCTGGAAATGAGATGTTTGAGGACAATGTGTGGTGTGAGGTGGTTTGATCGAGTGAGTAACGTAAGGGTAAGAGAGATGTGTGGAAATAAAAAGAGCGTGGTTGAGAGAGCAGAAGAGGGTGTTTTGAAGTGGTTTGGGCACATGGAGAGAATGAGTGAGGAAAGATTGACCAAGAGGATATATGTGTCGGAGGTGGAGGGAACGAGGAGAAGAGGGAGACCAAATTGGAGGTGGAAAGATGGAGTGAAAAAGATTTTGTGTGATCGGGGCCTGAACATGCAGGAGGGTGAAAGGAGGGCAAGGAATAGAGTGAATTGGAGCGATGTGGTATACCGGGGTTGACGTGCTGTCAGTGGATTGAATCAAGGCATGTGAAGCGTCTGGGGTAAACCATGGAAAGCTGTGTAAGTATGTATATTTGCGTGTGTGGACGTATGTATATACATGTGTATGGGGGGGGGGGGTGGGGCCATTTCTTTCGTCTGTTTCCTTGCGCTACCTCGCAAACGCAGGAGACAGCGACAAAGTATAATAAAAAAAAATATAATATATATATATATATATATATATATATATATATATATATATATATATATATATATATATATATGTATATATATATATATGTATATATATATATATATATATATATATATATATATATATATATATATATATATATATATATATACACTGGTGATGTGAGAAGGAGATGGAGTGAGTATTTTGAAGGTTTGTTGAATGTGTTTGATGATAGAGTGGCAGATATAGGGTGTTTTGGTCGAGGTGGTGTGCAAAGTGAGAGGGTTAGGGAAAATGATTTGGTAAACAGAGAAGAGGTAGTGAAAGCTTTGCGGAAGATGAAAGCCGGCAAGGCAGCAGGTTTGGATGGTATTGCAGTGGAATTTATTAAAAAAGGGGGTGACTGTATTGTTGACTGGTTGGTAAGGTTATTTAATGTATGTATGACTCATAGTGAGGTGCCTGAGGATTGGCGGAATGCGTGCATAGTGCCATTGTACAAAGGCAAAGGGGATAAGAGTGAGTGCTCAAATTACAGAGGTATAAGTTTGTTGAGTATTCCTGGTAAATTATATGGGAGGGTATTGATTGAGAGGGTGAAGGCATGTACAGAGCATCCGATTGGGGAAGAGCAGTGTGGTTTCAGAAGTGGTAGAGGATGTGTGGATCAGGTGTTTGCTTTGAAGAATGTATGTGAGAAATACTTAGAAAAGCAAATGGATTTGTTTGTAGCATTTATGGATCTGGAGAAGGCATATGATAGAGTTGATAGAGATGCTCTGTGGAAGGTATTAAGAATATATGGTGTGGGAGGAAAGTTGTTAGAAGCAGTGAAAAGTTTTTATCGAGGATGTAAGGCATGTGTACGTGTTGGAAGAGAGGAAAGTGATTGGTTCTCAGTGAATGTAGGTTTGCGGCAGGGGTGTGTGATGTCTCCATGGTTGTTTAATTTGTTTATGGATGGGGTTGTTAGGGAGGTAAATGCAAGAGTTTTGGAAAGAGGGGCAAGTATGAAGTCTGTTGGGGATGAGAGAGCTTAGGAAGTGAGTCAGTTGTTGTTCGCTGATGATACAGCGCTGGTGGCTGATTCATGTGAGAAACTGCAGAAGTTGGTGACTGAGTTTGGTAAAGTGTGTGGAAGAAGAAAGTTAAGAGTAAATGTGAATAAGAGCAAGGTTATTAGGTACAGTAGGGTTGAGGGTCAAGTCAATTGGGAGGTGAGTTTGAATGGAGAAAAACTGGAGGAAGTGAAGTGTTTTAGATATCTGGGAGTGGATCTGGCAGCGGATGGAACCATGGAAGCGGAAGTGGATCATAGGGTGGGGGAGGGGGCGAAAATTCTGGGGGCCTTGAAGAATGTGTGGAAGTCGAGAACATTATCTCGGAAAGCAAAAAATGGGTATGTTTGAAGGAATAGTGGTTCCAACAATGTTGTATGGTTGCGAGGCGTGGGCTATGGATAGAGTTGTGTGCAGGAGGGTGGATGTGCTGGAAATGAGATGTTTGAGGACAATGTGTGGTGTGAGGTGGTTTGATCGAGTGAGTAACGTAAGGGTAAGAGAGATGTGTGGAAATAAAAAGAGCGTGGTTGAGAGAGCAGAAGAGGGTGTTTTGAAGTGGTTTGGGCACATGGAGAGAATGAGTGAGGAAAGATTGACCAAGAGGATATATGTGTCGGAGGTGGAGGGAACGAGGAGAAGAGGGAGACCAAATTGGAGGTGGAAAGATGGAGTGAAAAAGATTTTGTGTGATCGGGGCCTGAACATGCAGGAGGGTGAAAGGAGGGCAAGGAATAGAGTGAATTGGAGCGATGTGGTATACCGGGGTTGACGTGCTGTCAGTGGATTGAATCGGGGCATGTGAAGCGTCTGGGGTAAACCATGGAAAGCTGTGTAAGTATGTATATTTGCGTTTGTGGACGTATGTATATACATGTGTATGGGGGGGGGGGTTGGGCCATTTCTTTCGTCTGTTTCCTTGCGCTACCTCGCAAACGCGGGAGACAGCGACAAAGTATAATAAATAAGAATATAAATATACACTGGTGAGCAAAAGTGGTGATGCCGGACAACACATATACAAACAGACACAGAGGCAATGGTAAGGAACCCAAAGGTGGAAGGATTCTAACTGCCCCATCACAGATCAGATCCACCATTATCACATCTTACCCTGACTTAATGTGTTGATTTTCCAAAGGTATTTGTTTTTGTACAAAAATTCCCCAACATTTCTTTCGAGAACACTGTATGTCTGATGCAGGTAGAGTCTCCCCGACCAGGACCCAGAGACCTTTTCTATGGTTTTCCCCGACTGCTTCATACAAGAGCATGTCGCCCGCTGTATATCATATCACTCTAATTCACTCTCTCCCGTGCACGCTTTTCTCCCTCCTACATGTTCAGGCCCAGAGCACTGAATTTTCACTGTATCCTTCTATCTTCAGTTTCGTCTCCCCGTTCTCTTACACACACGGGCTTGGATGGTATTGCAGCGGAATTTATCAAAAAAGGTGGTGACTGTATTGTTGACTGGTTGGTAAGGTGAGGTGCCTGAGGACTGGCGGAATGCTTGCATAGTTCCATTGTACAAAGGCAAAGGGGATAAAGGTGAGTTCTCAAATTACAGGGGTATAAGTTTGTTGAGTATTCCTGGGAAATTATATGGGAGGGTATTGATTGAGAGGGTGAACGCATGTACAGAGCATCAGATTGGGGAAGAGCAGTATGGTTTCAGAAGTGGTAGAGGATGTGTGGATCAGGTGTTTGCTTTGAAGAATGTATGTGAGATATACTTAGAAAAGCAAATGGATTTGTATGCAACATTTATTAAAATGGAGAAGGCATATGATAGAGTTTATAGAGATGCTCTGTGGAAGGTATTAAGAATATATGGTGTGGGAGGCAAGTTGTTAGAAGCAGTGAAAAGTTTTTATCGAGGATGTAAGGCATGTGTACGTGTAGGAAGAGAGGAAAGTGGTTGGTTCTCAGTGAATGTTGGTTTGCAGCAGGGGTGCGTGATGTCTCAATGGTTGTTTAATTTGTTTATGGATGGAGTTGTTAGGGAGGTGAATGCAAGAATTTTGGAAAGAGGGGCAAGTATGCAGTCTGTTGTGGCTGAGAGAGCTTGGGAAGCGAGTCAGTTGTTGTTCGCTGATGATACAGCGCTGGTGGCTGATTCAGGTGAGAAACTACAGAAGCTGGTGACTGAGTTTGGTAAAGCGTGTGAAAGAAGAAAGTCGAGAGTAAATGTGAATAAGAGCAAGATTATTAGGTACAGTAGGGTTGAGGGACAAATTAATTGGGAGGTAAGTTTGAATGGAGAAAAACTGGAGGAAGTGAAGTGTTTTAGATATCTGGGAGTGGATTTAGCAGCGGATGGAACCATGGAAGCAGAAGTGAGTCGCAGGGTGAAGGAGGGGGAGAAGGTTCTGAGAGCGTTGAAGAATGTGTGGAAGTCGAGAACGTTATCTTGGAAAGCAAAAATGGGTATGTTTGAAGGAATAGTGGTTCCAATAATGTTATATTGGGCTATGGATAGAGTTGTGCGGAGGAGGATGGATGTGCTGGAAACGAGATGTTTTAGGACAATATGTGGTGTGAGGTAGTTTGATCGAGTAAATAATGAAAGGGTAAGAGAGATGTGTGGTAATAAAAAGAGTGCGGTTGAGAGAGCAGAAAAGGGTGTGTTGAAATGGTTTGGTCACATGGAGAGAATGAGTGAGGAAAGATTGACATAGAGGATATATGTGTCAGAGGTGGAGGGAACAAGGAGAAGTGGGATACCAAATTGGAGGTGGAAAGATGGAGTGAAAAAGATTTTGAGTGATCGGTGCCTGAACATGCAGGAGGGTGAAAGACGTGCAAGGAATAAAGTGAATTGGAACGATGTGGTATACCGGGGTCGACGTGCTGTTGATAGATTGAACCAAGGGGTGTGAAGCGTCTGGGTAAACAATGGAAAGTTCTGTGGGGCCTAGATGTGGAAAGGGAGCTGTGGTTTCGGTGCAGTACACCTAGCAGCAAAGACACGGATGTGAGCAGATTGCAGCCTATCTTCACTTGTTCCTGGCGCTACCTCGCTCATTCAGAAAGCGGCAATCAATTACGAAAGAAAAGAAA
Source organism: Panulirus ornatus (assembly GCF_036320965.1). Lineage (NCBI taxonomy): Eukaryota > Metazoa > Arthropoda > Malacostraca > Decapoda > Palinuridae > Panulirus > Panulirus ornatus. The sequence goes on along the minus strand of NC_092292.1, from coordinate 9,625,653 downwards.
ATCATATAATTTTCATCCGTTTGACCGATCACAACAGCTGTGTTGTCTGGTGGGGGGCAGCATTTTTGAAGAATGCCTTAATATAATGGAAATTTTTGTTGTATTGTATCGTAAGTGAGGATCGCTCCACGCTGAGGGATGAAGCTGTTCATGGTCCGGAGAGCAAGCGGCGGCTGCTGACTTCGGGTGTATTGCTGCTGCTGCTGCTGTTGTGTTGTCACCGCTGTCGCTGTTGATATAAGTACTGCTGTTGTTACATTATTTTTCCCGTTGTGACGTTATTACTGTCTGATCCAATCGTCCACACCTCACATTAACATTTTCGTTAAATATACTTGATACTGGAGAACGTCTTATTACGAAACATTTCTGTCTAGGATACAGTTATATATATATATTATATATATATATTATATATATATATATATATTATATATATATATATATATATATATATATATATATATATATTATATATATATATGTATCCTGGGGATAGGGTGCAGAAAGAATAATTCCAACGTATTCCCTTGCGAGTCGTTAGCAGGCGACCTAAAAGGGGAGGGAGCGGGGGGTAGAAGTCCTCCCCTCTCGTTTTTTTTTTTAATTTTCCAAAAGAAAGGAAACAGAGAATTGGGCCGGTGAGGGTATTACCTTCAAAGGCAGGCCTTGTTTCTTAAAGCTACTCGCTAATGCGGGAAATGGCGAATAGTTTGAAAGAAAAGAAATATATATATATATATATATTTAAAAAAGGGGGTGACTGTATTTTGATGGTTGGTACGGTTATTTAATGTAGAATGGGCTCATGTGCAGGTGCCTGAGGATTGGCGAATGCTTGCATAGTGCCATTGTACAAAGGCAAAGGGGATAAAGGTGAGTTCTCAAATTACAGGGGTATAAGTTTGTTGAGTATTCCTGGTAAATTATATGGGAGGGTATTGATTGAGAGGGTGAAGGCATGTACAGAGCATCAGATTGGGGAAGAGCAGTGTGGTTTCAGAAGTGGTAGAGGATGTGTGGATCAGGTGTTTGCTTTGAAGAATGTATGTGAGAAATACTTAGAAAAGCAATATGAGAAGATGCTGAATTTATGGATCTGGAGAAGGCATATGATAGAGTTGATAGAGATGCTCTGTGGAAGGTATTAAGAATATATGGTGTGGGAGGAAAGTTGTTAGAAGCAGTGAAAAGTTTTTATCGAGGATGTAAGGCATGTGTACGTGTAGGAAGAGAGGAAAGTGATTGGTTTCAGTGAATGTAGGTTTGCGGCAGGGGTGTGTGATGTCTCCATGGTTGTTTAATTTGTTTATGGATGGGGTTGTTAGGGAGGTAAATGCAAGAGTTTTGGAAAGAGGGGCAAGTATGAAGTCTGTTGGGGATGAGAGAGCTTGGGAAGTGAGTCAGTTGTTGTTCGCTGATGATACAGCGCTGGTGGCTGATTCATGTGAGAAACTGCCAGAAGTTGGTGACTGAGTTTGGTAACAGTGTGTGGAAGAAGAAAGTTAAGAGTAAATGTGAATAAGAGCAAGGTTATTAGGTACAGTAGGGGTGAGGGTCAAGTCAATTGGGAGGTGAGTTTGAATGGAGAAAAAAACTGGAGGAAGTGAAGTGTTTTAGATATCTGGGAGTGGATTTAGCAGCGGATGGAACCATGGAAGCGGAAGTGGATCATAGGGTGGGAGAGGGGGCGAAAATTCTGGGGGCCTTGAAGAATGTGTGGAAGTCGAGAACATTATCTCGGAAAGCAAAAATGGGTATGTTTGAAGGAATAGTGGTTCCAACAATGCTGTATGGTTGCGAGGCGTGGGCTATGGATAGAGTTGTGCGCAGGAGGATGGATGTGCTGGAAATGAGATGTTTTGAGGACAATGTGTGGTGTGAGGTGGTTTGATCGAGTAAGTAACGTAAGGGTAAGAGAGATGTGTGGAAATAAAAAGAGCGTGGTTGAGAGAGCAGAAGAGGGTGTTTTGAAATGGTTTGGGCACATGGAGAGAATGAGTGAGGAGAGATTGACCAAGAGGATATATGTGTCGGAGGTGGAGGGAACGAGGAGAAGAGGGAGACCAAATTGGAGGTGGAAAGATGGAGTGAAAAAGATTTTGTGTGATCGGGGCCTGAACATGCAGGAGGGTGAAAGGAGGGCAAGAAATAGAGTGAATTGGAGTCATGTGGTATACAGGGGTTGACGTGCTGTCAGTGGATTGAAGCAAGGCATGTGAAGCGTCTGGGGTAAACCATGGAAAGCTGTGTAGGTATGTATATTTGCGTGTGTGGACGTGTGTATGTACATGTGTATGGGGGGGGGGTTGGGCCATTTCTTTCGTCTGTTTCCTTGCGCTACCTCGCAAACGCGGGAGACAGCGACAAAGTATAAAAAAAAAAAAAAAAAAAATATATATACACTGGTGAGCAAAAGTGGTGACGCCGGACAACACATATACAAACAGACACAGAGGCAATGGTAAGGAACCCAAAGGTGGAAGGATTCTAACTGCCCCATCACAGATCAGATCCACCATTAACTTATCACATCTTACCGTGACTTAATGTGTTGATTTTCCAAAGGTATTTGTTTTTGTACAAAAATTCCCCAACATTTCTTTCGACAACACTGTATGTCTGATGCTGGTAGAGTTTCCCCGACCAGGACCCAGAGACCTTTTCTATGGTTTTCCCCGACTGCTTCATACAAGAGCATGTCGCCCGCTGTATATCATATCACTCTAATTCACTCTCTCCCGTGCACGCTTTTCTCCCTCCTACATGTTCAGGCCCAGAGCACTGAATTTTCACTGTATCCTTCTATCTTCAGTTTCGTCTCCCCGTTCTCTTACACACACGGGCTTGGATGGTATTGCAGCGGAATTTATCAAAAAAGGTGGTGACTGTATTGTTGACTGGTTGGTAAGGTGAGGTGCCTGAGGACTGGCGGAATGCTTGCATAGTTCCATTGTACAAAGGCAAAGGGGATAAAGGTGAGTTCTCAAATTACAGGGGTATAAGTTTGTTGAGTATTCCTGGGAAATTATATGGGAGGGTATTGATTGAGAGGGTGAAGGCATGTACAGAGCATCAGATTGGAGAAGAGCAGTATGGTTTCAGAAGTGATAGAGGATGTGTGGATCAGGTGTTTGCTTTGAAGAATGTATATGAGAAATACTTAGAAAAGCAAATGGATTTGTATGCAACATTTATCAAAATGGAGAAGGCATATGATAGAGTTGATAGAGATGCTCTGTGGAAGGTACTAAGAATATATGGTGTGGGAGGCAAGTTGTTAGAAGCAGTGAAAAGTTTTTATCGAGGATGTAAGGCATGTGTATGTGTAGGAAGAGAGGAAAGTGGTTGGTTCTCAGTGAATGTTGGTTTGCAGCAGGGATGCGTGATGTCTCCATGGTTGTTTAATTTGTTTATGGATGGAGTTGTTAGGGAGGTGAATGCAAGAGTTTTGGAAAGAGGGGCAAGTATATAGTCTGTTGTGGCTGAGAGAGCTTGGGAAGTGAGTCAGTTGTTGTTTGCTGATGATACAGCGCTGGTGGCTAATTCGGGTGAGAAACTACAGAAGCTGGTGACTGAGTTTGGTAAAGCGTGTGAAAGAAGAAAGTTGAGAGTAAATGTGAATAAGAGCAAGATTATTAGGTACAGTAGGGTTGAGGGACAAGTCAATTGGGAGGTAAGTTTGAATGGAGAAAAACTGGAGGAAGTGAAGTGTTTTAGATATCTGGGAGTGGATTTAGCAGCGGATGGAACCATGGAAGCAGAAGTGAGTCACAGGGTGAAGGAGGGGGAGAAGGTTCTGAGGGCGTTGAAGAATGTGTGGAAGTCGAGAACGTTATCTTGGAAAGCAAAAATGGGTATGTTTGAAGGAATAGTGGTTCCAATAATGTTATATTGGGCTATGGATAGAGTTGTGCGGAGGAGGGTGGATGTGCTGGAAACGAGATGTTTTAGGACAATATGTAGTGTGACGTGGTTTGATCGAGTAAATAATGAAAGGGTAAGAGAGATGTGTGGTAATAAAAAGTGTGGTTGAGAGAGCAGAAGAGGGTGTGTTGAAATGGTTTGGTCACATGGAGAGAATGAGTGAGGAAAGATTGACAAAGAGGATATATGTGTCAGAGGTGGAGGGAACGAGGAGAAGTGGGATACCAAATTGGAGGTGGAAAGATGGAGTGAAAAAGAGTTTCAGTGATCGTTGCCTGAACATGCAGGAGGGTGAAAGGCGTGCAAGGAATAAAGTGAATTGGAACGATGTGGTATACCGGGGTCGACGTGCTGTTGATAGATTGAACCAAGGGGTGTGAAGCGTCTGGGGTAAACAATGGAAAGTTCTGTGGGGCCTAGATGTGGAAAGGGAGCTGTGGTTTCGGTGCATTATACATGACAGCTAGAGACTGAGTGTGAACGAATGTGGCCTTTGATGTCTTTTCCTAGCGCTACCTCGCGCACATGCGGGGGGAGGGGTTGTGACGGGAATGAATAAAGGCAGACAGTATGAATTATGTACATGTGTATATATGTATATGTCTGTGTGTGAATATATATGTATACGTTGAGATGTACAGGTATGTATATCTGCTGTGTGTGGAAGTGTATTTATATACATGGGTATGTGGGTGGGTTGGGCCATTCTTTCGTCTGTTTACTTGCGCTACCCCGCTAAAGCGGGAGACAGCGACAAAGCATAATAAATAAACGAACAAAGTGCATATGAATGCGCACCTTCATAGAACATACAAACCTGCAACAGCCAGGATCGAACCCGGGACCCCTGTGTAACAGTTGGGAGTGCTACTGCTCGGCTATGATCGCCCCTAATAGGGAAATGACTATTATAACTATGTACTCGAATACCTTCGTCTCACGTTGGTGAGCAACGGGGTCTACACCGGTCCTTTTCCCATCAGGCTCACACAGCCAGCAGATAGCATTTTACCGATCCTAAGTGTACAACGCGGAGGTATATGAATGCGAACAAAGTGCATATGAACGCGCACCTTCATAAAACATACAAACTTCCAACAGCTAGGATCGAACCCAGGACCTCTATGCAACAGGTTAGAGCGGTACCGCTAGGCCTTTTGCACAGGTGTCCCGGGTTCGATCCTGGCTGTTGGAGGTTTGTATGTTTATATATATATATATATATATATATATATATATATATATATATATATATATATATATATATATATATATATATATATTAATCAATCTATTTTCTGAAACACTATCATGGCCATAGGCTAACTTCGACATGATTATGCTATCATCAAAATCTAGGTTTGCGTAAGAGATTAGTTGTTGAGCTGAACTTCAAGTACATATCTATTTGTATGCAACGGCGTCCCTACCTTAGCTCATATGTATACCTTTTTAACATTTTATCCTTCCATCTATCTGCCTCTCAATCCCGCTTTTTCATTTGTCGTTTACTCTCTTGTTCTTCATGGTAATGATAGAGATTCCTGTGTGTGATAACCTGATCGCATACGAACTATATGTTTGATAACCTTGTGTAAAAAAAGAAAAAAGATAAATCCGCATGATATCCTGTCGTCTTACAAAACACTATTTGTATGATCAAACCTCCTCAAGCCAGGCGACTTATCCCCATGGCACTACAAGGCAACTTGATCCCATAAATACGATGGCAGAGCCAAAGTGTCTTGGCTTATCTATCCGATTACCGTAATATCACCTCCTCATAACAGGTAACTATAACCTTTTGTGTACGATAAACAAAATCTGGCCATGTTGATAAACCCTCATCAGCTGACACTGATGGTCTCGTCAGTACCTAACAACAACAGCAGTTGCAGACGATAACTTTCCGAACTCAGGATGCATCACTGAGGGGATAATCCCAGTCTACAACTTTACGACAAGTGGCTAATCGGAAGCGACATTTATGCCACTGGATGATGAGGTCTGCGATAGTCATACATTTTTGAAATCACTCGATAGCAGTTAGAAATTAGGTGACCGATCTTCACGCGCCATGTGGTGACGACAGCAATGGATGGTTGGTCAGTTAGGCTTTAGGTTTAACAACTGTTAGGATCATTAAGGCCGTCAACGTAAAGTATATACGGCTCCGGTCAGAATTTCGCGAGACAATCGCAATGTAAGGGTGGACAGCCCGTTGCACCCTTCCTGAACGGCAGGTCACTACGCTGAGCCTCGCACCAACACACAGAATGGAACTGACAACGAAGCAGTGTTATTTGAGCGAAGACTCGTCAAAAAGAGATGGGAAGGATTTTGATATGAATTTCCCACAACGTTATTGGTGACGGATGATGAATATGCGTCAATATTCTGCTTACGTTAAGAACAAAACTACAGTGATTAGGAGTATCCATGTGAATACCATAACACAATGGGGAAGCCGGTTTCGAATGAACCCTATGAGAAGTGCCTGAACACCGCTCATATGCCAGGTCTTCAGTGTATCCATCACTTGAAGTTTTCCGTATAGTATAGGTCTTAGGTCACATGCATAGTGAGAGTGTATGTGATCTTAGATTTATCTTAACACTTGAGGATATTAAAGAACATTAGATTGGTGGATGTGGCTTACGTTGACGACTCTAATGACACTGGCAGATGATAGCCTAAGGCCAAACGATCAGCCAATCTATGTGTGTGTGTGTGTGTGTGTGTGTGTGTGTGTAACATTCACAGGAAGACAAAGAATTATGAAGTGGGAATAACACTGCTTCATATAACCAGTAGTGCTCACTTGTCTCTCATCTTAGAGATGCACTGAAACACTCCGACGAAGTTAGGCTGTCTCACTGCCTCTGTGTGTGTGTGTGTGTGCGCGCGGTCCACCGAGGTGCTGTTCGTACCCGCTGCTGACAGCGTCATCAAAAAGCTCCATCAAACACAGGTGAATCGGAGAGACAGGAGGCTGATGCTCAGAGATCTTACTATCACTCCCCGTGATAATCAGCTCTCTATACTGGCTATCGCGCATGAAGTTCTGTCTTCCAACACCGTGATGAAGTAGATTAGAAGATGGGCGGAGAACGGTAACCCTCACGACCTACGTGAGTTATAAGTGTCTGTGAAAAGGAGCGGAACATAGCAACATTGGTGAACGATAGATAGAGAATGCGAGGCCTCCATCAAAGTCTATAACCAGCCAAATTCAGCGTCCCTATTCGTGGGGAGCTGTGGATGATCAAGGCCAAGTTTCCAAGACAGTGAAATGGGTAATATATATGGAAATATAATCACTGCTGCATCGACATTTTCATATTGAAGATATTATGTAGATTATGTAAAAAGTGAAATGAGTTTTGGCATTTAACGTTTTAACCATAATCATAACTGAGATGTAAGTTTATACTCAAGGCAACCTAGCGTGTCAAATTCCTTGTGAATGTAGCCGTATATGTACGAGGCTGTTGGCAGAAAACACAGGAGCCCCTCGAGGAAACCACCCCGGCTGACGACGCTGCAATGCTCTCGGCGACGGAGGCAGCACCCCCAAACCAAACTAACGCGGTGGCCATGAGGCCTCGGCTACACGATCAGTCTCGCCGCTTGGTTTCGGAGCATGGTATCGAAGCTGTGCTCGAACACTGATCGTGGAGACAGCGACACTGAACCGCCTACCCCTCGTCGACAGTTACGTGTGGGAGCCGAATAGTTGTGTGGACCCCCAACGCTGGTCCCAGCTACTACCCCCCCCCCCCCCACACACACACACACACACACACCAGTTCAGAGCAACGATGGCATACTATGGAGTTGCCTACATCTCCTCCAAGTGACCCACAGACGTCAAGACCTGCATTGGAGTGGACATAGACGTCAACACTACAACTGACTGAACTATACAGTGACCGGCCATGTCTGTAGCAAGTTCAAGAGTGATGAATAGAGAAACAGACTCGAAAAATGTAAATCGTATCGGGAACTGTACTCCTATGTGCACACTCGATATTATCAAGAAGAAATAAAACACAGACGATGTATAGGTACAGCTTCCATGCACACACACTGCAAAGTTAGCACTGGTATGATGAAACACAGTAATACAGTCTATCGTTATACATTACAGTCGTGGGTACACATGCACACCTGTATCCACTGGATGTTGCTGACCATATAAAGGCTTACCTTGAGATCCGTGACGTGTGCTGGAAGCTTCCGTAGTTTGCACCTCACGTGGCCAAATATCTGAAGGTTACTTCCTGAAGTCGTGATCATCCTGCTCTTATCGAGTCTCTCATATCTGGGTCGGCCCCGGGGTAGAAGTGGACGCACTTTAACAGTGTGTTGTAGTGCAACTCAGGGATCATCCGGATGAAATGCTTGACGTCTTGTCTGTCCGCACGCTGTGTCTCACTAAATATTTGGTCGTAAGTTCCACACCGTTCGTTTTGCAACCACAGTTTCCATTCACTGCATTTTTTCTTTCTTTTTTCATCAATATCCTAGCGGCCAAAACACATAACACTGCAGCCCTCCGTCTTCTCTGTCGAGTAGCCATGACCCACTCTTCCCACTAGACTCCCACACACTGACCGATACCGTATGTCGGTGAGCCAGTTCCATGTAAACACCGTCCCTGTCCGCTGAACAGTCGTCAGCACCAGGCTCCGACCCCATGCCTCGACACTGATCCGAAACATGCTCGAGCACTATGCTCCGACCCCATGCCTCGACACTGATCCGAAACGTATTCGAGCACCAGACGCTGCAACTGACCGTATAGCCGAGCCCTAAGAGACAACCTGCAACTGGACGTCTCCGTCTTGACTGTGAAGCGAAGGTTTACACGAACACTGAGCACACCAGAGAACTCCCGCAAGGGAGGAGCGCCTGATAGAACAGCACAGAACAGGGGAGGTTAAAGCCTCCGTTTAACTCCACTCCTGGCGAAACCAAGATTTCTGGTTTCGAGTAATGTTCACGGATGAAAGGTGTTTCTCATCCACCTATCATGGCAAGGGTCGCTCCTGGAAGAAGAACAACACCCAATATGAAGTAAATGATTTATTACATTGAAGTTAACAATGTGTTATTTTCCAAAGACATAGAAAGTCATAATTATGGGGGTATAAATCCATACGGATGATCAGATGTGAATAATATACGATTAACAAACCACAAATGATGTAAATCCTGCCTAACTACTGCAGTGAGCATTAAGGTCATACGATGTTTCGCACTCGCATATGACCAGGCCAGCGTCAGCCAGGAAGCACGTTCAAGTCACGTTACCTAGTGACTTATGATCTTATCAGCGGAGGGTAACAATGACACCTCAGTGGAACACACACACACACACACACACACACACACACACAGATATTACCTACAGTATGGTTCGTTGGTTGTTTGGTCTTAGGCCAATCAGCTGCCAGTGTCATTAAGGCCGTCAACGTACGATTCTTTAACATCCTCAGGTGTTAAAATAATTCTAAGATCACAGATACTCTCACTATGCATGTGGCCTAAGACCTATACTATACGGAAAACTTCAAGTGATGGGTACACTGAAGAACTGATATAAGAAGTCTGTTCAGGCACTTCTCATAGGGTTTATTCAAAACCAGCTCCCCTATTTTGCTACGATATTCACATGAATACTCCTATCACTATGGTTTAGTTCTTCACGTAAATATAATATCGACACATATTTATCATCCGTCAGCAATAACGTTGGACGATATCGATGTTGATATCCTTCCTATCTCTTTCTGACGAGACTTCGCTCAAATCACTGCCTCGTTGCCAGTTCTATTCTGGTGAGAGGTTCGGCGCAGTGACCTGCCGGTCAGGAAGGCTGAAATGGGCTGCCCGCCCGCCACCACAAGTGTCTCACGAAATTCTGATCGAAGCTGAACGTCCACCGACCGACAGATCTGTAACACCTTCTTCAAAGTGTTAAGGATATTTCTAAGACCACATGCACTCTCACTGTACATATAGCCCATGAACCATGAGAGTTTTACGCACTGTTTATGTACTCTCCATGAACTGCAAGACGGAGTGGTGCGGGAGCGAGGGAATTAGCCCGAGTAGACTGATCTTAATGGCCAGAGCTGAGGGTTTCAGGGTTCATGATCTAAAACTATATAACGTACGTATGGAAATGGTTACTAAGATCATGATGTGGTTCTAATATGTGCCATCGTGCGAAGCACCAGAGCGACGTTTTGCGTTTAAGTTCGTAGCTATATCTGTTTAGAATTCCCTCCTAAGTAGATTCATCTTCGAGCTTGAATACAATGGCGCATTGCACGTCTGTGTGCAAAATACAGGTGACTTACGTTTGAACTACGACGAGGAAACTTTCCACACTTGAGTTACGTCTTATAAACAGTGAACAACGACAGTCGCGTCACAAAACTTCTCACTGCAAAGGGGCCCATATTTCCAAGCTACTGAAAAAAGTGTCCTGGAGTAACTCCAGAACCCTTTTATGGAATGGGAACTGGGGCAATTATGAATAAATGAATAAACAAATGACGAAACGTGATGAATTTTCAAAGTGATCGCTTGATTACTCCCATCTCCTTGATCTCACTGTGCACACCTTGTAGAGCAACAAGGTCACCGTTAACAGCAAACTACCTCATAAACACAGATCTTCCGTTCCAAAGTAGAAATTTCCTATTTTCCTCAAGAAACCACAGAAAAAGGACCAACACCGAACTACCCTCCCCAGCAAGTATCATACTACTTTAGTAGATCCTGAATCCCTCGTAAGTCTGTCCCTCCCCAGAACCAAACTGGAACCCAGTAGAACCGACTATGACTCACTAAGCTCCTGGCCATTTCCCGGTAACCACTATGTCAAGCAAAACTTAAGCCTCAAGCTATCCTGAAACATAGTGTATCTCCGCGAAATTCTGGTGGTTGGAATCTTTGAAGAACTGACCATTCACACAAATCTTCCGGACACATTAATTTGCAGTAGTGTTTTTGTTTTGCGAATTTGAGCCCTTTCAGGAATTCAATGTCTTAAACAGTTTACTGTGGTATTATGTCTATGTGAGGAGTGTCTAGATTATTCCAATGGGGCTATTGTATTGCTACCTGAGGTCTGTGGTCACTTTTGCCTTGCTTCATCTGCCTGAAAGTTAGATAAGGTAAATACATACCAGCATCATCTTCACGGGTTTTCGATGACAACAGCAGCTGCAGCAGTTGTTGCAGCTGCTACTATTACTGCTGCCACAGCTTTTGCTATCGCTGCTGCTGTTGTTGATTTTGCTTATAATAACATTACTAATAGCGTTGTTGCTGTTTCTGCTGCTGTTACCACTACTTCTGCGGCAGCTTTTGCTATATAATGCTGTTATCAATCCTAATGTTTCTGTTGTTATGATTGCAACTGCTCTTGCTACTTCTGCTGCTGCTATGTCTGCTGCTGCTGTTGTTACTGCTTGTAGAACTTCTGTTGTTGCTTCTGTTACTTTCACTGTTGCTCTTACTTTTGTGACCACAACTTACTTGTGATCACTTTAATCATTGTTGTTCATCTTCCTGCTATCTTTACCCCTATGAATACCTTTAACATTTTGCTGATCCTACTACTACTACTACTACTACTACTACTGCTGCCTGCTACTACTACAACCACTGCTGCTGCTGCTGCTGCTACTGCTGCTGCTACTATCACTACTACCACTGCTACCGTTACCTCTACTATTACTACTATCATTATGTAGGTATGTAGATTCAATGGCTGTTGACAGATGGATGGTCATTATGCCAGAGATCGTACCACACACGTTTATCATCCTAATTTCTATGAAGGACTCCTAGTGTTACCCAGGACCTCTCTTAGAGATCCTGCAGCCCAAGGCTGCGCTACATCCAGTAGTAGGAAAATAATGACCCCTTTAGCGTGAGAAGTTCTTTGACGATGTTGTACTTCCAGTGACACAGTCTTTTCAAAGGGGACTTTCCACTTGCGGTGTAACCTCGTGCAGGCGGACCCCCAGTAACACCTACAAAAGCACATAATTTATAGAAAACGAAAAAAAGAATATCACTGATAAGACTCTTACTGCTGTCAGTTACGTCAAACCATTTTAAGAAAAAAGTGACATAAATGTTAGCGATTATTAAGAATAATGATAGAGATGACAAAGTGATTATCATTATCACTTTCTTCATAGATTATCTCTGCTGTTACTCGTGTTGTTGTAGCTGGCACTATTATCATTATTATTAATATTATTACTATTATTATCATCATTAGTAGTAGTAGTAATAGTAGTATTGTTATCATTGTTAATCTAATCATTATGATTATCATTATTATAATCATTATCATCATTATTACTATTACCATTATTATCAACATTATTATTACTATTATCATCATTATTATCATCAACATCATCATCATTATCATTACCGAGTCTGTACATGTTCACAGTATGTCCAAATCTAGAATCTTGGACGAATCTGGTTGGAAATCCCATCGGGACCGGAAGTGTGGAACCCGCCGTTAAGCAGGAGGTAGATGTGAGTGTGAAGATCCGCCGCTCAGTGATACAGAATCGTCTTTTAGGAGACAAATCGCTTCGTCAAACGATAATGACGTTCTGACAAACAGTTCCAGAGAGAAGATAAGACGATAAGGCCAAGGGCGTCAGCTGGTGTACGGGAACTGTAATGGAAAGAAGTGACTAAGAGTGGAGGCTCGTTAACAGGCCCAGAAGAGATGTTTGGGTAGCCTAGCCGGGGAAGCAAGCGCGTCGGTACCGGGCTTATCTAACGAAGGAAGGGTTCAAGAACGTAGCCGAGCACCCGAGGACCCGTTCACTCTCAAGATTATGTTTTGGTGGATTTTGGAAGAATGAGAGAAATTTATACATCTTCAAAAACACCTTAGCTTAAGTAAAGGTCATAAAGACGAACAAACGATATTTTAACCCCGGATTCAGCATGAGAGCAAGACTTTTTTTCTTGGGTTGACACACGATAATGACAAGGTATAGGCTACTTGTTATGATCTGAGAGGACAAGAGAGGACAAAGTGTTTTGATACTTAAAAGTGACTCTAGACAATATCTGGGAACATTGTAAAGGCTGAAGGGATATGAGGAGATTTGCTGAGCTTCTTCCTCTTCGCTTCACTTTCTGTAGTTATGGTCATGAAGGTCGGCGCTATCAGCATCATACAACGTGTGAATGATTTGCTCAGAAGCACTGAACTCTGGAATATGCTGGATAAAAAAATGAGGGAGGAGGATATTCCACCGAGTGCTATAACTGTGGGCAGGCTCATAATTCAGGGTCAGTTCTGTGTGGGGGGAAAAAAAAGACCAAAACGTGTTATGAGGTAGTGAATATAAAAGGTGCGTTGATGCGGAATCGATGGTGAAAAGCGTATGGTTTCCTACGCTATGTGGGCTTCGTTAGCCAATAGTGGTGCCGGGGTCAGACGTGCGGTTCCCCTACGATATGCGGGAGTGTTGGACCAGCAGCAGTATCGGGGCCTGACGCGTGGTTCCCCATCCTATGTGGGAGTTGTGAGCCAGCAGCAACAGCGGTAGTACCACATTCTGACGCAACAGGACACCAAGAGAAAAGAGAAAGCACGTTGCCTCAACAGCCACAAGAGGTACCTAAGATTAGCGATGCCAGCGCCTTTGTCGGTCAATTTGCGAAACGTAGAATAAAACAGGAAGCCTGACGAGTGAATAAGGATATTGAGAATGAAGGAAGTGGGCAGCAAAGGTCAGAGGGGATAACTTAACTAGAAGATTTACCTGAGGAGTTAGTGCGAGGGTGGTGGTGAAACCTACAGAAAAAGTTATTACTCTAATCGGGTTGTTGTTTGTTTCCTTACCGAGAAGGCTGGTGCTCTGGGTGATGAGGTAAGGAATATTGATCCCATGATGATGTTTGTGGCCAATATACACGAATGGGAAAAGACGTATGGAAGCTTCAAGTTTTTATGACGGATTATTTGTAGTCTTCGCAACAGAGTGACTGGTTGTGCTGAGAGCGCCGGTTACGTCCTGAATACAGCCACCCTAGGCTGTTTCTTGTGAGTGATCATACTCACGCCCTTTTTAACCACTTCGTACGACAGGCAGGAGATATTTGGGTAGTATATAAGTCCTCTGTAGCCAGGGATGAGGGAAATTTGGGATATAGGACAAAGAAAGTGAGTGGTGGGTAGACAGTTGTTCTTTGCGGACCGCGTTCCAGCAACCCTCGTATGAAAGAGGAAAAAAGAAGTAAACTCAGCTTTTGGGCAAGGGACGGAAACGCGACAACACTAGGTTGATCTGCTTACAGTTGTTTTCCTGAGCTGTGGGGAAGCTTGGCTGGCACCATGTCAGAGGCTTCCCTGCAGCTCGTATTTGCTGCGATTGTAGGGCGCATGTGAGTCTTTCTTACGAGTGACTCTGAATATATTAAGGAATTAGTAGAAAGGAGGAGAGCTGCTTTCAGACTGATTTGTTATTCCAACAGAACGTTACAACCCAAGCCCTTTATTCAATCGTATGAATTATGCATAGCTTTGACGACGGGGCCGCTACCTTGTTGGATCCTATTTATTAATGGAAATTCTAGTGATGGAACTGTGATTATCGCGGCGGTAATTTGGATAAGGAGATTATATTAAGTCACCATCGCGGCCCCAATCATCACGGTTACCTAACCCCAAGACTCTCTCGCCACCCCTCAGCTCATACCACGGGGCCGACTGCCGGTACCTTCACCATGGTGTTTTCGTCTTATGGGGTTGATTGATTTTCTATTCTTGCCGCAAGAGCGACTATTATTGTGCACACCTGCCCATCCTGTGGGCGATGGTGCAAAAGAGGATAGACAGGGCTCCAAAGGGCCGGGGACTGGGCCTCATTGACTGAGGTACGTGGTAGGTTATACAAAGTGGTAAGAGGATTTGGCAATATTGAATAAACACTCAACAGTTTACATGAGAAGTGGAGTTTACAACAGCTGAACAACAGTGACCGATTACGTATCGCGAGATATAACAAAATGAACTACGGTTGTTTGGAAGACCCTCCTGCTCTCGCTATAGCGGTATAGCCTAGCCTTGCATAGGGAACATACAAACGTACCCTTGAGTCTATCATTCCCTTATATCTCTTTACTAAATTGGGTCGTAAGGAGGGAGATACTAGGGACTTGAACAGGAGAGGTAAAGCGGAGAAGCGCACGATAGTTCTACGGTGTAAAGATATTTGGTGTAACTGAAGTGTGAGTTGTTTGCTGAATACGTATTTTTGGTGCCTTATCTATATACCTTTACCATGCATGGAGTGTGTGTGTGTGCGCTTGTGCAGTGATACTATATGCTAGTTTAAACATGGAACAGAGATAGGCTAAGAGCGGTTCACAGGGTATATCGGCGAATGACTGGTCTTTTTCCCCAGGTTTTAAGGCTCCATGGGAACCACATGTGTTCCCTGTTTATGCAGCTGTCGAAGTCTTCGGTCTCTTCCGGTTCTCGTCACCCTGCTACGTGCTGCTTCTCTTAAACCTGGATCGATCGGTTTTATGTTTAAGTCAAAGATGCTGGTCTTCAATATCAACTTATGGCTCCTCTTATCACTGTATCCTCTGCAGCATAAGGATGTGTGTTTTGAAGGTGAGTTGAATGGGAAGTGAGTTGTAGTATGATACAGGAAAATTATGGCCAAGTTTCACTCAGCTAAATTTGCTCGGCGATTGAGGGTCTTTGTCCAACGTGATCTCCTATCATCCCTACAGATGTAAACAGACATAGGAGTGGGGATTGATAGTTACCCATAAATACAGAAAACGACAGAAATCTGGACCATTTCATTTCCTTTGCTCACACATGTTCACTCGGAGTTTAAGTCTTACTCTAGATTCCAGGGCAAAATGCTTGTTAGCTCAACGCGACCACCTTGCATCCCCTCTGGAAACCTCCTCACGATATCCTTGTCCACTCTGGAGAATCTGCAGTGGCCTGTCAGGAGCTGGTTTACTTTGAGAGACACTTGTAGATATGGTCTACTCATATAATATCAGGATGTTGGCGTTTGGCCTGTTAGACTTTACAACACTCCTGGTGCGCCGTCAGGGGTCCCCTCTTCCACCACGTCGCTAGGTCTCACCCTCCTATGGCTATAGCTGTAAACTGAAGTGTTTAGTTTTTCGTTTTTTTTTTCTTCTCCTTTCATAGATGTTGGATCCACATGCCACTCATTTTCGTTGATGCGTGTGCTCAGGGTGTCTGCTAGTGGAGACTACTATTTTCGTGGCATCATCTACATGCAAGATGCTATGCTTACGTTCGCTTTTAAACAGGTTATCTTTGTTGTGTAAAATATAAACAGCTTTAGTGAAAGGACGCTGTGGTAGTTTTGTTATGGATGTTATACATTCATTTCTCGGTAGTTTGCGATACGCCTAGTTTCAACACTTTATACTAAAGGTCGCTTGTTAAAGGTTTGGCTTAATTCCCCTTCGCATAATTGTTCGATTTATCCTTCGGCCACTATCGTCTACAGTTCTTTATTTCTGCAGAGATCGAGATTGTAGAGATTTTGTCTCTAACCCTCAGGAAACCATTTTGATTGTGGTCTCTAAGATTCTTCTCTTCTTTGGTAACATGTTAACCAAATTGTAATAATTCTTTCGAAAATTTCCCTGCTCTGGCTTCCCTCAGTCTCAGGGAGATGAATCCTGTGTTGAGCTTTACACTGTAGCCATAGTATTTGAGAAGGTATTGGAAGCCTTTTCGTGGTAACATGTTATTTTGTTTCTAGTACAATTTGGCTGTTTTTCGCTTTCCGAACAGCTGTCCGTAACTCTGCTATGTCTACTCTCAGCGAAATACTGCTGCCAAGGGAGAATCGAGTTGAATCTCAGCTGCTACAAGTGCCTCCCCCCTCACTCCTCCCCATATCCTGCCTCGCCTCCCACTCTCCCTAAATCCAACTGACAGACGCGGCGTTAATTGCCTCCCTGATGTAATGACGTTTCTGAAAGGTAAATGGCTGGTCCACATCATTTGAATATTCAGCGTTCCTAATCAGCTTACGATTCGTAATCAAATTTCTCGGCCGATGGGGAAAAAAATGGCTTAATGGAATTGTAGATTCCCGGTTTGAGAGGCTGATTTGATGTAATTGTTGTTCTTCTTATTCTTTTTCCTTATCTTCTTCATCTTCACCTTCTTCCCTTGGTGGTGGTCGGCCGCCACGTCATCACTGGCAAACACTTCCCCTCTATGGCGACATAAACACATTAATTCGCCTCATACCCAAATCAAAAAGTTTCCTTGCGGGAAAACATTACTTGACGGCTCGCTTAATTTGCAAACCAAACTTGTCCCCTGGTCATTGAATTCAAATGATGTAAAGCTGTTTTCACTGTATGCATATTTGAAGGCTAAAGGTTCTCTCCCCAACTATCTACAATAATAGTTAAAAGACCAGATGTCGTGCCCAACCATCGGCTGCTGTCATCAAAAGACCAGAAGTCCTCTGCCTGACCATCAGCTGTAGCAGTCAAAATACCAGAGGTTTTCTGCTCAACTCTCGGCTGCTATGGTCAATACAGAATGCTTCAGATCAACCTGGTGCTGAAAGGGTCATCTTGGACCCGCTACTCAGCTTCTATCTGAGGAAGTGATACGATCAACCCACCTCACGCCACATACTATCCTCAGCCACTTTACTTCCAATACGTAAACTTCCTTCCATTCTTCTGCAATCAGGTCAAGGACTTATTACAACACCTTCATCACTCCTATACCATCAAACATACACATATTTGCCCTACCAGACAATGGCCTCTCTCCTTCCACAAACTCCTCAATGTGCTCAGAAACTTAGCTACCTTACCCACACTATATGACTCACTTGCTACGTTCACATCGAGGTACACAACACAAAGCAAAATTCTAAAGATTTCTTTGAATACGTTAAGAGCAAGAAAAAATCAAGGGCGTAATTAGCCCATTTTCAAACAAAAATAGAAGCTTGACTAGTGCTAATAAGGACATGGTTTTAGTGATGTTTGTCTTGTATATTATCATTATTTCTATTCTTGTTAGTAGTAGTAACAGTTACACTGAGTTTTAGTAATAATAGTAGTATAAGCAGTGTTAGTAGTAGAAGTTGTAGGAACAGTGATAGTAGTGGTAGTAGTAGTAGTAGTAGTAGAAGTAGTAGTTGTTGTAGTAGCAGTAGTGGTAATAGTACTAGTGATAGTAACTGTAGTAGGCTTGGCATGAACAACAATACTAGATTTACTTCTTCTTGGCTCCTGCACTAACGGGGTGTTACAGACTGAACCCTATCATTTGCGAAGGAAAATTTGTGTGTTGTCCTTAGATATCTTACTCCAACATGGCATCATCATACGGATGATGAAATCCAAGAGAAATAAGTGAATTCTCGGTGAAATTTCGAGTGAAATCAAATATGGGAATTCCGAGTCTAGAGGGGAGCTTATGTTTCTATTCCATAGAATAAAAAAAAGACTCACATCTAAGATCCGTGGTCATATCATTATTCCCTGTTTGTTTATGCGACTGTCGCTGAAACGTTTCAGAACCAGACGACTACATCTTTATCATCTTTCGTCTTTCAGCGACACTTATCTATCATTAGGGCCACCGAGAGTTGACCTGGACCCCTTGGGAAAAGTTGCAATATTACGGTCCCAATCTAGGGCCGTCCCGGAGACGTGGCCAGGGTGCCCTGATGAAGAAGAGACTGCTAAGAAGGGTCATATCTACAAAGATTTTCTTATTACTTATATTTTCTTCTGTTTTTCCTTTAAACCTTTTTTTTTCATATTTTTCGCATATCATCTCACCTTTTCCGGAACCGGGGCATCATTTGATGAGGATTCTAATCATTAAATAAGATAGCTCTTCCTACTGATTTGGGTTGTAGATTAAATTCATTTCATACTATCTGTGAATATATTCACTTTATATTTCCCTTTTTAAGGCTTAAGATTTAGAGGCAATCATAAAGAAAAAGGGGAGAAAGAAATTCATATACTATAGTTAGCCTCAACTAGCATTTTCTTTAGTCTATTATGCATTTATACCATTTTCTATTTAGATTTTCACGGGTAACTCTGTATAGAATGTTTATTGTAACAAAGATCTAAATGTTTATGAAAATTTATAAAAAGTCTTCGTTAAAAAGGAGTCTTGAAATAGAATAATTGACTTCTCCATCAGTCCCCTCGCATTTCTCTGGTCCCAGTCCCTTCACACTCAGTTGTCCTAGTTTCCTCGCCTTCAGTTGGTCCAAATCTTCAGAGTCAGCTGGTTCCAGTCCCCTCACACTCAGCTGAACTCAGGCCCCACATTTTTAGCTGGTCTTAATTTTCTCAATTTTAGCTGGTCCCAGACGCCTCACTCTCAGCTAGCCAAAGTTCCGTCACCCTCAACTTCTCCCAGTCTCCTCACCCTCAATTGTCCTTGGTGCCCTCACCCTTAGCTGCTCCACTGCTCCAAGTTGCCTCACTCCCTGTTAGCCTATATTCTCTTAACTCCAAAGTGGTCCCTCTCCATACCCACAGTTGGTATCAGTGCTCCTCATTTCAGGCTGCGTCCAGAACAGTTGACTCAGCCTTAGAGGATAAAACATCCTCATTGGTTCATTCCTCTGTTCCTTCTTTCCGAAAATAATATAGGAGGGAAGCATTTCCAACCCCCCCCCCCCAACCCTCTTAGCTCCCTGATGCGTAAAAGGCTTTACATTGGCACTTATAGACCTGGAGAAAGCAAAGGAAGGTCTTATGAATATATGGTGAGGGAGTGATCTGCGGTAGGGGTTGTGTGATGTCACCATGGCTGCTTAATTTGCGTATGGATGGGCTGGTGAAGGAGGTTAATGCGAGAGTCTTGGAGAGAAGGGTGAGTACACAGTCTGTAGGAGAGGTGAGGGCCTAAGAAGTGAGCAAGCTGTTGTTTACTGATGATACGTCACTTGTGGCAGATTTGAGTTAGAAACTGCTGAAGTTGGTGACTGAGTTTGGAAGAGTGTGTGAAAGGGGGAAGTTGAGAGTATATGCGGGCAAAAGCAAGGGTATCAGGTTTAGCAGGGTTGAGGGACAAGTTATTCGGAGTGTGACACTGAATGGAGAAAAATTTGAAGTAAAGAAGCGTTTCAGATAAGTGGGAATGGACATGGCGGCGAATGAAATCATGGAAGCAGAAATTGATTTTACTTTGGGTAAGGAGGCGAAAGTTCTGAGAGCACTTGTGGACAGGGAGCTGTGGTTTCGGTGCGTTAAACATGTCAGCTAGAGAATAGATGTGAGCGAATGTGGCCTTTCCTCTTCTTTTCCTGGCGCTGCCTCACTACCACGGGAAATGTCGAAAAGCGTATATATATATATATATATATATATATATATATATATATATATATATATATATATATATATATATATATATATATTGAATCAGGGCATGTGAAGCGTCTGGGGTAAACCATGGAAAGTTCTGTGGGGCCTGGATATGGAAAGGGAGCTGTGGTTTCGGGCATTATTGCATGACAGCTGGAGACTGAGTGTGAGCGAATGGGGCCTTTGTTGTCTTTTCCTGGCGCTGCCTCGCGCACATAATGGGGGAGGGGGATGTTATTCCGTGTGTGGCGGGGTGGCGATGGGAGTGAGTAGGGGCAGACAGTGTGAATTGTGTGCATGTGTGTATATGTGTGTGTCTGTGTGTGTATGTATGAGTGTACGTTGGGATGTGTGGGTGTGTATGTTGCGTGTGTGGACGTGTGTGTGTGTGTGCATGTGTGTGGGGTGGGTTGGGCCATTTCTTTCGTCTGTTTCCTTACGCTACCTCGCAGGCGCAGGGAGACAGCGACAAAGCAAAATAATAATAATATATATATTTTTTTCTTTCAAACTATTCGCCATTTCCCGCGTTAGCGAGGTAGCGTTAAGAACAGAGAACTGGGCCTTTGAGGGAATATCCTCACCTGGCCCCCTTCTCTGTTCCTTCTTTTGGAAAATTAAAAAAAAAATAATGAGAGGGGAGGATTTCCAGCCCCCCGCTCCCTCCCCTTTTAGTCGCCTTCTACGACACGCAGGGAATACGTGGCAAGTATTCTTTCTCCCCTATCCCCAGGGATAATATATATATATATATATATATATATATATATATATATATATATATATATATATATATATATATATATATACTTTCATCAGCTCAACTTTCCAAACCGCAGCATGATTTTGAAAAACAGGACAAGAGGGGAAAAAAAGCATGATGCAAGAAAATCGTGTATAATGAAAATAAAAGCATGAAAATAATAGGTTCAGATAGGTATAGCAAAACAACGTGGAAGATTTTCTATGGAGCATGGAAGAGGTAAAACAAATATATTCAGGGGAGAGAAAGTGTTTATCAGAAGGAGAAAGATAAGATAACGGAGTAATCAGGATTCCATGAATAGAAAAGGGAAGCGATAACATAAAACGAAGACTGGTCAGAAGAAGAAATAGATAAGAAAACAATCCGATAAACAGTGAAGTTAAGCGAAGAAAAAGGAGTGGAAAAAAAAAGAAAAAGATCATGCAAAAAAAGAGGTTCACATATCACACAGGAAGCAGGAAAGCTTAAAGAAAAACTACGTCTTAAGAATCCCGTCTATAAAATCTGGAAAACAAATAGAGTATGAGAAATATTCCTCGCCGTGTGTGGGGATGGTCAGCCACTTGGCGCAGACCTCATCTTATGGTACCCACGCGCTACGGGCCGGTCCCCAGGGAGGAACTGCATGAAGGGAAATAGTTTGGGACAAGGAGCAAACGTGTAAGGATGATAGGGAGAAAGTGTGCAGCGGCCCGCCCTCGGAGCGTGGTTGTGGCACGCACGCTGGGTTTACACTCGTACTAGGCGGCCGTGGGTGGCACGGTGCCAGGCCGCTGTGCTCGAAGCTGCGCCACTGACGTGTCTCTCGTCTAGCAGGTGCTGCCTATGATTGCTGTTCACAACCAGTCTACTTTCTTTTCTGCATCTAACTGCTCATCTTGGTAATGCAACTAACTATTTCTATTTCTCCTGGACTCGTTTCTATATCTCCTGTACTTGAATTGCGTGTATATATGTACTTGTGCCTATCTTCTCATGTAAACATAATTGCGTTCGTCTTTCATGAGCGACTATGTTCGCGGATTTTCCCTTGAGACGTACGCAAAAGTGGTAATAGGAAGGAGAAGACAAATCTTGAAGGGAGCTATCCTTCGCAGGGTAGAGAATATCGGGAACACTTACCCTTACGCAGTCTATGATTCTCGTCATAATATACAAACCAGTGCTTAAGAACAATACTCTTCAACGCTAGCCATGACTTCACGTATGTGGTCGATGCGTCGATCTCCAGCCGGTATATGAATGAGACGAACTTTTCCCGCAGATTCTTAAGATGAAATTGTGTACCTGTGAACCTAACTGTAGCGGTCAAGATGTGGTGATCGGATCCTGGGAGGACGGCAGGAGAGATGAGGCGTTGGCAGCGCGCGGCTCAGAATTGATCTGCGCCGCTGTGGGGAGGGAGGGTCTGGCCCGGCGCAGCCCAGACAGTAGTACCTCGCGCCACTCTCTCTCTCCGGTGTACATACAGCTGGCCTCCCTCTGCTCATAGGCCTTACTCCAGTGTCATAGTGGCTCCCACGTCCTTAAGAGACTTGTGAGTAATCGCTAGTGCCGGTACGCGTGAAGCATCTGTTCACAGTGAATATATCTGGTGCGTTGTAGTGTCGACTGTGTGGCAACTGTAGAGGCCAGACCTCTTGTGGAAACCCAAACAAACTACCTATGTGAAGACACGCCAGACGAGAGAGGGGACAGGTGCACCAGCTATCACTCACGGCAGATGTGATGCCCCTCACTCAAGTGCTTCCCTGCAGATACGTAGACGCTGCGTGTTGTTGGTGTTTAACGAACGATGACGCCAAACGCTACGTTAGGAAGTCTGCTTTACGATGAAATATTCATCTTCGTGAATGTATCGCCGCGATTGATTTTATTCAATTTTCATGTATTTTATCAAAGTCTTCTTGCTGAGGTTGCATTATATATATATATATATATATATATATATATATATATATATATATATATATATATATATATATATATATATTCTAAAAGACGAATGCACACTTGGTATTCCCCACTTTCTTACTTTTTCTTCTGTTTTGTTTACAGTGGTTTTCACAGGCACAGGGAGTTTGTAAGTTGAAAGTCCACTGTTGTTATGAATGTATGATTATGATAAGCCGGGACGTTTGTAGATACATGTCTCATCTTTTTTGAAAAAAAAAAGTCATAACAATACAGAATAAGATGACAACAGAACAGCGTAAGCACTGAACATTCGCAGCGAAGCAGAAACAAGTTACACTGAGAAGATATACTGGACAGGGAAGTGTCCATGTTGAGGTCTGGATGTACAGTGACTTCTAAAGGGGATACGTGATGTTGATTTGGGAGGGAGGGCTCAGCAGCCACCTAGAAACGATCAGGGGTAAGTGGGGGTCAGGTCGACATCCCCTGCAAGTATGCTCTTGCTGTCATCATTGATCGGTTCTCTTGAGTTATGGATGTTGTCTACAGAGAATTTTAATGTTTTCTCTTGGGCTGTAATTGGCAGCAGCAGGTTTCGTTCTACGGATGTACTAGATTGCATCTGTCGCGTGCAGTCGTGTTCCAATTTTGAGGTATTTTAAGTAAGATGCCGTCGATTTAGGGAGAGCTATGACGTTCCCTCATATGTGCCTTTATTGATTCTTGCTTCGTTTATGTACTGAGAGCCATCGAGTCATGTTATTTACCGTGACTATGTTGCTCACTTTTAGGTTCTCGTAGTAGACGATGAGGCTGAGTTTGTCTTCAGCGTTTCTGTGTGTGGTGTTCTTCTTCATCATTTTCTTACCTATTTGGTGTGCTGGACTCATCTGGTTCCTATAGATCACTCTAAGGGTGGCACTAGATTGTTGCTGGTGTACCTGTGAAAAGTTTTTGTTTTCAGAAATTTTCTAATTTCATATTAGGTCGAAGAATTTGAGAATCTAATATTTTCTAAGATCTGTTTAGATCTTTGGATCTCTTGATGGAGGAGGTACTAAGATGAAAAGTTTCTGCAGCCTCTGCTTAGGTATGCCCTGAAGACGCTGAAGTGTTTAGAACGTCCCTGGAGAAAGGCAAAGTACCAAGGGAATGGAAGAGAGCAAACGGCATACTTGTCTATCAGGAGGGAGAACGAGAATAGGCGCTGAACTACACTCCCTGACTCCCTAACGATCACAGTTACAGTAAAAGACAATCAGAAACCAGATGGATGACTTCGTGTAGTGGAGAAATTACTTTAATAAGAAACGACAAGGTGTTCAGTGATCTGAGGGCAAGTGTAACGAATCTCTTCAATTTCTGTGAGAGAGTCTGCTCTGCTTTGGATAGAAGAGTAGATCACAGAAAGCATTTGAAATTGTGACATGTAGGAGGCTGGTAAGAAAAGCTAGATCTTCAAGGAGGAATAAAGGGAAGACTCCCGAGATGGAGAGAGGAATATCTTAGGGTAAGGGAACAAAGGATGCGTGTCAAAGGAGCCTTCTTCAAATGGGTTAAGGTCACTAGTGGTGTGCCACAGGATTCTGTCTTGGGACCATTGCTCTTCTTGATCTTCGTGAATGACTTGCCAGAAGAATTAGAATCCTATCTGAATATATTTGCAGTTGATGACAATCATTAGGGAATCAAAATGTGAGGAGACAGATGAACTCCAAAGCTGATCCAATACATGGCCGATGAAAATCAACCCGTGTAAAGTAATGAGGAATGGCCACAGCAGAAGGTCCCAATATGAGCATTATCAAGCAGGACATAAGTTTCGTTAATCTGTATGTGAGAGAGGCTTGGGAGTCGACATCGTCCCTAACTTGTCGCCAGAGTCCCACATTTAAAGAATAGTAAAGGAAACCAATTTGTTTGCTGACAGGTATCAGAAACTACATTTAAGTGCATGGTTGTGGAAATATTCAGCCAGCTGTTTACCTCTTCCAAAGGCCATATTAGAACAAGCACCTCAAGCTAATCATCGTCCTTGAAGGATCACAGAAAACTAATAGAGAAGGTCCAGAGGAGAACAACAGAGATAATACCAGAATTAAGAGAGCTGAGTCACAGGGAAAGGCTAGAGGCCTTGGAATTGCCCTCCACGAACGTGAGATGAGTGAGAGGTAACCTAATCACAACATTCAAGTTCATAAAAGAGATCGATGACGTAGACAGCGAGCAGTTCCTCGAGAGATGTTGGGATAGAACAACCAGAGGACGAAACGTGAAATTAGCCAGACACTTGTTGGTCAAGACTGATGCGAAAAAGATCTTTTAAAGCATGAGTAGTGGATGAACGGTCTGAAGTGACTGAGGGCATGGTTAAGACAGACAGCATACCGAAACTTAAGTTGAATGATAGTGGAGACGTTTCAAGAGGTGAGGCCTCACAAGTGTAAATAAAACTTCATTTCCGAACAGTGCAAATATCTAAGTACAAGTAAGTATTTACAAAACACACACACACACACACACACACACACACACACACACACACACACACACACACAACCATACACCCACGCTTCTGCTACCAAAACAAACAACACACACACACACTAGCACACATACATATACACACACAAAAGCTCTCGCGAAAAGATATGAATACACATATTAAACAAAGCCAGACACATGTACACACCGGTCAGAAAGGGAAGTGTAGGGGGCGGGAGTGTAACCAGATGGTAGTGATGAGCGACTGGTTGAACGAAGGTAAGGCCATAATCTGTGATGTTGGACGCACATCACGCCTCTTCAGGACGTGAAAACGAGATTGAGTAAAAATCAGACACAGGTTTCCTCATCATCCGCTGAGCTCTCTACAAAGCATCTTAAACTGGCGGGATCACAACGCTCTTTGGTTACTGAGGATACATGAAAACATATTGTGATTGTTAATGTATAAGACCAGAAAGATATTCTGGTAGCTAAAGTGTTTAGACTCAGCGTGGATTGGTCGATGAATAGCTCATCATTCGCTTTGTCCAGCAACACACAGCGGTGTTACCAACAGGTGACTCTGTAATGCCAGCAGGCACCGTGACTCGATGTTGGCAAGAGGCATAGTGACGTATCCTTACCAGCAACTACAGTGACTCACTGTTGGCACCAGGCGCAGTGACTCATTATTGACAGCAGACACAGTAAATCAGGGTTGCCAAATGGCATGGTGATTCAGTTTTGGCAGCAGACACTACAGTAACTCAGTGTTGCCAGATGGTACAATGACTCAGTGTTGCCAAATGGCACAATGACTCAGTGTTACCAGATGGCACGATGATTCAGTGTTGCCAAATGGCACAATGACTCAGTGTTGCCATATGGCACAATGACTCAGTGTTGCCAGATGGCACTATGACTCAGTGTTGCTAAATGGAACAATGACTCAGTGTTGCCAAATGACACAATGGCTCAATGTTGCCAGATGGCATTATGACTCAGTGTTGCCAGATGGTACAATGACTCAGTGTTGCCAAATGGCACAATGACTCAGTGTTGCCATATGGCACAGTGACTCAGTGTTGCCAGATGGTACAATGACTCAAGTGTTGCCAAATGGCACAATGGTTCAGTGTTGCCAGATGGCACTATGACTCAGTGTTACTAAATGGCACAGTGACTCAGTGTTGCCAGATGGCACAGTAACTTAGTTTTCCAGCAGGCATACTGACTCAGCGTTGCCAGATAATACAGTGAGTGAGTCTAGGCATCAAGCACAGTGCCATACAGACAGGCACAGTGACACAGAGTGTTCGGCTGGTGACCGGCTCAGTGAAAACTATAAGACGATATGTTTGTGCTGTGCTTCTGGCGTGTGTGTGTGTTTTGGTCGGGTGATCATCCAGCCACATGTAGCTGGTCCACTCAACACCATTTTTACACAAAAGCGAGATGACTTACAACCAAGACACACCGCGCGCAACACGAGGCTAAACTAGGCAACGATGTAATAGCCAACTGAAGCCTGTGTCTTGTTCAATGTGGTTATTGCATTATGAATGACTCGAATGTAGCGTGAAATATACATACTCAAGAAAGTAACGTCTTCTATAAGGCGGAATGTAAATATAAGACTTCTGTAAGAAGAGAGTGGGTTCCCAACGAGTGTAGAACTCCCATCCCCTTACTGGTCGAATGGGTAATTAGAAGCAAAAAAAGGTGGTTATGAGAACAAAATGTTGGTAATCGGGGCAAACGTAGGATGCGGACTGCTGGCAGGAAACGTGGCTGGACTTATGTGATAACGCTGCCTGCGCCACCACACCAGTCACTCCATCGCTGTATGGCGGGGATCCTCGCTAGTGGTGTCAGGTTGAGGAAACATATTTGAGGATTTCTTTAGCTTCTGCTCGCTGCTGTGATCTTAGACTGTGGTGAGTGGTGTGGTAATGGTTGTGGCGTATTGTTTCATGATGATGTAGAAGCCACTGGTTGCGTATACTGACCTATTTATGGACACAATGGTAAGCCTGACAATGTAGCCTGACTTACTGTGTGGTGGCGGTGAGTTAGTGGTTACCAGAGGTCCGAGTGGAATACGGTGTTGTCGTTACGATGTATATTGTGGTGGTGGAGCGCAGTGCAGCCACAGCTGGTGACATACGAGTGGATGGTTTACACTGTAATGTCTGTGAGTGGTGAGGATACTTCGTGGTCTACCACTGGTGATCGGTAGTGTGATGGTGCAGTGATGCACGATGATGATAGTGATAATGCAGTGTGGTGGTTCATGGTATGGAGATACAGTTGTGCTGGTAATGGTGTAAGACTGGTGATCATGCACAGTGCGGTTATGCTGGCTATTGTGTCGAGGTTTTAGTAGTTTCTGATAATGTTTTGTCACTGTTTATTGTATTAGTGGCATTGAAATGAAAGTGTTGTCGCTTACAGAATATATATATATTTTTTTTTTTTTTTTTTTTTTTTTTTATACTTTGTCGCTGTCTCCCGCGTTTGCGAGGTAGCGCAAGGAAACAGACGAAAGAAATGGCCCAACCTCCCCCCCCCCCCATACACATGTACATACACACGTCCACACACGCAAATATACATACCTACACAGCTTTCCATGGTTTACCCCAGACGCTTCACATGCCTTGATTCAATCCACTGACAGCACGTCAACCCCTGTATACCACATGACTCCAATTCACTCTATTCCTTGCCCTCCTTTCACCCTCCTGCATGTTCAGGCCCCGATCACACAAAATCTTTTTCACTCCATCTTTCCACCTCCAATTTGGTCTCCCTCTTCTCCTCGTTCCCTCCACCTCCGACACATATATCCTCTTGGTCAATCTCTCCTCACTCATTCTCTCCATGTGCCCAAACCATTTCAAAACACCCTCTTCTGCTCTCTCAACCACGCTCTTTTTATTTCCACACATCTCTCTTACCCTTACGTTACTTACTCGATCAAACCACCTCACACCACACATTGTCCTCAAACATCTCATTTCCAGCACATCCATCCTCCTGCGCACACCCCTATCCATAGCCCACGCCTCGCAACCATACAACATTGTTGGAACCACTATTCCCTCAAACATACCCATTTTCGCTTTCCGAGATAATGTTCTCGACTTCCACACATTTTTCAAGGCTCCCAAAATTTTCGCCCCCTCCCCCACCCTATGATCCACTTCCGCTTCCATGGTTCCATCCGCTGAAAGATCCACTCCCAGATATCTAAAACACTTCACTTCCTCCAGTTTTTCTCCATTCAAACTCACCTCCCAATTGACTTGACCCTCACCCCTACTGTACCTAATAACCTTGCTCTTATTCACATTTACTCTCAACTTTCTTCTTCCACACACTTTACCAAACTCAGTCACCAACTTCTGCAGTTTCTCACATGAATCAGCCACCAGCGCTGTATCATCAGCGAACAACAACTGACTCACTTCCCAAGCTCTCTCATCCCCAACAGACTTCATACTTGCCCCTCTTTCCAGGACTCTTGCATTTACCTCCCTTACAACCCCATCCATAAACAAATTAAACAACCATGGAGACATCACACACCCCTGCCGCAAACCTACATTCACTGAGAACCAATCACTTTCCTCTCTTCCTACACGTACACATGCCTTACATCCTCGATAAAAACTTTTCACTGCTTCTAACAACTTGCCTCCCACACCATATATTCTTAATACCTTCCACAGAGCATCTCTATCAACTCTATCATATGCCTTCTCCAGATCCATAAATGCTACATACAAATCCATTTGCTTTTCTAAGTATTTCTCACATACATTCTTCAAAGCAAACACCTGATCCACACATCCTCTACCACTTCTGAAACCGCACTGCTCTTCCCCAATCTGATGCTCTGTACATGCCTTCACCCTCTCGATCAATACCCTCCCATATAATTTACCAGGAATACTCAACAAACTTATACCTCTGTAATTTGAGCACTCACTCTTATCCCCTTTGCCTTTGTACAATGGCACTATGCACGCATTCCGCCAATCCTCAGGCACCTCACCATGAGTCATACATACATTAAATAACCTTACCAACCAGTCAACAATACAGTCACCCCCTTTTTTAATAAATTCCACTGCAATACCATCCAAACCTGCTGCCTTGCCGGCTTTCATCTTCCGCAAAGCTTTTACTACCTCTTCTCTGTTTACCAAATCATTTTCCCTAACCCTCTCACTTTGCACACCACCTCGACCAAAACACCCTATATCTGCCACTCTGTCATCAGACACATTCAACAAACCTTCAAAATACTCATTCCATCTCCTTCTCACATCACCGCTACTTGTTATCACCTCCCCATTTGCGCCCTTCACTGAAGTTCCCATTTGCTCCCTTGTCTTACGCACCCTATTTACCTCCTTCCAGAACATCTTTTTATTCTCCCTAAAATTTACTGATAGTCTCTCACCCCAACTCTCATTTGCCCTTTTTTTCACCTCTTGCACCTTTCTCTTGACCTCCTGTCTCTTTCTTTTATACTTCTCCCACTCAATTGCATTTTTTCCCTGCAAAAATCGTCCAAATGCCTCTCTCTTCTCTTTCACTAATACTCTTACTTCTTCATCCCACCACTCACTACCCTTTCTAAACAGCCCACCTCCCACTCTTCTCATGCCACAAGCATCTTTTGCGCAATCCATCACTGATTCCCTAAATACATCCCATTCCTCCCCCACTCCCCTTACTTCCATTGTTGTCACCTTTTTCCATTCTGTACACAGTCTCTCCTGGTACTTCCCCACACAGGTCTCCTTCCCAAGCTCACTTACTCTCACCACCTTCTTCACCCCAACATTCACTCCTCTTTTCTGAAAACCCATACTAATCTTCACCTTAGCCTCCACAAGATAATGATCAGACATCCCTCCATTTGCACCTCTCAGCACATTAACATCCAAAAGTCTCTCTTTCGCGCGCCTGTCAATTAACACGTAATCCAATAACGCTCTCTGGCCATCTCTCCTACTTACATAAGTATACTTATGTATATCTCGCTTTTTAAACCAGGTATTCCCAATCATCAGTCCTTTTTCAGCACATAAATCTACAAGCTCTTCACCATTTCCATTTACAACACTGAACACCCCATGCATACCAATTATTCCCTCAACTGCCACATTACTCACCTTTGCATTCAAATCACCCATCACTATAACCCGGTCTCGTGCATCAAAACCGCTAACACACTCATTTAGCTGCTCCCAAAACACTTGCCTCTCATGATCTTTCTTCTCATGCCCAGGTGCATATGCACCAATAATCACCCACCTCTCTCCATCAACTTTCAGTTTTACCCATATTAATCGAGAATTTACTTTCTTGCATTCTATCACATACTCCCACAACTCCTGTTTCAGGAGTATTGCTACTCCTTCCCTTGCTCTTGTCCTCTCACTAACCCCTGACTTCACTCCCCAGACATTTCCAAACCACTCTTCCCCTTTACCCTTGAGCTTCGTTTCACTCAGAGCCAAAACATCCAGGTTCCTTTCCTCAAACATACTACCTATCTCTCCTTTTTTCACATCTTGGTTACATCCACACACATTTAGGCATCCCACTCTGAGCCTTCGAGGAGGATGATCACTCCCCGCGTGACTCCTTCTTCTGTTTCCCATTTTAGAAAGTTAATACAAGGAGGGGAGGATTTCCGGCCCCCCGCTCCCGTCCCCTCTAGTCGCTTTCTACGACACGCGAGGAATACGTGGGAAGTATTCTTTCACCCCTATCCCCAGGGATAATATACATATATATATACATATACACACACACACACATACACACACATACGCACATACACACACACACACACACATACATATATATACATATGAAAAATGTAAGAAACAATTTATAAAACAAACTTTTAGCTTGAAATGAATGAAAAAAAATGAATGTCACATAATGGTTCAACCTCTGGCTATGGAAAAGGAAATGTACAATTTATTCACACAAACGTCAATAGCAGTTCTCATCAATTTCACCACTGTATCAATAAGCTTCAATGTCTAAGCTACATTTTTTTCCAACTTCACTATTTTCTTGTCAAAAACACCATGCATGAAAACTATCACTCCATTAACACAACTATAAACATTTACTTCCCCTTATATATATATATATATCCCGAGTTAGTGTGGTATTGCCGTAACAGACAGAGAAATGGCCTCACTTGCTTACATCGACACTCTAACCGTCATGTGTAATGCACCGAATCCGAACATGTACACGATGAGATTGATGTATATTCTTCCAAATGATAATGCGAACAGATCGTAGATTTAGTCTTATCCACGCACTTTGCAACTCCTGTATGAAAAGAATACTGGGATCTAACCCGGGCTCTTGTTTTCAGAAGGTCTACTACAAATTCAGATGCCTGTGACTGTATCACGGGTGTGAGAATATCCCCGAGACTCCATTCCTCAACGCAGCTCATCGCCTTCATGTCTCGCTGGTACATGACTGGCAGTGGCTGCCAAGTGTGCGACATCTGTCACAAGTTGGTCAGACTCTGCAGGAACGAAGTTTACCCACACCCGGCCACCATCACCTTTGACCTTTTGACCTCTTAGAACACAGGACGGGCTAGGAATGACTAATGTTGGAGATGTGCTGAGGAGCTATTGTTGCTGTTTGGAAGATGTGCCAGGAGGTGTTGTACGCCCATACAAGTGTTCTGTCAGTTTTAATTACGTATCGAGTGCCATTCTGAAGTGCTGGAGTGATGAAGCTATGTTGAAATGATAGACGAGTTCTTATGCAGGAGTTGAAGAAGTGTTAGAGAACTGTTAGATTTTGACGAGAGAACTGGTGATAGTTGTGATGGTGTAGTGTTTGTATTGACTTATCGTTGGAGACTTCTAGGTAAAAGCTCAGGTAATATCAATAAAGAAAAATATAGGTGGAGAGATATTGAATCAAATTATACTAGATATGTCTGTGTTGGCAAAGTGTTGGAGAAGTTTAGCAGATATGGAAGAACTTCATTGGATAACTGGTTATGGATGTGGGTACATTTTGGAACGGAAGAAAAGATGATGTAAAGACTGTTTGAGATACGCTGAGGCTTTGTGACTTTGAATATGTGTTCAGGACATGTTGGAATAATGTTAGAGGCGTCCTGAATGTACTGGGGTGCTGCATGAGTGTTGGAACAACGAGAAAGAATGTTGAAGACGAGTTGAGAAGCTAGAGAATCACACATATAGGAAGCAATATTCAATTAATGTTGAATATGTGAATGACAAGTCACAGTGTAAGATGGCATAGGATGATGTTAGACCTGCGTTTTCGATGTATATAAACGTTGCCGAAATTTCGGGAAGTACTAGAATCATGAAGTGATATTGAGATGAGTCGAATTATTTTAGGATCTTCCGGATAAATGCTGAAATACCGAACTAAAGGATTGGTAGAACAAGACTGGAAAGCTGTCGGGGCAAAGACAGTGAGTGTCGGAAACGGGTTGGAGAAACTATGCAAAACGATTGAAGAGTGACGGTGTTGGAATTGTGATGACAGATATATTTAGAGTCTGTAGCGGTTTTCTTATGACTCAAGCCTGTCGGAAATGTCGTGGATAAATGCTCAAACACCGTTAGAAATGCGTTTAAATAACATGGAAGCGTGAGAAGTGATGAGTGCTGATGCAAAGGGAGTGGAAAAGGAGAGTTGTGGCCTATTGGTATTAAGTTGAGGTTTTGCATGAAGGAAATATACGATGTTTTGAATGAAGACTGAAACACATGATATTTGTGATAAGACATGAATACTTCACGACCGATCTCACTGGTTCAGTTAGCGCCAACTCGTGAAACGTAAATAGACCATACAAAGACTTTAGCCTTGGAGTTCTGACGTGTAAAGCACATCACAGCCAGGCCTTGTTAAGGTCAATCCCGGACTGTGTGACCTTCCTCACGCTATACAGTAACGGGTTACAGTATAAAGACAGCGATGGAACAAACAGAAAGACACACACTACCAAATCCCCTAACCATAGTGAAGGTACATGATTCAAAAGTCACGTCGTCTGGTAGATCATGGCAAGGAATTCGTGTGTGTCTTCATGGGTGATACGGTTGTACTGCCTTATCTCCTCTGACGTATGGCACACATTTCGTGCTACATCATCCACGTGACGCTGATGGGGTGCCTCATCTGCTAGTGATGAATGTGCGGTGATGCAGGTGTCGAGCTGCATTTGCTATTTGACACAAGTCTGGCACTACACCTTTTGTCTGACTTGGGTGTTATGTCGGACTTGCTGCGTGACACAAGTGTGTTGTCCCACCTGCTGTGTGACACAAGTGTGTTGTTCCACCTGATGTGCGACACAGATGTGCTACCTCACCTGCTGTGAGTCACAAGTGTAGTAACTCACTTGTCCTGTGAGATTTATATGGTATCCTACCTATTCTATGACACAGATATAGTTCTCCACTTTGTGACACAAGTATATTGTCCTGCCTGTTGTTTAACACGTATGGTGCTACTGCCGCTGTGTGACACGTGTTATCCCACCTGCTCCCGTACACAGGTATAGTGCCAAACCTACTCCTCGATACAGGTGTAGTGTCGTAATCGCTCCATGCCACAAGTGTGGTGCCATACCTACTCCCTACCACCGGCATGATGCCATACCTGCTCCCTAACACAGGCCTAGTGCCATGCCGAGTCCCGACCAAAGGTAGCTCTTTGCATGCTCCAAAAGGCGCACTCGTTAAGTCTTCTGGTGGCAAACAATAGCTTGAGAACGTCAGCTGTGAGAATCATGGAGAATTAGTTGATGTCGGAAGGCATACTAGTTTTGATCCACTTTGCAGAGTGACTGCACTGCCTCATCTGTTATTAGAATACGAGAGTAATGCTTCATTGCTCTGTGACTCGGGTTTAGTTGTCTTGTCTCCTATATGACACGGGTTGAATGCTTTCGTCCGTGTGTGACGGGTAGATTTCTTCACCTGTGTGACCCGGGTAGGCAGACTCACCTCCTGTGTGACTCGGGTAGGCTGCCTTACCTCCTGTGTGACTCAGGTAGGCTGCCTTACTTCCTGTGTGACTCGGGTAGGCTGCCTTACCTCCTGTGTGACTCGGGTAGGCTGCCTTACCTCCTGTGTGACTCGGGTAGGCTGCCTTACCTCCTGTGTGAGTCAGGTAGGCTGCATTACCTTCTGTGTAACTTGGGTAGGCTGCCTTACCTCCTGTGTGACTTGGGTAGTCTGCCTTACATCCTGTGTGACTCGGGTAGGATGGTTAACCTTTGTGACATGTGTAGGTCGGTTCATCTGTGTGACTCGGGCTGGGTTGCAGGCCTCACCTGCTGTGTGATGAGAATGGGGATAATACACATGGAATTTCTGAGACTATAGATAACATATGTTCGAGTGATTGATTGTATAAAGAAACAGAAGTTTTGATATGTAACATTAGTTGCTGTACTGTAACGAGTAAATAACCCGCAAAGTACTTAACGTACTCAACCCTTTTTTCCAGAGCTAGTCTGTCTTTACACAACCAGGCCTGCGGTGTTGCTCCCTCTGTGAGTGAGTTATATGATATACAACTTTGTTATGAGTACTTCTTGTGGACCCAGACTAGAAATGCCTTCATGATGTTTACAAAGTACAGCTTGGTTTTCCAACCGGGTTAAGCCAGGCTGTCTCTCCAATGGTCAAATACTAACGCGTTAATTCTGGCTGTCTTAAGTTTGCCTGGTAAACCGAGGTGTCGTCATAGTTTCTCATTCAGTGATCATGATGTTCAGGCATTGCACCTCTGTTTCAGTTCATTCATGTGTGGGTATCCGTGTGTGTCCTCTTTCTAGATTTAAGACTATCTGGACTCCATACTCCGTCCTGAAAAATCTCAGATTCAGTATGTGTATCCTGACATGAGGAAAATAAAGAACAAGATATCAAAAGCAGTAAAGTAACGCTGCCTGAAATATCCACAGGTGTGATATGAGAAAGACATCGTGGAGGTACGCGTTAGGGGAGCAGGAGGAACCTGAGGTCTGGTGAGCATATGTCAGCAGAGAGGTAGTGGAGGACCCATCCGCTGTCTCGACACCACCGCCACCACCACCCACCGGCTCCTGCCTCGCTCGATCCCCGTAACCCACACCAGACTGAGGAGCCCCCCGTAGTGGAGGCAGCAACAGACAGCCAGCGTGGGGTGTGGCACAGAGTGGAGGATGTCTGACGGAGGGCTCAAAGTGGAGCAGCCTTTGGAGAGTGTCGAGGCCCTCTCCAGGGAGGCTGAAGGTCTTAAGGTCAAACTCGAGGAGGAGAGGCAGAAACTCAATGACGTTCCACGTGAGTATACCATAAGTTTAGGTTGTGACTTAGATATGTGATTTACTGGGGTTGTATGGCTCCCCAGAATACTGGGGTGCCTGGGCATATAATGAGACAAAAATGTGTAAATATGCCGATGGTATTGTCTTGAGGGTGTATAGGTATATCAGTTATGAATATACCTATCAGGTATGAATATACCATGAGAGACTTAGTTATATTTGTATAAATGGTGAAGGATGATGCAAACAGGCTAACAAAAGGGCTACGCTTAATATACCACATGAAAGTGTCTAGTATGATACGATTAGGTATGAGGTGACGAAAGATATCTTCATGGGTAATGTATACACCACCAATGAAATACCAGTGCTTTGACAAGGTATGAGAATACCAAGGGGTCCGAGTACGTGTGAGTACAGCACTGGGATCTTCAGTTGTATGGAATCATTATCTGACACACGTCTAACCCCAGGATTCCTACTTGGACCTCTACTGCAAGACTTACACTTGCAAATGACTAGAGTTAGTCATGCCATCCCAGGCCAAGTGTTCATTCTTATGTGATAAAAGATTCTACCACTTTTGACAGATGATTTGGGGGCTCTTCTGTAAAGAATTTAAAAACTAAATTGAAGAAGAAATTCGTTGATGCATCTAATGAGCAAATCACCTCTCTTAATCTAGATAGCTCTAGCTAGTCACCTGCGTAAATTGTCGTGTAGCATCGACTGTATTCAACCAAATACTTTGATGTGCGCGCTGGGCAAATGAGAGCTTGTATACGCTACATAATCATCGGTCTCACATAATGTCTGTGGACGGGACACGAGTCTATTATCAAATCCTCATAATACGAATATAGGAGTACCTCTGACCGTGGCGTGATGACATGGATCAGTAGTGCACTGTACATGTGATATAGACTGATCCAATTACTTACTCGGGAAATCTGAGGTTACCTTCTAATGGTCTACGAAATATTTCGTTCCAGCGTTCCCGCTGACCCATTTGACTCTGGATGATGTGCTGAAATATCCGTTTTCTTTATATCATACATTTTGGGTAACGTGTCCAAACCTTCATCACTGATCTCTCCACTATTGTCCAAGACAGTTCCACGAAATGCGCTGTGGCGCTCTCGACCACTTTCCTTCCTCAAGTGTCTTAACACCCGCCGGGCTTGGCGGTCTTTAGCGGCAGTGAGAATAGTTCACAGTATCGATTGAACGCATCGATCCTAGCGAGAAGGTATGTATTGTCCAGGGGAGTTCGTGAGAGTTCAGACGTGCTAGCACGTCTTGCGAAACTCTCTCTCTCTCTCCCATGGTTCGGTGGCCTCTAGATACTACGTCAGCTGAGGATTAGCCGCCAACATGTTACTCGTATCGCATGCACTCTGGGCATCCCTCAACGTCATCTGAAATTTGCTTGGCCGTGCCAGAGCACATAAATGCACAATTCTACAACGATGAAAGATAAAGAACAAATAACCACAAAGTCAATCCTGACGCATAATAGCAACCAGCTGGTAAAAGCAAATGAAAATCCTCAAAGAATTATCGACATTCTCTCGCAAGAGGGGTCAGTGTAACAACCACAGGAGGGAGGAAGGAAGGTGATGTTACCAACGTAGCATGAAGGTAGGAGGGGAGAGAGAGAGAGAGAGAGAGAGAGAGAGAGAGAGAGAGAGAGAGAGAGAGAGAGAGAGATAGAGAGAGAGAGAGAGAGAGCTTAGGTAGGACATGACAGGGAGCACGGCAGTGATGGCCTCTATTCATACGGTAATTCTCTCTAATTAGACGAGGGGGATGTGGCAGAGAGGCGACAAGGAGGCAGCAGCAGCCGCGCAGCCTCCCTACCACACCTTCCCCTAAACCTTCTTGCATCGACGTTGCTCACTGTTAACACAGGTGGTCTGGGTAAAGATAATCCTAGACAGTAAGTTACATTCACTTGCCAGGAATTTTGTTCCATTAGGCTATGCCTTCGAAGGCACTGTACTTACCTTAAGACAGGGATGGAAATAGTATTTTTTTTCTGTCTATTTAAAAAAGCACTAAGAACAGTCACTGGTGTCTAGTTGTGGAAGGAAAGAAACAGACGATCGAACCAGTTGCTTAAGAAATTCATTTAAGAAACGGCAACAATCAAAGATGTACCCTTGCGCTGTGAAAGCCTTCACGGAAGTTACCTGGGGAAGGAAGGTAATAGATAGACAGAAAGAAAGATAGATAGAAAGATTTTTGGATGATTACAAGGTTGACAGCTATGGCACATTCTCATTTATATATTTTCTTATATACAGTTTCTATTTGCCGTACAATTTTCCGGTGGTCTTCTTGAAGTATCTTCAGGAGTTCCCCAAAGGGCAGGCACGTTTCGGAACTAACTTGTTCCATCTTCAGGCTGGATCTGATAAATCCATCTGTTTTGCTTTGTTTTTGTTGGGTTTTACGGCCATCGACCTATGAGGAAGATCATTAGGCACGCAACCCTATTCAATATGTGACTGAAGTCATCATCCCTAAATACCTATCTAAAAAGAATAAAATGGGAACATTATAATTCTGATATGATAATAAAAATGAATGATAATAAAAAAATCAATAATGGAGGGAAAAATTTTGTGGGTATTGAGCCATCGTGGCAGCAGACACCGCCCTGTCAGCACAGCACCGCAGTTGCAGTTGACCCAAGGGTGCAAGAAGATAGGACAGACGATAGATAGTCGTCCACATAGATGATGATAACTTATTCGGAGGCTCGCCGGTTCAACTCCATGGCTCAGCTGCCCCAGAGGAGAACCACCTCTCCTGAAGAGCGACGGCCTAGTGAGTGGACTTGTCCACCCACCATGCCACCAACCCAAACAAGAGGAGCCACACACCGAGGCCAACCCCGCCACAGAGAAGAACTCACGAACCACCTTACATCATCTTGATTAATTGTGTTTCCCAGAGGAAAACCGTCTATTTGTCAATAGTACTTGGGTTATCCCCGAGTACATTAATAATGTTAAAACAAAGGTTTTTCCTGTTGTAGTGATCTATCAATTTGGTTCTATATTGATTAAAACTATGGCATCGGAGTAGATGTTCTATTGTTAGATATTCTTGGCACTGTTGACATATTGGTGGGAAATCTTGTTGATATACGGCTGCATATGGGAGGTGGATGTACAATTCATTCTGGGGCGGGCCAGCACGACCACTTCTCTTCTGTTCTTTCGGTATGAGGTTGTCTAGTCCGCCCCTTCTTGCTTGTATTTTCCACTGGTTGTCAGGCTGGTCCACTTACTCTGCTACAGAAGATGGACTGATCTCTGCCTCAAGGAAAAGCAAGAGCAACATAGCTCCCAAGGGATCGAAACGACCTCCTCGAGTTCTGAGGTCGACTTAGCCAGTTTGTCTGCCTGTTCGTTGCCGTATGTATTGCAATGACCAAGCACCCAGATCAAGATGATATCTTTATTACATGCATTAAGTTTATCAATGATATTGCTCTGAATTTCACTGGACTCTTTGCGGTTAGAGTTTATTGCCTTAAAGGCAGAAAGCGAGTCGAAAAAAAATGACTGCTCTAACATGATTCGAATTGATCATGTAATATATGGCTCGATCAACAGTAAATGATTCCGCATAGAAAACAGATGTTTGGTCTGGCAAATGGTACCTGAGGGCACACTCCACTGACCACACACTTGCACCCATACCCCAAGTGATATCATTCAGTATGTCTGGTGATGACAAAGATAAATCAATAGCAAGAGATATTGCCACCCCAAGTTCCACTGTCATCTTTCAGAAGAGTGAGGTTTGAATTGAGTAAAAAGTTAACCATTTGTCTCCCTCTAGAGTCTGCCCAGATACTTCCCCACTGATTATGATGAGCATTAAAATCTGAAATTAATTTCCTGTAAGGTAACTGATTAATAAGTGAATTCAGCTCAACATCAAGTGCATTGGCGCCTGGGCAGTATAGAGAACAAATGGCCAGGCAGGTGTTATCAAATCTTACTCTGCATGTGATGGCTTCTAGGGTAAAATTCAAAGTCACTCCTGTATGGGGTAGGCTTTGGTGGGCGTAGATAGCTACCAGATGATTCACATCTACATGAACGGTAACTATCTAGAATAGAACAGTCTTCGACTGTGCTGTTTAGAATGGTCTCTTGTAGACAGATTACGGATGGCCTGTAGATTGCAAACAACAGTTGGGGTTGTGCTGGCTTATACCTAAAGCCTCTACAATTCCACAAGATGACATTGATCGTGTTGTTTTAAGAGCTATTTAACCGGCCAACCTTCTCTGCCCGTTTTTTTTTTTTTTCCGGGACTTGAGCGAGTCCCCGGGGGAGCGTGATCGGCCCCTGGAAGTGGAGCAACTTGCCTCCATCGAGTTAACCGACTCCGTCGAAGAGGTGAACTACAGATACCCTCGACGAAGCCATCGGAACGGTGACGAACGACTCATTATCTTTTTTATTATTTATTTGCTGAGGTTAATCTTGTCCTTTCTTGTCTTTAGATCGGACAGAAGACGTGGCTTGGGG
This sequence comes from Panulirus ornatus, assembly GCF_036320965.1. Lineage (NCBI taxonomy): Eukaryota > Metazoa > Arthropoda > Malacostraca > Decapoda > Palinuridae > Panulirus > Panulirus ornatus. The sequence goes on along the minus strand of NC_092292.1, from coordinate 9,585,194 downwards.
CATAGGAGGAGGTTTGGACTTTGGTTTCTGAACGAGGAGTAGGTTTGGGAGCAGGAATGGGTTTCTCGGTGACAGGAGGAGTCTGTGTCGCATCTGTACACATAACGGGATTATATTTCAATGCCGAAGCAGGTTCACTGGGTTTAGGAGTCTCACGAGACTCCTTAACCCTCTTCCTAGCCTCGCCATATCATATGTTATTGCGTGTCTTCACCTCACAGACTTCCTTCTCGAGCTTGAATCGGGGACATTCCCGGTCCGAGTTCGGATGGTTGCCTTTGCAGTAGACACACAACATCCAATTGTCGGCAGTGTGACCCTCGGCAGTGCACTTCGCACATTTAGCGGAAAGCGAACACAGCTGTTCCGGGTGGCCGTATTGTTGGCATCTGAAGCAACGCAAAGGGTTCGGGATGTAAGGTCTTCCTTTACAACGCAAGTTACCAACGAAGATCTCATCCGGGAGCTTTGATTTTGCCAAATGTCGTATTAATTAAAGGGGTCCTACGTCGTTCGCCATTTACAGACTTCGTAATAAACCGAACACCGACGACATCAACGTCTGACAATTCCTTCACAATTTCGTCCTCTGACATATCCATGATGAGTTCAGGACAGTAGATGAGTCCCCTACACGAGTTCATAGATATTGGAATTGTGACAATGACCTTGTGCATATGGAATTGGGTCAAAAATGAATCGGCTACCTGATTCACCGACGAGACTTTGACCAGAATACCACTTGCCAGTTTCCTGACCAATTCAACGGGCACCGCCCAGCCATCAATGATCTTCCTGATCAAGAAGGAATTGAGGAAGGCCAGGGTCGTTGAACCGGTCGCATGTACAACAACAAATACAGCGTAATTACTTTCAATACTTGGACGTTCACCACCACTACTACCTCCTACGGGGGAAGTGGATGGCTTCTCGTTATTCATCCTGACTAGGACCTAGTACCAAAATCTGGGGTGGCTCGCCACCCCAGACAGTGTGGAATAAAAAAAAAGAACTATCTTATCCCAAAAAAAAGATCAGGCAGTTGATCAAGCAGTAAGGTTTTCAGAGTGGGGCCGGTCGCACAAAAGGCCAGGCTGAGTTCTCCTGCGGACACCCGGTCAGTGAAAGTTCAATCCTGCACAACCAACCTTACAGATAAATATTGTAAACAACAGATATCAAACCTTGAAAACAAAGCTAGGATAAGCACTCGCAGGGGAGGAATAACTACTGCCTAAGCTTGAAAACACGCAGCGTTCACTAACGTGGTACCAACGCGTCTGTACGTATATACGATTCTGGTGAATCGGGTGGAGACAGGTGGGCGGAGCTGATCGGCTAAGCTGATCGCTCATTGGCTGCTTACTTGGTAGGGCTTTATAAGACGTTTTGAAGATGGCAGGGTTTGAAAATCTTCGACGCGTGCGTATAATAAATACATAAGTCGAAGATTTTCAAATCCTACTATCCTCAAAACGCCACATAAGCCTTACCAACCAAGCAGCCAATGAGCGATCAGCTTAGCCGATCAGCCCCGCCCACCTGTCACCAACCGATCCACTAGAATCGTATATACAACAATACCTTGGGGGAAAACTTACAGAAGAAGCAAACAATAGATGACGTAACTTAGTGATATATACAGCTAAGACGTACAAAGACCCATATATCTTCAGGAAACACTTAAAACATTAACAGGCCAAACAACCACAGAATCACAATACCTCCCAGACGAAAACAAAACAAAAAGATACACTTCCCAAGAAAAAGAAAGTAAGATGATGAGGATGATACTGACCCACTCACCATAACAGTGAAAGATTTCTCAAACAACAACAACAACACACAGAGTAACACCTTTTGAAAACGTAGACACACACAGGCTAAACAGTGAATATCTTGACTCAGAATTCAGCACAGAGAAACTATTCATTACTATCAAATAATCAAAGAAAGCTTGTCCGGGTCAAAGTGGAATAAACAAAACACTACTCTAAAACTTACCTTCCTCTACAGTTACCAGACTCGCCAACATCTTTAACTCAACCCTATCAGCTGGGTACTTCCCAGATACATGGAAAAGCCCATTAATACACCAAGTAGCAACACATGGAAAAAATCCTCATGTAACAACCAACTTTCAGCCAATATCCTTTCTCGGAGTCCCTGGCAAACTCTGAAAGATTAATTAATAAAAAATTGCGTAACCATTTGGAGTGGAATAACCTGCATAATAGTAATCAATTCGGATTTAGATACGAAAGGGGCACACAGTAGGCAATAGCACTCACAACATAATAGATTACACAAAACAAAGCAGGAGGAGGACAGTGTCAAATCATTCTGAAGAACATTACGAAAGCTTTCGACAAAGTCTGGCACTTAAGCTTAAAATATAAAATCCTTCACTTTAACTTACCAATAACCCTGGAAAAACTTTTATATGATTTCCTCGACGACAGAAGGTAAAGATTGAAACTGGCGATCACATTGGCACACCTTTTGATTTAGAATGCGGAGTACCACAAGGGAGTGTTCTCTCCCTAAATACTCACCATATACACTTGACACATACCTTAATCATCAAAAGGCCTCAACATTTGCTATGCTGATGACATAACACAAATACTTGGATACCATGAGAGATCGAAAGAAATGATGAATAGAATAACAGCAAAGGAAATCACTATAATCAACAAATTTGAAGTAAAATGGAAAATTAAGACACCCAAAAGCTCAGTCCAATACACCTGGGGTCAAAAGTCACACACCCACTTATAGTCAATGATGAAATGATAGACTTTCAAGCCTCAACATAAGCTCTAGTGGCTATATATATTATGTGAAAGATTGTAGACAAAAAGGTATGACGGCTCTCACCAAACTCGATAGACTCAAAAACATGCCAATAGGTACAAAAACACGTTTTGTCAAAGCGTTGGTTCTTCCTGTCCTAGACTATCCCCCTATACCTACTCACACACTCAGCAGTACACAACTTAAATCACTCCAGAAAATCTAAAATAAAGTACTAAGATATGCCACAAACTAAAGATACCCTTACACTCTCAGCACAGAACAATTTCACGAAATAACACAGACACAACCCTTCAACATAAGAGCACACAATGCAGCAGTCAACTCAAGAAAACTCAAGAAAACGAAACATTTTAAAAATCAAAAACATCCCACAACACAATAGAAAAATTCAACAGAAACTTCCCCTGCAGCCTAACAAAATCAACAACCCACACCTTCCATTGTATAAATGAAAACACCTTCTTTACTCATTCAATTAGAAGCTACAGCTAGATTCAAAATAGGAAGGTGGATTATCCATCAACTGTTTCTCCCACTCCCCTTCTTTCCTACAGCTTTACCTTCACCTGTCCCACCTCTTCCAATTCTTTACTTTGCTATAAAAAAAGAACCATTAGATCCAGCCTGAGGATAGAACAAGTTAGTTCCAAGACGTCTCTGCTCTTTGGGGAACTCCTGAAGAAACTTCAAGAAGACCAACGAAAAATCGAACGGCAAATAGAAACTGCATATTAGAAAATATATAAATGAGAATGTATCATAGTTTTCAACCTCGTATGCCTCCAAGGAAATATCCTCTCTGACCACAACAATCTATTTCGTATAGTCTAGATTAATTTGGCAGCACTGAGGCTACTGTACAGAAATTTCCAATATCGAAGTTGTTCATTCCTCTAAGAATTTCAACATTCTATTAACTTCCCGCAGGGGCGCCTCTTGCATAGAGAAAACAAGTTTACTTCTCATCATCTGTCCTCATAGTTTTGTAACACAAGGAGGGAATCAATTTAGTTGCTCTTCGCTGCACAGCTTCCGGTTAAAGAATATTCTACTTCAGTGGGGGATCCAGAACTTCACTGCATATTCGAGGTGGGGTCTAACTAGAATTAAGTATAGTGGCAATATCATATCCTTAATTCTGTAAGAAAAGTTTCTGTTTATAAATCCTATCATCCTATTTGTTCTTGGCAATTCATTACAATACTGAGGGAATATGAAGTTGTCGGAGATAGTGGCCCATAAATCCCTCACTCAAGTGTGTCCTTTATCTTGTGGCCCATCGGTTCAAATCTTTTGTTGAAGCTTCCTACGCGTAACAGCTGATATCTATTGACACTAAATGGCATTTGCCATTTTCTAGACCATTCAGCGATTTTATCTAGATTTCTTATGATCTTAGCCTATCTTCTTCAGTTGATATGGCATCGCTGATCTTTGTGTCATTTGCAAATTTGAACACCGTGATATTCAGCCCTACGTGAATATCGTTGATACAAATGACGGAAAGTATCGGCTCAAGGACAGATTCTTGGGGGAACCCACTGAAAACAGGGTGACCACTATGGTGATTCACCATTTATTACAACTCTTTGCTTCCTACCACGTAACCAGGTTTCTCTACAGTTTCCCATGCAACTAGTGATCCCAATGGCCCGGACTTGAGAGAGAGAGAGAGAAGAGAGAGAGAGAGAGAGAGAGAGAGAGAGAGAGAGAGAGAAGAGAGAGAGAGAGAGAGAGAGAGAGAGAGAGAGAGAGAGAGAGCGTTAACAAAGTGGCCTTGATCAGGGCATTCATCTACCCATGCCGTCTCAGTTAACATAGAAAGGTCTTTTGTAGACAATTTCACTTGATATGTCATCTTGCTGCCGTGATAACACAGCAGCATTAGAATGATGTAGCCAGCAATGTGTGATGGCTGAAGTAGACTTGGAAGATTGAGGCAGATTTGTGGAAGTGTGTGAATGACGAGTGGATGTGGGTGAATGATGAGTGGATGTGGGTGAATGACGAGTAGATGTGGGTGAATGGTGGGTGAATGTGGAGGATAACAAGATGAAGAAAGGTTATGCAAGATGTACTAGAACAATAGAATGACCGATGGGTGTGTAGGGTTCAGCTGAGGAAGCTGACAGTAGGTGGGTGGGTAAAGTTCAGATGAGTAAAACGATAGTGGGTGGGTGTGAAGGGTTCAGATGAGTAACATGAGAGTGGGTGGGTGTGTCGGGTTCAGTTGAGGAAGGTGACAGTAGTCGAGTGTGTAAGGTTAAGCTGAGTAACATGATGGCGGGGGAGTGTATACTGCTTGGGGCTTCAGAGGGTAACAATATGACGTTCCCTTACAGTGACGACGGTGGCGGCGAGGCTGGAGAACCTGCCGCCCCTGAACATCAAGCCTCGCCGGGTGCTCAAGGGTCATCAGGGAAAGGTGCTCTGCACCGACTGGTGCAACGACAAGCGCCACCTCGTCTCATCTTCCCAGGTTAGTCCCGCCTTTAATTGTGCCTCTACCTGTGTGCGTGTGTGTGTGTGTGTGTGTGTGTCTGTGGTTCCACCATATGTATGTGGACGTCTATATACACGTGCGTGTGTGTAAGATACATTATGTTTGTTGCTCTGTTTCCATTTCATGTATGATCACACCTATGGATATGAGTAGCGTGTTTTCCCCATGACTTGTCCCTTCACTCAGTCAGGTGTGTCGGTGGTGATGACCCTCCTGTATTGCAGGATGGCAGGATGATCATCTGGGACGCCTTCACCACCAACAAGGAACATGCCGTCACTATGCCCACCACCTGGGTCATGGCTTGCGCCTACGCCCCAACTGGCTCCATGGTCGCCTGCGGGTAAATGCCTCACCACTCCCGTCACCCATCCTCACTGCTGATCCTGGAAACGCTTGATGCTTATATGTCATTTGGTAGAGAGAGAGAGAGAGAGAGAGAGAGAGAGAGAGAGAGAGAGAGAGAGAGAGAGAGAGAGAGAGAGAGAGAGAGAGAGAGTGTAAAGAATGCAGTACCACGTCGACCCAAGTACCATAAAGAATTATTCAGAGCTTCCACCAAGGTTATGTCTAGGATGATCAGTCACAGTTTTATCAAATATGCAAAAACACCGATGGTAATGACATACGTTATGTATCAAACAATTTACTCTAACCTTCCTTTGCCTTGAGATATATATATATATATATATATATATATATATATATATATATATATATATATATATATATATATATATATATATATATATATCAAGCGGGGGGCTGGAAATCCTCCCCTCTCGTTTTTAATTGTCCAAAAGAAGGAACAGAGAAGGGGCCAGGTGAGGATATTCCCTCAAAAGCTCAGTCCTATATATATATATATATATATATATATATATATATATATATATATATATATATATATATGTTTGATCGCTCGTCGTTACACCTCAACTGACTAGTTCCAGAAGTGACATGTTTCTCGAGTAACAATACCTACCATTAGTCAAGTGATTTTCCAATACAGCGAGACTATCTAGATGTAAACGTAAATAACCATAATCATTTCTTTTCCATCCACGCCACCAGGGGGCTGGATAACAAGGTCACCGTCTACCCTCTTAGTTTCGACGAAGACGTAACACAGAAGAAAAAAGCTGTCGGCACCCACACCTCCTACATGTCTTGCTGTACCTTCCCCTACTCCGATCAGCAGGTAAGTCTGGTCTACACATCCCTTGCTGTACATTTCCTTACTTCGTCCCCCAGTAGGTGAGCCAGGTCCACACTTCTCCTGCTTCATCTACCACTACTACGTCTCCCAAGTAGGTGAGCCAGGTCCACACATCTGCTGCATCTACCACTACTACGTCTCCCAAGTAGGTGAGCCAGGTCCACACATCTGCTACATCTACCACTACTACGTCTCCCAAGTAGTTGAGCCAGGTCCACACATCTGCTACATCTACCACTACTACGTCTCCCAAGTAGTTGAGCCAGGTCCACACATCTCATGCTACATCTACCATTACTACGTCTCCCAAGTAGGTGAGCCAGGTCCACACATCTCCTGCTACATCTACCACTACTACGTCTCCCAAGTAGGTGAGCCAGGTCCACACATCTGCTACATCTACCACTACTACGTCTCCCAAGTAGGTGAGCCAGGTCCACACATCTCCTGCTACATCTACCACTACTACGTCTCCCAAGTAGGTGAGCCAGGTCCACACATCTCCTGCTACATCTACCACTCCTACGTCTCACAAGGAGGTGAGTCAGGTCCACACATCTCCTGCTCGACCTTACCCTACACAGAACACCAACAACGGGTGAGTCAGGTCCCCACTCACACCCCCTGCTATACTTTCCTCTTACTCCGACCCCCAACAGGTGAGTCAACTCCACACTCACACTTACTTAACCTTCCTCTTTGAGCAACTGGTCAATCACGCTAACCTCCCTATCACACTATATTGACGACAGGTTCAAAGGCAGATGAATACTTATTGACAAATATATCCAAATGTAAACAGCTAAATTGCTTCATGTTATTTGATATGAAAATATGTAAATTAGAAAAGGCATATTTACAAAGGAAGTTATTTTTCTCCCAGTGAATCATAATAAAGAGAGTCCTTCTTACTAGGTAGGAAAAATCATGTATGGCTGCGTTCTGGTCCATATTATGACCTGTAGGTCAGGAACACTCAGGCATGGCCGGTCGATGGGGCTTCAACTTGACCTTAGGTCAAGTTGCTTTGTCCCGAGATATACTGACACGTATGATAAGTTTATATAGCCGCTTGGTAACGTGAATTATGAGCGCCATTGAAGCTATAGAAATAATATCACCATGAAATTTTCCCATAGTTACTGTCTGATTAGTTTGCTTTGTGTTTTGATCACAGATACACAAAGGTAAGCACACATGTGCACACCCTACAGCAACACACGGACATAAACAAACACACACACACACACACACACACACACACACACACACGCGCCCGAGCTCCACATCAGGAGAACTAGGACAGAAAATCAGTTCGTCGGCAAATATTTGATTCACATTTAAGTATATATTCAGCAAGCTAATCACGACGTACATCAGACCAGAACTGGATTATGCTACTCCGGTGTAGTCACCATACCGAGAAGAAACACAGAGACCTAACTGAGATAGTTCACACAAGAGCAAATAAGATGGTAACTGAGTCAAGAAATCTGAGCTACAGCGAGAGGCTGCGGGCTACAAGTCTGTCCAGAACGGTGGAGGGAAGGCAGAGGCTTGACCTGACTACAGCCTTAAAGTTGGACGTTGTCGCGAGTGAGCTGTTCTCCATGTGATGCAATACGAGAGTAAGCCAAGAGTTCCTAGGCTAGATACCTGTTAGATAGGAGGCAGAGAAGTACTTCAAGTGTGAGTGTGGGGGATGGCTATGATAGACTAAGGAAGGAATTTGTGAGTGGCGGCAGCATGCAAGCGCTTTAAAGGCTACTTGATCATATAGAATGTTCAATACATGAACGTAGAACTCTCTCGCCCTACTGTATTGATACGTAAACACACACACACACACACACACACACACATACACACACATTTCCTAATCAGATGTTATCAACGTGTTCATACCACTGCTTCTTGTAGCCTGAAATGTATCTCGTCTTATCCTTCTCGTCTTCCGACACTCTAAGAGACCCCCCTGGGTTCTTGCAGATCTTGACGGGCTCGGGTGACTCGACCTGCGCCCTGTGGGACGTCGAGTCTGGCATGCTGCTGCAGAGTTTCCACGGCCACCAGGGTGACGTGATGGCCCTCAACCTGGCTCCCTCCGAGACTGGCAACACCTTCGTCTCCGGCGTCAGTACCCCGTTCATCATTGCCCGCCTCACTCCGCCAGACTGGTGACATCGTCTTGATCATCTCATACTCCTCACTTCACCTCACTTCCTGATCTCATTTCCTCATCTTCTGTTTCTTCTCGAGATTGAGTTTTCTTCCCAATTCTTTTCCTCCTTCCCTAGATGATTTATTCCCCATTTTCTTCTATGCATTTCATTACTTGATATCATAGATATTTGCGTCCACAGGGGAAAGAGGGGTTCAAGAGGCATCACTTGGGCACCCTTGGAAGATAAGAAAATAACGTATGTTTATTCATACATTCATTTATTCATTTATCTATCTAATGTATGTGTAGAGTTATGCGTAACTCCCATGAAATCCCACTATGGGAGCTTCTCACATCTCACTCCCCCCACTTCCTCTACCGGCATCATCTGAAGGCTCATCATATTGATTTTTGACTCCCCCTTCCCCTGGAAGAATTCCTGCAGACGTCTGTAGTTTCAGGTTGTTTTTCTTTTTTTTATCCTCACACTCGGTTACGTGTACGGCTTATGTCTGATTACCCGACTTATTTGAATCAAGACATAAATGACACATGTAAAAAGAGACGAAAGGAAATTTAAGATAAACTGAGCTTAGCTTAGGGTCGGAGAGGTCGGGCTTTACCTGAGTCATTTATAACGAAGACTGTCGTAATAAATGTTTATAAAGTAGAACAAAAAGCATATCCAATATTTCAATAAATCTATCAATATTCACAGTAAATATGCAAGACAATATCGTATACAGTGATCAACACTACCTTGTTAGAAATTAGCAGATCTTGCCAAATCAGATTCTTAATGAAAAGGAAATGTTAAGCTATGATAAAATGTAGATCTGTCCTAAACTCTGACGTTAGTGTTGTCTCATGGTGTGTGTCCAAGCCTCATGAACCATTCAGGGGTAGGTGAAGGCTTGTCTGGGTCCTGAGTCGCTCTGACAGGTGTGGAGTTTGGCTCGTCTAGCTAGGGTCACTGTTTGTGAGGTCAAAGATGGGTGCGTTTCACTGAGAGGCAGTTCCGAAGTACGGAACAGAGTGTGTTGCAAATAGAGTATTTGAGGACGATATGTGGCGTGATAAGGGTCCATGGAAAAAGGAATGATAGCGTAAGAGAGGGCCATGTATGACAGAGCTATAGAGGGTGTGCCTGGTATGGACATATGGAGAGGGTGATAAAGAGGGCATACATGCCGGAAATGGAGGGAACAATGAAACACAAGGATACCTTTAGATATCAGGGCTGAACAAGCAGGAGGGTGTGAGGGGTACATAGGATAAAGAAAAATGGGGTGATGTGGTATTCATACTGTTTCAAATACGCATACTTGGTGCCAGCAGGGATGCGACAAGATGGCCCTCATCTGGGACATGCGCACGGGTCAGTGCGTCCAGAACTTCGAGGGTCACGAGTCTGACATCAACTCCGTCAAGTTCTACCCGTCAGGAGACGCCATCGCCACAGGCTCGGACGACGCTACGGTCAGTAGTATTATCATTTGTATAAAATCATCATGTGGTGAAGGTCATCAAATGCTTCAGAAGTTTTAAAGTAAATTGTCTAAATGAACTAATCTTAGTCTCTCCTGAAGATGTACTACACGATAGTGTATGCACTTGGGACTTATCGCGTATCATTTTTTTTTCTCGTGGTTATCAGCAATGAACTGCTACCCCCTTTTCTCCCTACACCACCAGTACGCTTCATCCACTCATACTATCACTCTTTAACTCGACAAGTATCACCACCAGCAGGTTTCCTCCACCAGAGCCATCACCTCTCCCTCCTCCTACTGCAGTGCGATTCTATCACCATCATCAACACCTACATGTTATTATGTTACAGAGAATTTGAATGTAGCCCGAGTAAGTGAGATTGCTGCCGGTACATACGACTTATTGTAAACGAATTGATAAGGAAGACCGCCAATATTATTTTTGAAGTAGTGTATACAGCCAGCCCGTAAAAAGAGGATTCTTTATATGAAAAAAAGATTGATTTGCAATTGATAAGAAACAAACAAAAGGGATCGGTGATTGCCGGAGATTTGGAAAAACCTGGGATCTTATATCAGTTGACCACAAAGGTAACAGACTAATCAATTCACATATACACATCCTTGTAAAGCAAATGATGCGGGACCCAACCACAGTTGATCACATTTTAGATTTAGTGATAACGACAAGCAGAGATCAAGTGAGCCTCTCTCAGCTTAATGACAAACCAAGTAACAGAGGTCACAGTCTCATTAGAATCCGTTTCGATTTCAAAAAAATAACACAATGATACCAAATCCTAGATCAGCAAATCTTCAGTAGAATGCGCCAGGACACTGGTGATGTAAACTGGATTAAGCTCTTAAAACGCAGACCAAGTTGACAAGATCTGGAGTAACTTCCAAGATGATGTACTACCCTTTGAGAAAGGCAACGTTCTTAGAAAGATGAAAAGTAGAAGTGAAGATGGTTGTCCCAGGATCGGCGACTAATTGATGAGTTGAACAAATGTAAAAGAAATGCATAGAGGAAATGTAAATTTAGATGCGATCCGCAGGGAGCATGAAATGTATTCACGGCGACAAATATATTGCAAGGAGCAAAGTCAGAAGCGCTAAAAAGTAATTTGGAAAGAGAATTTCTCACAACTTGAAGAAAAGCCACAGAGAATTGTTTAGATATGTAAGAAACAAGAGAAAAAAAATCAGTGTAAATGAAATGACACCTTGATTAACCACAATTTAAAAAGTTTCCTTTCCAAGCAGGTATTTCGTGTGTCTGCTTTACACCTACACCACAAGCAAAACCTGATATTCAAATCTATGAAGCATTTGAATATGTATATATATATATATATATATATATATATATATATATATATATATATATATATATATATATATATATATATATATATATATATGTGAATAAGAGCAAGGTTATTAGGTACAGTAGGGTTGAGGGTCAAGTCAATTGGGAGGTGAGTTTGAATGGAGAAAAACTGGAGGAAGTGAAGTGTTTTAGATATCTGGGAGTGGATCTGGCAGCGGATGGAACCATGGAAGCGGAAGTGGATCATAGGGTGGGGGAGGGGGCGAAAATTCTGGGAGCCTTGAAGAATGTGTGGAAGTCGCGAACATTATCTCGGAAAGCAAAAATGGGTATGTTTGAAGGAATAGTGGTTCCAACAATGTTGTATGGTTGCGAGGCGTGGGCTATGGATAGAGTTGTGCGCAGGAGGATGGATGTGCTGGAAATGAGATGTTTGAGGACAATGTGTGGTGTGAGGTGGTTTGATCGAGTAAGTAACGTAAGGGTAAGAGAGATGTGTGGAAATAAAAAGAGCGTGGTTGAGAGAGCAGAAGAGGGTGTTTTGAAATGGTTCGGGCACATGGAGAGAATGAGTGAGGAAAGATTGACCAAGAGAATATATGTGTCGGAGGTGGAGGGAACGAGGAGAAGAGGGAGACCAAATTGGAGGTGGAAAGATGGAGTGAAAAAGATTTTGTGTGATCGGGGCCTGAACATGCAGGAGGGTGAAAGGAGGGCAAGGAATAGAGTGAAGTGGAGCGATGTGGTATACCGGGGTTGACGTGCTGTCAGTGGATTGAATCAAGGCATGTGAAGCGTCTGGGGTAAACCATGGAAAGCTGTGTAGGTATGTATATTTGCGTGTGTGGACGTATGTATATACATGTGTATGGGGGTGGGTTGGGCCATTTCTTTCGTCTGTTTCCTTGCGCTACCTCGCAAACGCGGGAGACAGCGACAAAGCAAAAAAAAAAAAAAAAAAAAAAAAAATATATATATATATATATATATATATATATATATATATATATACATATATATATATATATATATATATATATATATATATATATATAGAGAGAGAGAGAGAGAGAGAGAGAGAGAGAGAGAGAGAGAGAGAGAGAGAGAGAGAGAGAGGAGAAAGAATATTTCCCACGCATTTCCTGCGTGTCATAGAAGGCGACTAAAAGGGGAGGGAGCGGGGGGGCTGGAAATCCTTTCCTCCGGTTTTTGCTTTTCCAAAAAATGGAACAGAGAAGGGGGCCAAGTGAGGATTTTCTCTCTAAGGCTCAGTCTTCTGTTCTTAACGCTACCATGTTAACGCGGAAAATGGTGAATATGTATGAAAAAAAAATCTAGATAGATAGACAGGTAGATAGATAGACAGATGATAAATAGATAGATAGATAGATAGTAGATAGATAGATATATAAATAAGTCACCCGGTTCTAACAAGATCTCTCCCAGGATACTGAAACAAGTAACCTAAAAACAGCGATTTGTCTCACCAAAATATTCATCAAATTTCTACCAAAAGGGAAAGAATCGAGTGACCAGAAGTTTCTCAACTGAACACCATCTCTCAAAAATGGAGATAGAAAATGCATTTCAAATTATTGCCCTATCAGCCCTAGTTAAGTTTTAGAAAAAAGAAGAAAGAAAGAAAGAAATGGCAGAAACAATAATTAGAGACAGAATCTTCGAATTGTGAGTCATTAAGAATCAAAATGATAACCAGTTATCAACATGATTTTCGAAATCAAAGCTCTTGTTCAACGAATCGAAGAGAATTCTTTAATCATGTATATATAATAAACTTGAATTCTAAGATACCCTAAAATGAAATGTACCTAAATCGTTTGAAAAGCTTTCACCAAAGTACGACTGAAGAGACTATTAGGAAAATCAAACCTCTTGGAAGAGAAAATGTAATCTGTGCTGCCATGGCGGTGGTACCAGCACGCAGATAAGAAATAACGAATGGTATTGGCTGGCGAACCATTAGATCAGCTGGTTTAACGTGACAAGCGGGGTACCACAAGGCCCACTTCTTAAACCCAAACGTTTCATTATTTACACCAGTGAGTTAGAGACAGGACTCGCAAGTAATATCTTAAGAATTTGCTGATGACAAGGAATCAAGACATGGAGCCCCAGTTAACGGAAGACAGGCTAAAGAATCAGTCTTATATAGACAGATTGACGGAGTCGGTAGAGATGTGGCAAACAGACATTTTGTAAACGTTGACACGTTAAAATATAAATCACGGATATGAAATGCTCGGGAAACTATATTAAACAGCTATAATGGTAAGAACTTGAGTGATTATCAGTAATCCACTGAAATATAAAAAGAAAACAATACCCAGCTGTTTATGAATAAGCTAACGAAAACTAGGTTTCATAGGTAGAAATATTGCCCATAAAACGAAGGATACAACACTCTTTCTCTTCTGTACCCTGGCCAGACACTGTTCAGATCGAATCACCAGACTTTATCATGGCCGACGATGATCTCGATCGAATTCAGAGAAGAGAAACAAAACTAATTCCTTCACTCAGATACTAAACCTTTTATAGAAAGATTCAGCATCTAAAACTAACTTCAAAAAAAAAAGAACAAACCGAGGAAATCTAACAGAAATGTACAGAATATTTCGTGCTAATCAATACAACATACCTCACAAGAATTTCCCTCAATATTAAATCGAGAATCAAGAACCAGAAAGAGAAGTATAAAACAAAACACAGGAGCTATGATGCCAACTTAGGCAAAAGTCTTTTTTATCTGAAGAGTTGCGGAACACTGTCATAGATAACAGTCAGAGGTAATCAATGAAGAGATTATCAATATCTTACAATCAAGACTAGACACATCTTTATCCATATTTGTTATTGGTATGTGTCACAAAGGGGAAAAGAAAAAGGACATACGAGTCTTCAGTTTTAGACAATAACTTCTCAATTCTTTTCCCATTCCATAATTGAGCTACCTCCAGCGAAAACTCGGCTGGAGTTAGAGTAGAGAACTCTCCCCCGTTCTCACTTTCCTATAGAATTTCCGTGGCAGCATGCAGTCTTCACAGTACGTGCTGTTCCTTCTCAGCTCTTTTTCTGCTATCGGCTGCTGTGCCAGTGGGAGTCATGGGTTGAGAGGTGCCTCCTGATTTACTCTCCTGTCTCTCTGCCACAAACAAGGTGAAGAACCTCAGAGCAGCTACTATCATCCTTCATTAGACAACCTCGCCATGGTACCATCAGGCCTGTGAGCTGTCCATGTACGTCCATGTACTCTCTTTCTCTCCATTATCATCATTTCTTACATAACCGCTGTCGTCATTTCTACCCCCACCCAATACCATCACTTCTCCTTCTACCAATGCCATCAGCTCTGATTTCATCATCACCATCACTTCTTCATCTACCAGGAACATTAACTTCTCCTCCATCAGTATCAACCTCTACCACTGCCGGTACCATCATCTTCCAATTCTCCATCCTTAGTTACCGTCACATCTCATCTCCAAGTACCGTCTATACTCCCAACAACAGCTCTATCATCTTGTCCCCGTCCCCACCAACTTCTACCTGGTGTGTGCATATGAACCTTGACTTATTTCTTGCAGTGTCGACTGTTCGACCTGCGAGCTGACAGGGAAGTCGCCGTCTACACCAAGGAGAGTATCATCTTCGGCGTCAACTCTGTCGACTTCTCGGTCAGCGGTGAGTGTTACGGGTCTCCAGTTGATCTTCTATTCTGGTCCTCTCAAGACCTGGTATGGCACTGGCACTGTCTGTTGTCACTCATCATTGTTCAGTCAAGGTGATTGTATCTCACTAATCTGTATATGATTTCATATGATTTCTAAACATTTTCTTCTCTAATTTCCAGTAGATGTAGATATATGTTAGATACTCCTTACAGAATCGTTCACTTCCATAGGTCAAATCATAATCAGTTGCTCTAAATCACGAGTCGTAAACCTGTCGAGGATTATTTTAGAAATCGTCCATAATTACTGAAGTTAGATTTTACGAGTGTCAGCCAACGTCGCTACAGCAAATGTTTGTCCGGTGAAGCCCCCAGCATGACCATACCAGCGACAGCTCTCCCCTCTACGAACAGGACTCACGATAACACTCGTCCAGGACTCACGATAACACTCGTCCAGGACTCACGATAACACTCGTCCAGGACTCACGATAACACTCGTCCAGGACTCACGATAAACACTCGTCCAGGACTCACGATAACACTCGTCCAGGACTCACGATAACATTCGTCCAGGACTCACGATAAACACTCGTCCAGGCTTCGAGTGCTTTTCTTCTTCATCCTAAATACTTCGGTCGGTTGCTTCTTTCCTCTGGGCATTGTGCTTATCGACTGCCAGAGTCACTAAAGCCAACAACAGCGTTTAAGCGATAACTCCCAGCCAAAAATCTCGAAAACCTGCCCGGAGATTCACTCTTCGACCTAGACGTAAAAGGAAGTCTGTGGAGATTTGTGTTTATATCCATCATATTATCTTTTACATCTCGTTCATATACACTATAGACCAAACCTAAGTTGCTACCATTATGCGAGTGGCTGGGATGGACAAAACCAGTTGTATGATGATGATAATGATGATCATGATAATGATAATGATAATAATGATCATAATAATATTAGTAATAATAATGATGATAATGATAATAATAATACTAATAGTAATACTAATAATGATGATAATGATAATAATAATGATATTGATAATAATAGTATTAATGATGATAATAATGATAATGATGATAATAATGATAATAATAATAATAATAATAATAATAATAATAATAATAATAATAATAATAATAATGATGATGATGATGATAACAATAATAATGATAATAATGATAATAACAATAATGATAATAAAATGATAATAATGATAATAATAACTATGATAATAATAATGATAATGATGATGATGATGATAATAATAATGATAATGATAATTTGTAATTTGAACACTCACCTTTATCCCCTTTGCCTTTATACAATGGCACTATGCATGCATTCCGCGAATCCTCAGGCACTTCACAATGATCCATACATACACTGAATATCCTTACCAACCAATCAACAACACAGTCATCCCCTTTTTTACGAATTCCACAGCAACATCATCCAAACCCGCCGCCTTGCCGGCTTTCATCTTCCGCAAAGCTTTCACTACCTCTTCTCTGTTCACCAAACTATTCTCCCTGACCCTGAGGATTAGCAAAACGCGTGCATAGTGCTATTCTACAAAGGCAAGGGGGATAAAGGTGAGTGTTCAATCTACAGAGAAATACGTTTGTTGAGTATTCTTGGGAAATTGTACGGGAGGGTATTAGTAGAGGGGGTAAAGGCATGTACAAAACATCAGACTGGGGAAGAGCACTGTGGTTTCAGAAGTGGTAGAGGATTTGTGGATCAGGTGTTTGCTTTGAAGAATGTATGTGAGAAATACTTAGAAAAACAGATGGATTTGTTTGTAGCAGGATGGATAGAGATGCTTTGTGAACAGTTTTAAGAGTATATGTGTGGGAAGTAAGCTGTAGAAGCAGTGAAAAGTTTTTACCAAGGATGTAAGGCATGTGTACGAGTGGGAAGAGAGGAAAGTGATTGGTTCCCAGTGAATGTCGGTTTGCCGCAGGAGTGCCTGATGTCTCCATGGTTGTTTGATTTGTGTATGGATGTGGTGGTTAGGGAGGTGAATGCAAGAGTTTTGGAGAGAAGGGCAAGTATGCAGTCTGTTGTGGATGAGAGGGCTTGGGAAGTGAGTCAGTTTTTGTTCGCTGATGATAAAGCGCTGGTGGCTGATTCGGATGAAAAACTGAAGTTGGTGAATGAGTTTGGTAAAGTGTGTGAAAGAAGAAAGTTGAGAGTAAATGTGAATAAGAGCAAGGTTATTAGGTTTAGTGAGGTTGAGGGACAAGTTAGTTTGGAGGTAAGTTTAAAAGGAAAAAAACTGGGATTGGACTTAACAGCGGATGGAACCATGGAAGTGGAACTGAGTCACATGGTGGGGAAGGGAGCGTAGGTTCTGGGAGCGTTGATGAGTGTGTAGAAGGAGAGAACGTTATCTCGTAGAACAAACATGGGTATGTTTGAATTGATAGTGGTTTCAACAATGTCATATGGTTGCGAGGCATGGGCTATAGATTGGGTTGTGCGGAGGAGGATAGATGTGTTGGAAATGAAATGTTTGAGGACAATATGTGGTATGAGGTGATTTGATCGAGTAAGTAATGAAAAGGTAAGAGAGCTGTGTGGTAATAAAAAGAGTGTGGCTGAGAGAGCAGAAGAGGGAGTGTGTTGAAATGGTTTGGACACATAGAGAGAATGAGTGAGGAAAGATTGACAAAGAGGATATATGTGTCAGAGGTGAAGGGAAGAAGGAGAAGCGAGAAACCAAACTGGAGGTGGAAGGATGGAGTGAAAAAGATTTTGAACGATCTGGTCCTGAACATGCAGGAGGGTGAGAGGCGTGCAAGGAATAGAGTGAATTGGAACGATGTGGTTTACCGAGGTCGAGGTGCTGTCAATGGATTGAACCAGGGCATGTGAAGCGTCTTGAGTAAACCACGGAGAGGTCGGTGGGGCCAGGATGTGGAAAGGGAGCTGCGGCTTCGGTGCATTACACATGACAGCTAGAGACTGGGTGTGAATGAATGTGGCCTTTTTCTCTGTTCATGGTGCTGCCTCGCTGGAGGGGGAATACTATTTCGTGTGTGGCGGGGTGGCAACAGGAATGGATGAAGGCAGCAAGTGTGGATATGTACATGTGTATATACGTAATGTTTGTGTATGTATATGTGTGTATACACAGAAATATATATGTAAGTATATGTTCGTGTGTGGGCGTTTATGTATATGCATGTGTATGTGGGTGGGTTGGGCCATTCCTCGTCTGTTTCCTTGCGCTACCTCGCTAACGCGGGAGAAGGCGGTTAAGTATATAAATAAATGAATAAATAATAATGATAATAATAATAATAATAAATAATATAATAATAAAAGTATGCAAGATCATGTTCAATCATTACGCACTATTCCATTATTACTTATCATTATAATCACTCTATTTCCATTTATCCATTTTCATTTCATAATCGACTATAAATCATGCAAAATGCATAAATATAATGTGTCTCACCACATGCTACTTCAACTTCTGTGATTATTATCACCCCAAAGGTTAACTTTTCTATCATTATTTCGTATAAAAAACAATTCGAAAGACCTTTAGCTGAATTCCTGCTTTTTTATTTCCTCAACATATCCTACGATTGCTGTCTGTACCACCTAATCCATGCCCATCACCACAATTGTAAACATTCGTTATTCCCACAGACATCCAAATCCTCTTTAACTTAACAGCACGGCATTATTGCAACCATTACAACATGGAGAACCATATGCTTGATACAATTACATACATTGTGCTTTAGATACTGTTATGACATTCCACCATTTCTAACCACAGGAATTTTGCATCTTCCCGCTTCCACATTTTCCACTATCATGTTGAATCCGTGCTACACAACAGAGGACCGAACTCTGCGAGCACTCTCCATACCTTAATTTTTCTCCGATACTCAATATCCTCCCAATGACACCTCTAATCTCCCTACCTGACCAACCTATGACTCTGCATCAACATGTTAACGCCAATTCCTTATCAACACTACAACTCAGGCCTGCTCTTCTGAGTTTTACTTCACTACCAGGCCGTGCTCTGTTCACAGCGAATACGCTTCTGTTCTTTACCAGCTTTCTTCACACCAGAGTGCAGTCTCCTGTCCCTGGCAATCTCTTGTTCTTTAACGTCAAATCAACCCCCCAGTACACTGTTGTGGGTTACTAAGACTAATACTGTCATGTGAGGGAAACGCTCATGTTCCACGGCACATCCTGTACGGCACGAAACGAGTTCTCATGTACAAATGTCTCATAGATCTTTCATTACTTAACTTGGGACTGTCCACCTTCAGCGGTAGGAGCAGTAACAGCCTCGAACGAATGGGCCAACCAGCCCTAGCAGACCAGTATAACTAAGCATGCAACAGGTTCAGTCCTCACCAGGACAATATTTTATCATTATACATATAAGTAAAATTTTTAATATCAGTGAACATTGTCAACCTACCTGCATAGGGGAGACAACCATTAACCCACATTCCGCGTTCTAAAGCACTAAAATTGTCAAGCGGGGCAATCTCCCTTCATTTTTTCTTGAAACTTTCACAAGTACACGAGAACCTGGGTAAAGGTGTAGTTCTACACGTGGCCAAGCACTCAGTCTTAACCTGAACGCCTAGCTGCTGACTGGTAAAGCGCTAGCTGTTGAAAAAAAAAATGAAAGCTAGTACTTTGTACTGGTAAAGGCTAGTTTAGCTTGATACCTCAAAGTTATTATATCTTATACTTTAAATAGTCATCTTGATACTCATAATGCACTATTACTGCTTGTTATCACCTGTGAAGATGTTGAATCATGGTAAATGGTTAATTGCTTGAATAACTGTAAAGCTAGTACTGTTAATACCTGTTAAAGCTAGCAGCATGGATTAACCTGTATATACACATAGTCTGCTTGAAACTGGAAAATAGCGAGTCAGACTTGTACCTTGTAATGCCGTCCTCTTGACCTGCAATAGGTCTAGTTGCTTGGTACTGTAAACGCTAAGTCTGTTGCCATACCACAATTAGCTTTTGCTTGTCACTACAGCATCACAAATCCTCTTTATTACGTTGAACAGCACGGCATTAATGACAGGTTTACAGCTACGCCGAGCAACGCTGATGGCTTGATAGCGAAATGATAACATACACAGAAGAGTTCACTCACGGGTAGATACCGTTTCTAACACACTGTGAGTTTTGGGATACTTTCTGTTCACACACGTTGTTCATATAATGTGAATCCGGTGCTGAACTGACACAGAGGACAGGAACTCTGCGAGCACATCCTCAACAACTTAATTTTGTCGTGGAGTGACTCAGATCATGTGTCCGAGCACTTTCTAATCTCCTCCTAGCCTGACTCACACCATGATGACTCTGCCTGCAAGCATGTAACGCCAAGCCTTAACGTATTCACAACTCAGGTCGCCTCTTGTTCCTCTTGACGTATTATGTTCACTACCCAGGTCGTCTCCTGTTCACTGGCAGGTCGCTTCTTGTTCCTCTTAACGTATTGTGTTCACTACCCAGGTCGTCTCCTGTTCGCTGGCAGGTCGTCTCTTGTTCCTCTTAACGTATTGTGTTCACTACCCAGGTCGTCTCCTGTTCGC
Organism: Panulirus ornatus; assembly: GCF_036320965.1. NCBI lineage: Eukaryota > Metazoa > Arthropoda > Malacostraca > Decapoda > Palinuridae > Panulirus > Panulirus ornatus. The sequence goes on along the minus strand of NC_092292.1, from coordinate 9,564,359 downwards.
TGGCTACAACGACTACACGGTCAACGTGTGGGACACGCTCAAGTGCCACCGCCTGACAATCCTGTACGGCCACGAGAACCGAGTCTCCTGCCTCAAGATGTCTCCAGACGGCACCTCCATCTCCACTGGCTCCTGGGACTTCACTCTCAGGGTAGGAGACCACGTTCAGCCTCGACGCGATGGTGAACAGGGTAGGAGACCGTGTTCAGCCTCGACGCGATGGTGAACAGGGTGTTCAGTTCCTCAGCCAGGACAGCATGCTGTTCAGTTATACCATATACGTCCACTTTTCATACTCAGGGTGACACACTGGTCAACCTCACACTCACTGAGGGATGACACCATTAAACCTCACGCTTAGAATAACACACTTTTTTCATATTCAGGGCAACGCATTTGTTTGCTTGACACCTTGACACTCGTCTACGTGACACCTGGTAAAGCGCTCGTCTGTTTGACACCTGGTAAAGCACTAGTCGCTTGATACCTGGTAAAGCGCTAGTCTGCTTGATACCTGGTAAAGCGCTAGTCTGCTTGACACCTGGTGAAGCGCTAGTCTGCTTGATACCTGGTAAAGCGCTAGTCTGCTTGATACCTGGTAAAGCGTTAGTCTGCTTGATACCTGGTAAAGCGCTAGTCTGCTTGATACCTGGTAAAGCGCTAGTCTGCTTGACACCTGGTGAAGCGCTAGTCTGCTTGATACCTGGTAAAGCGTTAGTCTGCTTGATACCTGGTAAAGCGCTAGTCTGCTTAATACCTGGTAAAGCGCTAGTCTGCTTGATACCTGGCAAAGCGCTAGTCTGCTTGACACCTGGTAAAGCGCTAGTCTGCTTGATACCTTGTAAAGCGCTAGTCTGCTTGATACCTGGCAAAGCGCTAGTCTGCTTGATACCTGGTAAAGTGCTAGTCTGCTTGATACCTGGTAAAGCGCTAGTCTGCTTGATACCTGGTAAAGCGCTAGTCTGCTTGATACCTGGTAAAGCGCTAGTCTGCTTGACACCTGGTAAAGCGCTAGTCTGCTTGATACCTTGTAAAGCGCTAGTCTGCTTGATACCTGGCAAAGCGCTAGTCTGCTTGATACCTGGTAAAGTGCTAGTCTGCTTGATACCTGGAAAAGCGCTAGTCTGCTTGACACCTGGTAAAGCGCTGGTCTGCTTGACACCTGGTGAAGCGCTAGTCTGCTTGATACCTGGTAAAGCGCTAGTCTGCTTGATACCTGGTAAAGCGCTAGTCTTTTGACGCCTGGTAAAGCGCTAGTCTGCTTGATACCTGGTAAAGCGCTAGTCTGCTTGACACCTGGTAAAGCGCTAGTCTGCTTGACACCTGGTAAAGCGCTAGTCTGCTTGATACCTGGTAAAGCGCTAGTCTGCTTGATACCTGGTAAAGCGCTAGTCTGCTTGATACCTGGTGAAGCGTTAGTCTTTTGACGCCTGGTAAAGCGCTAGTCTGCTTGATACCTGGTAAAGCGCTAGTCTGCTTGACACCTGGTAAAGCGCTAGTCTGCTTGACACCTGGTAAAGCGCTAGTCTGCTTGATACCTGGTAAAGCGCTAGTCTGCTTGACACCTGGTAAAGCGCTAGTCTGCTTGATACCTGGTAAAGCGCTAGTCTGCTTGATACCTGGTAAAGCGCTAGTCTGCTTGATACCTGGTAAAGCGCTAGTCTGCTTGACACCTGGTAAAGCGCTAGTCTGCTTGACACCTGGTAAAGCGCTAGTCTGCTCAGCATTAAAGCAATCCTCACCCCAGATAGAACCATAAAGATAGCTGTCAGTACGACACTAAAGATAACATACTGGTATCTTTACACTCAGACGAACACACAGCCAACCCTGATATTCAGGATAACACATTGGTTATCTTTACAGCCAGGATAACATTAAGGTAATTATGATACACTGGGCAACTTTCTGGTTATCTTGACACTCAGGATAACACTGGTCATCTTAACACTCAGGATAACACTGGTCATCTTAACACTCAGGATAACACTGGTTATCTTAACACTCAGGATAACACTGTATATCTTATCTCCCAGATTTTTATTGGCATTCAGGATAACTAACACACGACCTCGCTTCATCGTACAAAACATGATGATCTCCAGCCCATTGAGTACCCAGGGATCAGATAAGAGTGAAAATTGATGAATCAGTCACACACACACACACACACACAACACACACTCCGACACACCTCTGTCCTGTGGTATTTACGAAACCTCACCAACTCCGATACGCCCTAGATTGACTCATAGGGAACAGAGCGTATGCGAAAAGAGTGTAATCCTGTGCCTTCTCTCTTCTGCAGATATGGGCCTAAGTCGTCAGTTCGTGAAGGACTAGAGAGGAGGGAAAAATGCCGGGTGACCGGCTCAAAGCTGTCGAGAAGCAGGATGTCATTATGTCGGTAAAGGCAGTGAGTAACCCCTCAAAGAAAGGAAAAAAAAAATATATATATATATATATCCTCACTCTCAGATTGTGTGGGAGTCGTGATGGAAGAAAGTTATATAAAAATATACAGCACAGGCGAAAACCTGTCTCGAGGAGAAGGAAAAAAATGTACATAATGTTTCTACGTAAGGAATTATAGTAACTAATGATGGACCAGTGTACTCATGAAGGACGAATCTCGAGGGAAATGTTAATGTCTAGTGAGCCTTGGTTACTTTAAGAATCTACTTCTACGTTCGTTTTTGGTGTCCCGTTAAACGTGCAATCCTATGGGGACGTGTGATACCGTTCCTTTCTTAATTTGCTACTCTGAATTGTAAGTTCAGGGCAGCGTAGATACTCGTGTCACAAAAAAAACAAAAGAACAAAAGGAAAACGGAACTCAGTAAAAATCAACGGCCAGTGTGGAGAATCTGGATGTCGAGCGATTATATACACTGCATTGATTTCTGGTGGACATTATTGGTTCGTTTTACACAGGAATGTTGGCATTAGAGGTATGAGAACTGTACAATGCAAGCTTTGTTTGATTAAGATGGTTTAACGTAACCATGATACCAAATCTAATCTAACTTATCTTGACCGAACCAGCATGCAGTACCGCTTTGTTGGTGACTCTTGTCTGAGTTGAGATCATCTTCTAGTGCAGTGGGCAACTTAGAGAACAGTTCATTATTCTTGAAGGTGCAGCAGCTGTGAGACAGACTTCTTGTGACTATCATATCTACAAACATCATTTTCAACGTAACAAATTTTAATCTAGAATTGAAATTAAAAACTAGTCTTTCCTACGATCATGCTATTGATCACGAAAATGCAAATGGAGGTAGACTGCTGCTGTCACACCAGTTTTAACTGATGATTGAGAATGTTTTGTCCCCTTACGTCCTCTGCTGGAAATCAACAGAAAATACTAACAAAGATCCCCTTTTCGAAAAACAAGATACCATCGCGAAACACTTCTCTTGTATCTAGTCTTACGAGTGATGTTGACATTGTTTTCATAAGAACAGGCGACAGACGTACATAAGCAAACTTCCTTCAAGCTTCTATCGCTCTTCCTAAGATAACATCAACGCCATCGTAGCCTGGGCGGTGATAAGACGAATTCATACAGGGACCAATCCAAGTCCTATACCGTCTGAAAGCTGGATGGTTGTTCGGGCTTTAGGACTCTGAACTGCCCGGGTCATTATGGCCGTTAACTTCAAGCTACTACATCCACCATTCAGAATGACTTTCAGCAGGTCCCTCCGATGTTAGAAATAGATCCTCTGCCACATACTATGAATACAACATGTACGTGGCCCGACGATCCAGTTTGAGACAGACGAATGCCCATAGTAACTTGTTACTGGGTGTATCCTTTTTCTATAACTCATAAAAGCAATAGCGTGGAAGGCAAGAGACTATGATAACAATCTTGAATGATATATGGCAACCATAACAATGGACGATTGACCGCACGGGCTGATAACTCGCTGTAGAATGAAAGGTGCAAGACAAAGCGTCCACCAGCGAGATGTGCACCGGGCAATAGAGTGGGTGATTGAGGCGCAACAATATCGGCAAGTTTTGGCAAGTATCGGCAGCAGGTGATGTCAGTGTATGTATGCATGAAGTTCCTCGATGCTCAGCGTAACACTGCTTAATAGCCAAGTCGAACACTGCACATTCGTAGACCATAGTCATGGGTATGCGCTTGACTGCAGCTGCACTGAGCCTACTGTCTCAACTGGCACGTACTGAGGGAAGATTCGGAACCTCAAGCGTACCCCAGGACTGTCGTCCTCGACAGTACACCTTCTATCATAACTGTTGATATGAAGAAATCCCACGTCACCCTCAGGTTGAGAAGCTGAGTGTTCATAGCTCTGGGGTGAAAATATCACTCCATGACAACGTATCCATATTGTCATTTTGTGTAAGATCTTACCGATAGAAATATTCTCAAAAGCAATCGAAATACCTATAATGCATTAGTTACACGTCTGGTCTTGTGGTCTACCTTTGTACGTTGGAGGCTGCAAATCCGGGCAAAAGTCCACATCAAGAGAGGGCCTTATAAAGGGAGGATCATGAAAAGAAAAGAAGAAGAAGAAGAAGAAGAAGAAGAAGAAGAAGAAGAAGAAGAAGGGTGAAGACTGAATAAGGACAATGTAATTCACCCATAATTTCTTATCATGGTTAAAATGATCTGAAAGCAAACACTAGTATGAGCTAAGGTTCTAAAAGTAATCACTGAAACAAATATGAATATCAGAATATCACTTTTTTTTTTTCTGGAATGCGTCCCAAACGAATCTTACGGTTCAAATCTGGGTTTGTAATATGGGCTGACCATCAGTCCAGAATTCACAATACTCTGTCCCTGTTGTCAATAGGTCACTCACTACCAGTGCAATTACAATATATATATATATATATATATATATATATATATATATATATATATATATATATATATATATATATATATATATATATATATATGATTTTCTTTTATTTCTGTAATTCAGAAAACATAGTTTTAAAAATGTTTCAGTGTGTAGCAAATATATATCATGTGTAAATAGTTATTGTTAACATTTTATTCATATCAAATTTTATATGTTTATCCCATATTCCCATGGATGATATATATATATATATATATATATATATATATATATATATATATATATATATATATATATATATATATATATATATATATATATATTAGGATAAAAAGTCATATATTGCGGAGCGTGTTAACATTACCCTCTCAAGGTGGTGACGTGAGTGTGAGGTTGTCGGCCTCGCTGTGCCGTGGGGAACAGCAGCGCACACCCATGCTATCCACTACCGAACAAAAGTCTCATCCACGCGGGGGGGGAGGCGGCTTTAATCACTACACTGTTTAAGGCGGTTTATGAACCAGATTCGACAACCATAACACAGTCTACTGAAACTGATATAATTCCTCTGTGTTTCGGCTGTTTGCTTCAAGCATTGTCTCTACCAGATACTCAAGTTCATCTCTATCATGGATGTAGTTAGACTGAAGACATTCATATGTTTGGCTAAGTTTCCCGTAACATTAAAAAGAAAAAAGATGCTATAGTCACCATTATGTATATCTCGTGAATTATTTTTGGAAATATGATAGAATATTATTCATTGTATAAGTGTAGGAAATTAGACATCCCCACATCTACATATACACACTACGCGTACATATGTTGATACATATACATCTATTATTGTGTGTGTGTGTGTGTGTGTGTGTGTGTGTGTGTGTTCTAGCGGACTCCACCAGCAAGAAGTTGCACCGAGAGCGGAAAGTCTTCCTACACCAGTTTATATCATCGTCAACGGATGGAAAAGAGCGCATCGTTGACGAGGACCTTCTCGCCACAGAGGAGTCAAACTTACCGTACTCCAGCAAGGAGAGCAGCCTCGAAGCTGAAGGAGCCACGGTTAGGGGTCAAAGATTAAAACACACACACACACACACACACACACACACACACACACACATACTTACAAACAAACACAAACAAACATACAAACATATGCACACACAACTATGTATGAATGAGACTCACACTAGAATGTAAATATATCATAAGCTAATTAAACGATTGTTTTTTTCACCCTTTTATGAGAGTAAAAACTAAATAAATCCACAGCAAACATACTGGAAGTAACAAACATTAGGATCGCTGGCACTACTACCTTACTAAACTACGTAACAGCGAGTCAATGTCTAGAGGTAATATTAGACTGAATGATGAAAGACCAGAGGTTTTCCCATAATCATCTCGTGACCATAACACATCCAGCAGAACTCTGCCATGGATGGCGGAGAGAGAGACTAAAGTAGATGGTACAGAAATTACGTGCCTACGCAGGTTAGGAGACCTGTCACATTTCAAGGATCTTTGTTTTTAGATTTATTGTCGATCATGATGGAGGTGGTCATCATACTACTATTGTATGCTAAGGACACCGAGATAAACTGTGACTATCAACGAATACCTTGTGTGATATATACACGTCTGGTAATTCCCTTGCGATGTCTACACAACCAGAAAAAGATAATCGCAGTACTGGTATGTTACAGGCTCTTGTGTTTTTTCTAATCTTCAGTGATGGTACTCATAGTCTTCTAAAAAGTGCAGTGTATTTCGACATGTGTCTCATTTCGAAAAATGTCTTGTTTCGATAACTGTCTCGTTTCGAGAAAAAGTCCTCATTTGTCTGGGAGTGTTTTTGTTTTGGCCATCGAACATTCCCCACACCACGAACATCGAACGCTCCCCGCACCACGAACATCCAACGCTCCCCACACCACGAACATCCAACGCTCCCCACACCACGAACATCCAACGCTCCCTACATCACGAACATCCAACGCTCCCCACACCACGAACATCCAACGCTCCCCACACCACGAACATCCAACGCTCCCCACACCACGAACATCCAACGCTCCCCACACCACGAACATCCAACGCTCCCCACATCACGAACATCCAACGCTCCCCACACCACGAACATCCAACGCTCCTCTCACCACGAACATCGATTCATCATTGCATTCCTAAATCTATGGGGTGGGTTCGGTAAATGTAGCATTCAGGCACCATTCACCCGGTGTGCGAAAGTGAAACATGGACTCCCACGCTGGAAAGTGTCTCTTCCCATCTCATATTTTTTCCAGTTTCCAAACTAAACTGCTTCAAGATCAGTGTCTCTCTTCATATTGTCTCCATACACAAAACATCTTCATTTGCATCCAACCCTTAGGCCCCCTGTCTACAGTCTCCACGCAAGATATCCCCAGCCTGAATCTATCATCTCACGACACATGTCCATCTTTTTTTCGGCCCAGTTCTCTTGTATCTTCTGGTCATGTCATGTGCTGCGCTCTACATCCCTGACCAACCTGTCGTTTGTCATCCAGCTCTCCTTATATTTTCTGGTCATGTCATGAGCTGCTCTCTACATTTGTCATACCTTCTTAAAGCCTTGAAACGATACGATTTTCTTGCTTGTTTTTTCACACTCCATAACCCTCTAACACCTTCATTTTCTATTTCATCTATCCTTCTAGGGCCAACTATGTCAAATAAATCATCCATTGCTTGTTTTGTTTTTCCCCCACGGATCTTCACCACATAACACTTGGGCTTCATATCCTTCCATCAGCACTGGGCCAAACATATCTTCATGCAAGCTTCTTGCACACGCTTCCCTTAACTGTATCCTATTTACCAGAGGTTTGACTGGACATTCAATATTCCCTTCCTTCTACAACTCAGCTTCGGCTCTTCCACCACCTTCCTTTGATAGATTTTACACCTAAATTCAGTTCTTCACTTTGCAAAATTATTCTACTCTCTGATCACTCATATGAACCTTTCAAAACCAAATTTCAGATTAATGAGGTATAGATATATGGAAAATAAGATATTCGCAGAAGAAAACATTAAGACAGAAAATACACGTCACACCAACGCTCCCCACACACCAGCTAAAAACATTTTCATCAGGTTTGGATGGCAACCTTTGGACAAAACACAAGCCAGGTGGCTGCAGGCGAAGCTCATGTGTTGCAGGACTCGAGAGAAGTGTAGCCACAAACACATTTCATGCTTAAGTGTGTAGATATGATAAGCGAGGACAAACTTTCCAAGACGTGTCATATTCTTTTGCTCTCACTACAGTTTCTTTCTTGTGAGTAAAGTTCTCTGTGGAAACTGATTGTTTGTCTGCGTAGCTGCCAGGGTTTCTCGATACGCAGATCGCTGGCTTTTAGGCTAGCAAATGATTAGCTAGTTTGGCTGGCTAGATAATTGGTTGGTTGTTTAATTGGATTATCATTTGGTTCACTGGGTATTTGTACGAATTGGTTGACTGGTTGGTTGCCTCGCTGTTTAGTTGGTTAAACGCATGATTGACTGGTTGGTTCGTTGGATCGATGATTAGCTGACTGGATGAGTTCTTGGCTGATGAGAGGACTGACTAAGTGATTCGTTAACTGATTGGGCGGGTAACTGGCCGGATTACTAACTGGCTGGCTCAGTGACTGGTTGGATGGTTGACTAGCTGGGAGAATAAGTGAGTGGCTGTTGAATCACTGGCTAGGTCTTTGGTGAGGTGACTCACGACACTGTAGCTACGCGAGTCAAATGTATACATGTTGGACATGGACTTCCGCAACACCCTGATAATCACCAGGGAAATGAATGACTACCACTAGACGCCATCGCTTGCTTACGAAGCCAAAGGACAAATGACGACTTCTCCTCATTCGTCCTCTGTTTGCAACTCGATGGTTGTGAATATCACAAGAGCTCTCAGTGAAACAGGAGCCTGCTTCTAGGCGAGAGATTCATTACACTAATGAGCCGATTTATCACCTTCTCTTTCTCTCCTGTCTGGAGGTATCAAGGCAGATCGTTACCATACCACTCGCACCTAAACGCACGACACATCAGGCGCCAGTCTCACAGGTTGCCAAGGACAGCACACACAGCATTAGTCTGTCGACTCGGGCAGGCAAGGAATGAGAAAGATAATCACAAAAGGATGGTATTCATGGAAAGGGAAGGATGGTTATTGAAGAGGATTTACCTACAAGTACTTGCGTTGACATTTTACGACTGAGAAAGACAGAGAACGAGGAAGAGTATGAGAGCGGAGGAGGGACAGGGGAACGAGACATCAACAATACCGCTTCTGTTGAACGTCTTCACCGGGTAACCTTGGGCTACCATATTCCTCTGTTTGTTTCAAGTTTCCTGTGGTGCCCTATGTCACACACACACACACACACACACACACACACTCACACACACACACACACTAGATAGAGAGAGAGAAAGAGAGAGAGGACGGAGATATACGTAGTTACATGACTGAAGCCTACATCATTCTCGTCTCTAAGGCCATGAGCCATAACAAGGAAAATATCTCCGTTTCAACTCTGTGAGTACTAGAAACTTGTGATGCCTTTGTGGCCTTGTCATCCTATCAAGATAAACCCCTAGGTGAACGTTAGGAGGATCACAACAAACATCCCCTGTTATCTATGTCATCTTATATGTCCTGTATCTCTGCGAACAACAACCAGCCTCCTCTGTTATCCATGTTATGCCTTAGTATTTCTGTGTATCATCAATGACCTCCTTTGTTATGGGTTTTCCTTTGTCAGTATCTCTGCGGACCACAATTGGCCTACTTTGTAATCTGTGTTATCCCTTACGTATTTGTGTGTATCATTATTGACCCCTTTTGCTATCTATGTTATCATTTGGGTATTTCTGTGCGTCATTATTGGCTTTCTTTACCTACATTATTACTCATTTATTTCTGCGTATCATTACTGATCTCCTTTGTTATCTACATTATCCCTTATGTTAGTATCTCTGTGGATCAATACTGGCCTCCTCTGTTATCCATGTTCTCCTTTATGCGAGCATCTCTGTGGAACGCCACACCTCCTCTGTTAACTGTGGTAGGGACAGACTCACGAATTCTCGCAATGTTTATTGGATCATCAACACCAATATCAAGCATCTTGCACTAATAAGCTGATACATACGTTACTTCGTAACTTATCTTACAAATATTCAAGGGAAGTAGCTAAAGCCTTTTTGTCAAAGGCATCTGGAAATCAACTTACTGTATCACACGTCCACTGTGTCCGTCAGATGGCGCCACCTCCTTCTGCTAGTGCAGCTGACGTGCCACAGGACGAACTTTGATCTCTGTCTTCTTGAGGACAGAGAAAAACCGCCAGGGGAACCACAATATGGCCTCAGCACCGGGGCTTCTCTCAGGACCCACGTAAGGCCCGTTCAGACTAACGTGTTGGCAGCTATTGTACCACCAGCCGCCCTTCCACCTATGGGGTAAAGAGACATGGTGTCATGCCAGGAGTTGTGAGTGATCCTCTGGGACTCTGGTCTATGAGCTTCTCACCTTTGCTCAGCGATTTCACCGTATAAACAATTCACTCTATTTCTCTACCAAAATATTTCACAGGACTAATGTAATACCGGGAACTATGCATAAGCTGTTCTTACGCATGACCCTGCGCTTAGAAATAATGATAAACGATGGAGGACTTAATCATGAATGATATATAAAGGTTAATAACTATATAGGACCCTTACATACCGTATATTATTTGAGACTCTAAAGGACCTAATATTTGAAATACCTTACCCATGTATTAGTGTAAGAATGTATCACGACAGCTAAAGGAATGCAAATTATGCCACGTTCTCATACACCTAGTTAATATAATCTACAACATTGGCTCACTGTTCATCAAACTGATGTGAGGAAATATAAACTGTGGAACACGGATGACTTACTGAACGGCACAGTTCTCTGTGCTGTTGTCGTTGTCTCTGTCTTTGGTGGAGAAGCTCATTCCGTTGTGGTATTTCATGCCGTTTCCCACATCACCCGAGTACTCGCCAAGGTTCAGCCTGTAATGTAGATCCTTGCCACTGACCTCAAAATGGTCATATTTAGCCCAGCCAGTAACGCCATCGAAGTCTTCAAGATCGAATCGGACCTCGTAAGGTTCCTGGCTGGTGAGGGCGTGAATGTGTTCAAGACCGAGCCAGAACTCCTGGGTGACTTTGCCGAAACCTGTGACGTAGTCTTTCCAGGGGAGAAAGAAGTCCTCCTGCTGAGGGTACTGGTCACGCCGTTGGATCACTGTCCACCCGCCACCGTCGCTTTGAAAGTCACAATAGACGGAGACGGAGATGTTGGGGCAACAAACGTAAGGATGTATGGTGTACGTGCCGCTCACATTGTACCCACTCGTCTGCATCTCTTGACAGTTCCTGAAACTGTATGCCCAACGTGCTTTGGATCAGCAGATACAGCATTACTATACAGCCAATATATCATCCACTTCCTGTCGTAAAAGAAACAATTCCCTTTTTCATAGATTTTACCAAAAGCATTAAAGTAAATATTATGACCTACCTCTCTCTGGTCTCAGAGGCTCTAAAACAATGCATACTTGATTTTATAATCGCACTCACTTATGATGATGGTCGCACATGCGTGTTTGTTCCTCAGTCAAGAGCATGTGTCTGATGACTACACAATCTTTACAGCCAAGAGTTCCTCCACTTCTTCAAATTTAGTTATGCTTTGAGATTTTCAGTTGGATATGACACCAAGATGCATTCATTCACCATTACTGGTCATGCTTCTGGAAGGATATTGCACAGTAAGGACAAAACAGATCACTCACCACCTGGACGCCGTACCGAAAAACAGTGGCTGAAGTTTCATCCCCACACAGTTCCATCCCTCCTTCACTCTGACTCACTCTACCTCACGTCCACCCGACGTGTTCCCCTCACCTTCCATACTCCCTGCTGTGCTGCATCGAATATATTCCAGTCACTCCCCTTGCTTACCAGTATTCCTCCGACATCCATCTCGCTCATTATCCAGCCACGGACACCGCCTCCACTTACACCTACCAGCCTTGTCCATCACACACAGGCACAAATCACACGTAGTGTGAGTCATGCATCCACCCACGAGACATGCAAGTAAACAGCATCAACATCCAACTTGCCCTGAGGTTTTGACGGGAGACTCGGTGGCATCATCCACCTGCTGGTCGCCTGGCACTGGGCAGGTTACGTTTATCATCTGTGAAATGTTGAAGCTGCCTTCTTGGCCCGTCGGCCCCATTACTAACAACAAGACGGTTACTTGACTCTCTGAGTTGATGGACAACGATGCCAGGTCACCAATTTTGATGTCTGAAAAGAATACATAACTTACAGACTTCTCTGAATGTTTCTCCTTATAACTTTCTCGTTTCAGTGGCCTGTATTCTAAGCGTAAATTCATGCAAAGTCTTTTCAGCTGCATACCTAAAGATAGTGCGCAATCGAATCTGTGTGGGACGAAAATTATTAGTGTTATTTCTATACACGTTAGGGTTTCAGGCATCATAAGAGTGAACCTTATGCAAAGATCTGACATGAAAAAGATTCTTGTGTTTACAGTGTCTAGTGTCTATCCCTGTGGGTCACATCAAGTTCATTAAATGATCACTTTACCTGCAAATCAAATAGTCATGGCGAGATGTCCGATGAATCCAAGGTAATCTTTGTTGTACTGAAAGTTTTAGAATATTAAAAATGTGTTAGGAGCTGGAGCTCACTTGAATTTTTCTCCCTTAACTTCAGAAATTCATGCACCATTGATTATGAAATTTAGATGAATTGACTATGGACTACTGTAAGAAGTAAACAGAAGTTATAATTTCATAAGTCAACAACATTATCTCTTCCCATAAACTTTTTTTTAATCTCCTTTATTTTTCTCTCTCTGTATTTCACCTTCCAACATAGCTGGCCACGACTGAGAGCAACCATCTATCCGTGACATGTCGGCTACTGCAGACCAAAAAAAAGAAGATAAAATCAAGTGCATAGTAAATGAGGAAGCACAGAGGTGGGTGACTCACTTGTTATGGCTGGGTCCTCTGCATGGCTCACCACCGCCACCGCAGCCACCATCACAAACAGACTCGCCGACAGCTTCCCCCAGTCAGCCATGTCTCTAGAAAGAGATTGAACATGAACGAGTTTCCCCGTATTATGAAAACGCATAATACGCCCATATTATGGGAGGATGCTAAGGAGGCAGGCAACTGAGTCAGGGTGAGTGGAGATACACCAGCAAGCGAGATGTATGTGTATGTGTGTGTGTGTGTATCTCCTTCTTACCTTGCCTTGCTGGACGCAGGGTTGTGCTGTGGGTACCTCTCGCCCTTGGGAATATGCTGGGGCACGGCTGCAGGAAGGTGCTGACAACCTATTCCTGCCGGACCGCGCTGGACTAGGGCAACTCGCAAGTGTCCGCGCTTCTTATAGCAGCGTCGAGTGAGATGTCACGTGGCAGATTTCGTTAACGTCTAAGTTTCCTATTAGGTAAGCTGTGTTCACAACTGCTGGGATCAACAGGAGAAACTGTTAAAAACAGATTTCAGATATGCCACGAAATGTCGCACCACGAGTTGATTTTGATCATGAACAATTTAACTGATATTTAGTTCATGAGAATGAATAAAAACAAAAGCAAGGTGTACAAAAATTTCAAAGACATATTCACATACAAATACACACACACACTTAGGCCACAAGCACAGAGTGTATGTGATCTTAAAAACATTTTTCGGTCGGTGGATACTGATAACATTAACGACGCTGGTAGTTGATAGACCTACAACCCAAGCACCCAGCGAGTCACACAAACACACACACACACACACACACACACACACACACACACACACACACACATATATATATATATATATATATATATATATATATATATATATATATATATATATATATATAAATCCCTGGGGATAGGGGATTAAGAATACTTCCCACGTATTCCCTGCGTGTCGTAGAAGGCGACTAAAAGGGGAGGGAGCGGGGGGCTGGAAATCCTCCACTCTCGTTTTTTTTTTAAATTTTCCAAAAGAAGGAACAGAGGGGGCCAGGTGAGGATATTCCAAAAAAGGCCCAGTCCTCTGTTCTTAACGCTACCTCGCTAACGCGGGAAATGGCGAATAGTTTAAAAGAAAGAAAAAGATATATATATATATATATATATATATATATATATATATATATATATATATATATATATATATATATATATATATAACCTCGTCTCTTCGAGGTATATCAAGTGACTGTTATATTTCTCTTGTGTCTCCCCTGATGATTTGATTATTACACGAAAATGCACTTGGGAACTTATCGTGTTTCATTTTCCCCGTGGACTCATAGAAATATATATATATATATATATATATATATATATATATATATATATATATATATATATATGAAAGATTACTTCCCACGTATTCCCTGCGTGTCGTAGAAGGCGACGAAAAGGGGTGGGACATGGGGGCTGGAAATCCACCCTTCCAATTTTTACTTTACCAGAAGAAGGAACAGAGAAAAGGGCCAAGTGTGGATTTTCTCTAATGCTTAGTCATCTGTTCTTAAAAAAGATTTAATTCTCATAACGCCACTATGACACATAATTTGACTACCTATGGCCAAAGAGCTCATAGTTCTTACACTGAAGTACATTTTTCAAGAGCGGAATCGCCTGCCGACTTAGTGTCTACACGAATGGTGGATACATCGGGCAACAAACACACCAGTCGCTTTCATGTATCCCCCACCAGCAACTGCAAGAAGCGACCCGTTGTCCTAAGTCTCCCGTCTGGACTACCCAGCCTCCCGTGTCCACTAACGTACCTGGTGTTCGTCATTCTCATATAACCTAATAATTGACGTGGACGAGTCAAGGGTCAAGTTTGTTGTAGAGGTCTGAAGTGCACCGAGAGAGGAAAAGCTTGCAAGACTCGATGCCGTCAAAGGGGGATCAAGTTCCCTGTTGTCCCTTCATACCTGATTCCAAGTGATGTGTTCACCCTTACCTCTCTTTCCCTCAAGCGTCCGCTTTCCCAGGTTCGTTAGCATGATCATGCTGTGTCGTCTTAACCACGAGTACTATCTGATCCTTTCCTGTACTTATGATGAGTACAACAGATTCTTCCACTGACCATTAAAAGGTATTATGGAGGTTTATCGAATGATGTGAGGCCAGAAGGTATGGGATGCAGAGCGGGTTGCAAGGTGACTTTGATCAACATCAAGCCTACGCGGTTGCTCCTGGTTGGTGTTACAATTTTGTCCTGTGGTCCCTGTGGCAGGTAGAGAGGGTTATGAAAGGGGGAGGAAAAAAAAGAAAAACAAAGAAGACAGAAAGAAAGAAGAGGAAGAGATCGACCAAAGATGATGGACGGAAAATGAAACGAAAAAAAAGAGCAAGCTTCGCCAGTGAATTTTGTACACACTGCAAGATATTATTTGATATCTCGTACCTACAGTGAAGGATCCTGCATACTGATGTGCAGCTCAGTGCAGATTTAGAACGATGAGAAACAACGATGATGGTGTACTTCACACATGCATGCTGTTAGTCCACGTACATTCTAAAATTTAGGTGTATCATTGTGGTAAAATATTTGCATGGTTTTTATCTTACCTCTACTGAGCCTGTCAGTGTAAAACAGCGGTTGGAAAGCTAATCATTGCCTTACTACAGGCGATAGTCTACTATCCTCCTGCACTCACTCCAAAGCATAGGAAAGACATAAGACAAGGTGCTCATTGACTGTGAGGTAGTACACAGAATCAATGAGACCTGAAGAAACTTGTCTAAGGCTTCGCCTCCCGAAATTATCTTATTCTGATCCTCCCGCTAGCAATGCTGTGGTTGATCGCACCCACCTTTTCACAGTCTTTACCAAAACTAGCAATGCCTTTGGTCTGTGACTTCATCTAAGTCTGGTTATACTTAATTGAATAGCATTTGAACAACTGTATAAAGTAATGAAACCTTGACCAAATCATTGTCCTGGCTTTAATCACGTACTTGTAATTACCTATTTGTACTCTCAGGGGAAGGAGTTTTACGCTGGTGAGGGCCCATTACCTTCAGTCATATTCTTAAGAGACTTACAAACTACTAGCTGCTAGTTGGCCCACTGTTGCTGAGGACATAAGCGACGATTCAGGACAATATCTCAAGGGTCGAAACCCTAGAAGAGAATCCTAATAGTAGGAGATTTATGGAGATCTCCCCCAGAGAAAACCTCCCTCCTATTACCCTCAACTATGGGTGCTGCCGCACGGTCACGGGACCCCAGAGTGACTAGGTAGGCTGCTGCGACTCCTTGATGTCAGCACAAACCCAGCAAGTGAGGTGCATGGCACCAGGGACGCTTCTGGATCGAATTGAAATGCTATTCTCACCATAGGATCGATAAGTCCCTTCACGAGAGCGGATAAAGAAAAGGACTCCGCAAGAGGGATAGTGTCTCATAAATCCACTAAGACCAGGCATGAATGATAGAAACACTCAGATGTCAACAAGGTTCCAACGGGAGTTTCGCAGCCATGGGAGAGTCTCAGTTTATGATCGTCCCCTTGCCTCCTCATACGTGTCAAATAAGTATTTGGTGTCGATTAGAATCAACAGTACCTTAGGCCTGGATGGGTCTGTTGATGCAGCGGCGAGCCTGCTGTCCGATGACAATCGGGAACGGGGAACAGGAAAAAATCTTGCGTAGAGAGCAGAGTAGCTGATTGAGTCAAGCTGGAGACTGGTCCTGGATAGGCGAGTTCAAAAACTTGGCTATATTGGTCAAATTATATAACAAATTACATGTAAAATAAACTGCTCAACGAAAGTAGTCATGAGACGAAGCATTGTAAAATGAATTTGGTCACATTTACTATAGTTCTCCCAGTAGCTCGATACATTTTCTACATACGATCGGCCATGGGGAGACATAATATAAATGCATTGCTCTACACACTCATGAACTTTCAAGTCTGATGTAGTTGAAAGTGATATCATTTCGGTAAATCTATCCATAACCTTCATCCATAATCGTGTTATCTGTTCTAAAGAACAAACAGAAATGCTTTAGATTATCAAAGTATGTGTTATGTTCAAGGGAGGTAGTAAATAACAATATGCAACTTACACAATATAGATATGAATCTGCGATTCATTAACACAGTGATAGCTATTTACAATGAGCACCCTCTCAGATGTTCCTGGATCCTTCAATTATACATTTTCTGTTAATCATGGCTGTCATTTACGTAATTCTTAAGATTTTTCATACCTTTATACAATCTTTATGTTAGGTTAAGGCTCCTTAGATTTAGATTCAAAACAATTTGGCCTTGCACGAGTTTGACGCACCTGAGCTAGGCCTCTGAGTAGGCCTCCTGAATGTTTTAGGAGCCTCATAAGGATAGATAGGACTACTAGTTTTATATATATATAACCACCAAGAAAATGAAACATGAAGTTCCGGGAACACTTGTTTACCAGTGGCGTCTTAGCTATGTCTTTCGTTGTATATCAACTGACTGTTCTACGTCTTCTGTCTCATTGTTACATCTCCCCCTGACGATGTGATCATCACATGAAAGTGCGCTTGGGAACTTACTGTTTCATATTGATAAACCAGAACACGCACACGAATGACTTCTTGCAATATATATATTTTGTTTTGCTTTGCTTTGTCGCTGTCTCCCGCGTTAGCGAGGTAGCGCAAGGAAACAGACGAAAGAATGGCCCAACCCGCCTACATACACATGTATATACATACATGTCCACACACGCACAATATACATACCTATACATCTCAATGTATACATATATATACACACACAGACATATACATATATACACATGTACATAATTCATACTGTCTGCCTTTATTTGTTCCCATCGCCACCTCGCCAGACATGGAATAACAACCCCTTCCCCCTCATGTGTGCGAGGTAGCGCTAGGAAAAACACCAAAGGCCCCATTCGTTCACACTCAGTCTCTAGCTGTCATGTAATAATGCACCGAAACCACAGCTCCCTTTCCACATCCAGGCCCGACACGCTTTGCATGGTTTACCCCAGACGCTTCACATGCCCTGGTTCAATCCATTGACAGCACGTCGACCCCGGTATACCACATCGTTCCAATTCACTCTATTCCTTGCACGCCTTTCACCCTCCTACATGTTCAGGCCCCGATCACTCAAAATCTTCTTCACTCCATCTTTCCACCTCCAATTTGGTCTCCCACTTCTCGTTCCCTTCACCTCTGACACATATATCCTCTTGGTCAATCTTTCCTCACTCATTCTCTCCATGTGACCAAACCATTTCAAAACACCCTCTTCTGCTCTCTCAACCACACTCTTTTTATTTCCACACATCTCTCTCACCCTTACATTACTTACTCGATCAAACCACCTCACACCACATATTGTCCTCAAACATCTCATTTCCAGCACATCCACCCTCCTGCGCACAACTCTATCCATAGCCCACGCCTCGCAACCATACAACATTGTTGGAACCACTATTCCTTCAAACATACCCATTTTTGCTTTCCGAGATAATGTTCTCGACTTCCAAACATTCTTCAAGGCTCCCAGAATTTTCGCCCCCTCCCCCACCCTATGATTCACTTCCGCTTCCATGGTTCCATCCGCTGCCAGATCCACTCCCAGATATCTAAAACACTTCACTTCCTCCAGCTTTTCTCCATTCAAACTTACCTCCCAATTGACTTCACCCTCCTGGAGGTGGAAAGATGGAGTGAAGAAGATTTTGAGTGATATATATATATATATATTTTATTATTTTTTTTTATTATACTTTGTCGCTGTCTCCCGCGTTTGCGAGGTAGCGCAAGAAAACAGACGAAAGAAATGGCCCAACCCACCCCCCATACACATGTATATACATACGTCCACACACGCAAATATACATACCTACACAGCTTTCCATGGTTTACCCCAGACGCTTCACATGCCTTGATTCAATCCACTGACAGCACGTCAACCCCGGTATACCACATCGCTCCAATTCACTCTATTCCTTGCCCTCCTTTCACCCTCCTGCATGTTCAGGCCCCGATCACACAAAATCTTTTTCACTCCATCTTTCCACCTCCAATTTGGTCTCCCTCTTCTCCTCGTTCCCTCCACCTCCGACACATATATCCTCTTGGTCAATCTTT
This sequence comes from Panulirus ornatus, assembly GCF_036320965.1. Classification (NCBI taxonomy): domain Eukaryota; kingdom Metazoa; phylum Arthropoda; class Malacostraca; order Decapoda; family Palinuridae; genus Panulirus; species Panulirus ornatus. The sequence continues at coordinate 9,545,221 of NC_092292.1, read as the reverse complement.
CCTCACTCATTCTCTCCATGTGCCCAAACCACTTCAAAACACCCTCTTCTGCTCTCTCAATCACGCTCTTTTTATTTCCACACATCTCTCTTACCCTTACGTTACTCACTCGATCAAACCACCTCACACCACACATTGTCCTCAAACATCTCATTTCCAGCACATCCAACCTCCTCCGCACAACTCTGTCCATAGCCCACGCCTCGCAACCATATATCATTGATAGAACCACTTTTCCTTCAAACATCCCCATTTTTGCTTTCCGAGATAATGTTCTCGACTTCCACACATTCTTCAACGCTCCCAGGACTTTCGCCCCCCCCCCCCCCCCTATGATTCACTTCCGCTTCCATGCGCTGCCAAATCCACTCCCATATATCTAAAACACTTCACTTCCTCCAGTTTTTCTCCATTCAAATTTACCTTCCAACTGACTTGTCCCTCAACCCTACTGTACCTAATAACCTTGCTCTTATTCACATCTACTCTCAGCTTTCTTCTTTCACACACTTTACGAAACTCAGTCACTGCGAACAACAACTGACTCACCCCCCAAGCTCTCTCATCCACAATAGATTGCATGCTTGACCCTCTTTCCAAAACTCTTGCAATTACCTCCCTAACAACCCCATCCATAAACAAATTAAACAGCCATGGAGACATCACGCACCCCTGCCGGGAACCAACATTCAATGAGAACCAATCACTTTCCTCTCTTCCTACACGTACACACGCCTTATATCCTCGATAAAAACTTTTCACTGCTTCTAACAACTTGCCTCCCACACCATATATTCTTAATACCTTCCACAGAGCATCTCTATCAACTCTATCATATGCCTTCTCCAGATCCATAAATGCTACATACAAATCCATTTGTTATTCTAAGTATTTCTCACATACATGCATATGTATGTATGTATGTATGTTTTGGAAAGAGGGGCAAGTATGAAGTCTGTTGGGGATGAGAGAGCTTGGGAAGTGAGTCAGTTGTTGTTCGCTGATGATACAGCGCTGGTGGCTGATTCATGTGAGAAACTGCAGAAGCTGGTGACTGAGTTTGGTAAAGTGTGTGGAAGAAGAAAGTTAAGAGTAAATGTGAATAAGAGCAAGGTTATTAGGTACAGTAGGGCTGAGGGTCAAGTCAATTGGGAGGTGAGTTTGAATGGAGAAAAACTGGAGGAAGTAAAGTGTTTTAGATATCTGGGAGTGGATCTGGCAGCGGATGGAACCATGGAAGCGGAAGTGGATCATAGAGTGGGGGAGGGGGCGAAAATTCTGGGGGCCTTGAAGAATGTGTGGAAGTCGAGAACATTATCTCGGAAAGCAAAAATGGGTATGTTTGAAGGAATAGTGTTTCCAACAATGTTGTATGGTTGCGAGGCGTGGGCTATGGATAGAGTTGTGCGCAGGAGGATGGATGTGCTGGAAATGAGATGTTTGAGGACAATGTGTGGTGTGAGGTGGTTTGATCGAGTGAGTAACGTAAGGGTAAGAGAGATGTGTGGAAATAAAAAGAGCGTGATTGAGAGAGCAGAAGAGGGTGTTTTGAAGTGGTTTGGGCACATGGAGAGAATGAGTGAGGAAAGATTGACCAAGAGGATATATGTGTCGGAGGTGGAGGGAACGAGGAGAAGAGGGAGACCAAATTGGAGGTGGAAAGATGGAGTGAAAAAGATTTTGTGTGATCGGGGCCTGAACATGCAGGAGGGTGAAAGGAGGGCAAGGAATAGAGTGAATTGGAGCGATGTGGTATACCGGGGTTGACGTGCTGTCAGTGGATTGAATCAAGGCATGTGAAGCGTCTGGGGTAAACCATGGAAAGCTGTGTAGGTATGTATATTTGCGGGTGTGGACGTATGTATATACATGTGTATGGGGGGGGGGGTGGGCCATTTCTTTCGTCTGTTTCCTTGCGCTACCTCGCAAACGCGGGAGACAGCGACAAAGTATAATAAAAAAAAAAATAATATATATATATATATATATATATATATATATATATATATATATATATATATATATATATACACTTAGTTGTCCTAGGAGACCCTTCTACTTATTTGAGGCTCATTTAACACTCAGTAAGCTGTCCACAACTGATCGGGACCATAACTCATAATGTTGTGTTTCTTTGCGTTTCCATGTGCGGTGAACGCAAGGCAATTCCTGTTGTGAGTTTTTTTCTTTATAGCAGTTACATTGTGGGGTCAGGGGAATTATTATGTGATCGTGAGGTCGTCTGCTTTTGAAAGGACCTTCATGTTGAGGTTTGATGGGTAGCGTAGGAAGAGACTAAATGGAGTTGGAGTAAAGTGCTCCTTTGGGGAACTCCATTGCATTGTTGAAGTGTCTTACAGGTGAAACCATCCCACTTTTCGTCATTGTTGTGGAAGGTGGTGTCATTTATGTTGGAGGATGTGTTTGGGGACAGCGTCAAATGCTTGATTAGTTAGTGTCTTGCCACTATCCGTGCTCGGGAAGGGGTATGTTGTTTGTGATCAATGTGATAATAATGCGTTAGGGTCTGAGTCCATGATGTGTGGGTGAGAGTGGCAGGTTTTGTTTGTTCTGTTGTGCATCAAATTATCAGAGTTTGGATGCTGAGGATTAAAGTGATAAAGGACGATAAAAAAAAGGATTGGTGGAGGTGGGGGGGTTAAAGGACTGGTTTTAGGGTAGCAATTATCCTGAAGTAATGGAATTTGTCGAGCAGCCGGGAGTAAAGGCTTTGAGTATGTGTGTGTGTGTGTGTGTGTGTGTTCTTTGCGAGAGGGGATTCAACTGGAATGGGGTATAGGTGCTGCACGAGTTGGGGCTGGATTGGTGCGACAAAAGTGGAGCTTTCAATATGCGTCGGAGTTGGCTGCTGTGGTTCTCGTGATTCATTGTGTTGAGGAAGAAGTTGCCAGTTTTCAGTGTGTCATTCACTGATAGGTTAATGATGGTTTTATTCAGACTGGCTGCACTAAATTGAGCAAACGAGTCAATTCTCAAAATTCACGGCAATGTATCATCTAGTCTGAGTTGGCATGAATATTCAGGTCATCAGGTGTGATCATGAGATGCCTACGGTAATCAATGAGCCAATACTAATTACCAACAGTCAGGCGTTGCATGAATACACAACCTACAATAGTTTAAACAGCCGAAAAAGGATTCAAACCTCCTCGGTACTTCAAATTCATACTAATCTCCGAAAAGTAACATATACATTTGTATCGCTCACATTATCTTAATCCTATCATATCAAGTAGAAAAATACAATGGTACATCAATGAAAGTTTCATTCTGAAAAAGTAAACAAACAACTGTTTAGACTTAAAGAACGAAATCTGAATTTTTGTACCTTTGGACTCGTACTTCAGGGCACACACACACACCCACACACACACATCAAACATATAAAACAGAAATTCTCAGTAATACAATGGACACAAAACTTTGCTGGACTGTCTTGTCCAACGATGATGAACAATGGCATCAACTTAACGGTTCAAAAGGATAAAAAGCCACTTTTTTCCAGCGATGAATGCACAATTGTGGCTCCTCGTCGAACGTACAAAATTAGATATATATAAGTGTATCGAACTTTAGGACACAGGGACGAGTTCTATAAGAATCATAGCAATCAAATTTCTTCAGAGCAAACTAATGCACAAGCATTTCACAAAACTCTTAAAGTATCAATTCAAAACTATAGTATACATATGTTGAAAAGAATGGTGCCAATAGCTATCTTAGTAAGTAAATCAACAAAACAAACACAAGATAATCAATCAGTCCTCTAGTTGGGTAACCCAGGAACACCACACTAGCCCCAGCATGAGAGGGTTTCACAAACAAATCAATAAACAATAAGAAACTTTGAGATTCAAGTTAAATCAAACAAGAAACTACTTCTATATGTCTTTGGAGTAATCACCTGTAGATATCTATAACATATTGACTAGCTGTTGTTCGTGTTAATAGAAAGGTCTTATAAAAAAAAATGCTTCCACAATGATAAGAAAAAAATTACAGAAAGATCCAAAACCTTTTCCGGGAATCTGTGAGAAAAGAAAGCGAGTTGTTGTTAATGCCAAATCCATTTGACCACTCGGGTGGACGTCCGCGGAACTCTGCGAGAGTCGCGGTACCAACAATATATTCTTGTATCTGTAAATGAAACGTGTGATTCATACGGATATACAAAGACGTGACGAAGATTCGACCATTCTACCAATGATATCGAAACATACTACAAAGATATCAAAACATCTCACCTTTTTTTGTAATGGGATCCAGAATACTCTCTTGTTACACATATGTGCGGTGAAGGATATTTGATGACAAAGAATGAAAAAATCTGAGCCACAAAGATTACATTCCTGGTAGACAAAACCGCGCTATAACACACCACTGTAACACATGACGGAAACAACAATAGTAGCTTGGATTGTGCCTTGTGATGAGACTGGAATACAACTTTCCCATCGTTGCACATCGCACGAACACATTTCTGCTGGCGAATGAAGAATCGGCAATGTTCTTGCCACGCTTCTCATCTGCCTATTCCATTTGCTTCTCCCACAGAGAAAGAATAATGAAGAGAACTAGATAATATATATATATATATATATATATATATATATATATATATATATATATATATATATATATATATATATACATATCCAGAGGAAGGAGAGTGAAATTGAAATACATTTCGCTGATAAAGAAAGGGTTATAAGGGATTATAAGGATCAGTGACAAAATTAGAATTAGCAAAACATAAGAAAAAGGAAAAGAACTAGATAAGAAAAAACTAAATCCCAAGAAAGTGGAGTGTAACGAAAAAAAAAGACTATTGCTAATAAAAAAAGGATTATGAGAGATTATAAGGATGAGTGATAAAATTAGCAAGAATGAATACAATATAGGAAGGGAGTTCAGAGAATGCAACCAGCTACCACAGGAGACGGCTGGCGAGAAAGACTAGAGTAGAAAGAAGAGGCGTGTGGGTTGCTGTCTTCTGACTGCTGCTGTACGACACAGACCCTGCAAGAAGGAATCAACTGCTTTAGTCTATGGCACAAAATACATCCCACTCAACTTTGTCTCTTAACACAAGTTACTTACATCGCTTTTTTTGTAGCAAAAATCTGCTATACAAAAATGTCTTAGGCCACTAATGACATGCTTGACTTTGCCTGTGAAACAAATTATGGACTTAAGTCAGTGGCACAAATTACATGCTTAACAGTCTGTGGCACAAATTACATACTCTGGTGTAAATCACATACCTAACTTTGTGTGTTGGACAAATTACATACTTTGTGTGTGGCACTAATTACATACTAAACGGTGCCATAAGTTACATACTTAATCTTATATGTGGAAAAATTAAATACTAAGTTTGCCTATGGTGCATATTACATATCGAGGCAAAAAAATTACATATCTAACTTTATCTAAGTCACAAATTACACACTCAATTTTGTACATACAACGAAAATTGCATACTTCACTTTGTCTGCAGTACAAATTACATACTTGTCTGTAACACAAATAATGTACTTAACTTTGTCCGTAGCACAAATTACATGCTCAACCTTGTCTGAGACACAAATTACATATTTGTCTGTGCCACAAATTACAGTCTTAACTTTGTCTGTGGCACAAACTACATACATATTTTTCTTCGATTCAGGGACGAAACCTTCTATACAATGGGAGAGACATATCTAGAATATAATTTGAGTGTAATGCTGAGAGAAGGACAGTCTTACCTTGACGTAGAGATGAGATATATATATATATATATATATATATATATATATATATATATATATATATATATATATATATCCTTTTCTTTTAAACTATTCACCTTTTCCCGCGTTAGCGAGGTAGCGTTAAGAACAGAGGACTGGGCCTTTTTTGGAATATCCTCACCTGGCCCCCTCTGTTCCTGCATTAGCAAGGTAGCGCTAAGAACAGAGGACTGGGCCTGTGAGGGAATATCCCCACCTGGCCCCATTCTCTGCTCCTTCTTTTGGAAAATTAAAAAAAAAAAAAATGAGGGGAGGATTTCCAGCCCCCCGCTCCCTCCCCTTTTAGTCGCCTTTCACGACACGCAGGGAATACGTGGGAAGTATTCTTTCTCTCCTATCCCCAGGGATATATATATATATATATATATATATATATATATATATATATATATATATATATATATATATATACATATATATACACATATATACATATACATATATATATATATATATATATATATATATATATATATATATATATATATATACACATATATACATACATATATATACATATACATATATATATATATATATATATATATATATATATATATATATATATATATGTATATATATATATATAGCAAATGGATTTGTATGTAGCATTTGTGGATCTGGAGAAGGCATATGATAGAGTTGATAGAGATGCTCTGTGGAAGGTATTAAGAATATATGGTGTAGGAGGAAAGTTGTTAGAAGCAGTGAAAAGTTTTTATCGAGGATGTAAGGCACGTGTACATGTAGGAAGAGAGGAAAGTGATTGGTTCTCAGTGAATGTAGGTTTGCGGCAAGGGTGTGTGATGTCTCCATGGTTGTTTAATTTGTTTATGGATGGGGTTGTTAGGGAGGTAAATGCAAGAGTTTTGGAAAGAGGGGCAAGTATGAAGTCTGTTGGGGATGAGAGAGCTTGGGAAGTGAGTCAGTTGTTGTTCGCTGATGATACAGCGTTGGTGGCTGATTCATGTGAGAAACTGCAGAAGCTGGTGACTGAGTTTGGTAAAGTGTGTGGAAGAAGAAAGTTAAGAGTAAATGTGAATAAGAGCAAGGTTATTAGGTACAGTAGGGTTGAGGGTCAAGTCAATTGGGAGGTGAGTTTGAATGGAGAAAAACTGGAGGAAGTGAAGTGTTTTAGATATCTGTGAGTGGATCTGGCAGCGGATGGAAACATGGAAGCGGAAGTGAATCATAGGGTGGGGGAGGGGGCGAAAATTCTGGGGGCCTTGAAGAATGTGTGGAAGTCGAGAACATTATCTCGGAAAGCAAAAATGGGTATGTTTGAAGGAATAGTGGTTCCAACAATGTTGTATGGTTGCGAGGCGTGGGCTATGGATAGAGTTGTGCGCAGGAGGATGGATGTGCTGGAAATGAGATGTTTGAGGACAATGTGTGGTGTGAGGTGGTTTGATCGAGTGAGTAACGTAAGGGTAAGAGAGATGTGTGGAAATAAAAAGAGCGTGGTTGAGAGAGCAGAAGAGGGTGTTTTGAAGTGGTTTGGGCACATGGAGAGAATGAGTGAGGAAAGATTGACCAAGAGGATATATGTGTCGGAGGTGGAGGGAACGAGGAGAAGAGGGAGACCAAATTGGAGGTGGAAAGATGGAGTGAAAAAGATTTTGTGTGATCGGGGCCTGAACATGCAGGAGGGTGAAAGGAGGGCAAGGAATAGAGTGAATTGGAGCGATGTGGTATACCGGGGTTGACGTGCTGTCAGTGGATTGAATCAAGGCATGTGAAGCGTCTGGGGTAAACCATGGAAAGCTGTGTAGGTATGTATATTTGCGTGTGTGGACGTATGTATATACATGTGTATGGGGGGGGGGGGCCATTTCTTTCGTCTGTTTCCTTGCGCTACCTCGCAAACGCGGGAGACAGCGACAAAGTATGATAATAAAAAAAATAATATATATATATATATATATATATATATATATATATATATATATATATATATATATATAAATACACATGTACATATTCATACTCACTGCCTTCATCCAATCTCGTCGTCACCTCGCCACACATGAAATGGCACCCCTTTTCCCCCGCGAGCGCAAGGTAATGCTAGGCAAAAACAACAAAGGCCACATTCGTTCACACGCACTCTCTAGCTGTCATGTATAATGCACCGAAAACACAGCTCCCTTTCCACATCCAGGCCCCACAAAATCTTCCATGTTTACCCCAGAAGCTTCACATGCCCTGGTTCAATCCATTGGCAGCACGTCGACCCCGGTATACCACATCGATCCAATTTACTCTTTTCCTTGCACGCCTTTCACCCTCCTGCATGTTCAGGCCCCGATCGCTCAAAATCTTTTTCACTCCATCCTTCCACATCCAATTTGGTCTCCCACTTTTCCTTCCCTCCACCTCTGACACATACATCTTCTTTGTCAATCTTTCCTCACTCATTCTCTCCATGTGACCAAACCATTTCAATACACCTTCTGCTCTCTCAACCACACACTTTTTACTTCCGCACATCTCTCTAACACTTTCATTACTTACTCGATCAAACCACCTCACACCACATATTGTCCTTAAACATCTAATTTCCAACACATCCACCTTCCTCCGCACAACCCTATCTATAGCCCATGTCTCGCAACCACATAACATTGTTGGAACCACTATTTCTTCAAACAAACCCATTTTTGCTCTCCGAGATAACGTTCTCGCCTTCCATGCATTCTTCAACGCTCCCAGAACCTTTGTCCCCTCCCCCACCTTGTGATACTTCCGCTTTCATGGTTCCATCCGCTGCTAAATCCACTTTCAGATATCTAAAACACTTCACTTCCTCCAGTTTTTCTCCATTCAAACTTACCTCCCAATTGACTTGACCCTCAACCCTACAGTACCTAATAACCTTGCTCTTATTCACATTTACTCTTAACTTTCTTCTTCCACACACTTTACCAAACTCAGTCACCAACTTCTGCAGTTTCTCACATGAATCACCCACCAGAGCTGTATCAACAACGAACAACAACTGACTCACTGCCCAAGCCCTCTCAACCACAACGGACTGCATACTTGCCCCTCCCTCCAAAACTCTTGCATTCACCTCCCCAACAACCCCATCCATAAACAAATAAAACAACCATGGAGACCTCACGCACCCCTGCCGCAAACCGACATTCACTGGGAACCAATCACTTTCCTCTCTTCCTACTCATATGCATACCTACATCCTCGATAAAAACTTTTCACTGCATCTAGCAACTTACATCCCACACCATATACTCTTAATACCTTCCACAGAGCATCTCTATGAACTCTGTCATATGCCTTCTCCAGATCCATAAATGCTAAATGCAAATCAATCCGTTTTCCTGAGTATTTCTCACATACATTCTTCAAAGCAAACACCTGATTCACACATCCACAACCACTTCTGAAACCACACTGCTCTTCCCCAATCTGATGCTCTGTACATGCCTTTACCGTCTCAATCAATACCCTCCCATATATATATATATATATATATATATATATATATATATATATATATATATATATATATATATATATATATTTTTTTTTTTTTCTTTTTTCTTTTAAACTATTCGCTATTTCCCACGTTAGTGAGGTAGCGGTAAGAACAGAGGACTGGGCCTATTTTGGAATATCCTCACCTGGCCCCCTCTGTTCCTTCTTTTGGAAAAAAAAAAAAAAAAAAAAAACGAGAGGGGAGGGTTTCCAGCTCCCCGCTCCCTCCCCTTTTAGTCGCCTTCTACGACACGCAGGGAATACGTGGGAAGTATTCTTAATCCCCTATCCCCAGGGATAATATATATATATATATATATATATATATATATATATATATATATATATATATATATATATATATATTGGTTCTCAGTGAATGTAGGTTTGCGGCAGGGGTGTGTGATGTCTCCATGGTTGTTTAATTTGTCTATGGATGGGGTTGTTAGGGAGGTGAATGCAAGAGTTTTGGAAAGAGGGGCAAGTATAAAGTCTGTTGGGGATAAGAGAGCTTGAGAAGTGAGTCAGTTGTTGTTTACTGATGATACAGCGCTGGTGGCTGATTCATGTGAGAAACTGCAGAAGCTGTGACTGAGTTTGGTAAAGTGCGTGAAAGAAGAAAGTTAAGAGTAAATGTGAATAAGAGCAAGGTTATTAGGTACAGTAGGGTTGAGGGTCAAGTCAATTGGGAGGTAAGTTTGAATGGAGAAAAACTGGAGGAAGTAAAGTGTTTTAGATACCTGGGAGTGGATCTGGCAGCGGATGGAACCATGGAAGCGGAAGTGAATCATAGGGTGGGGGAGGGGGCGAAAATCCTGGGAGCCTTGAAGAATGTGTGGAAGTCGAGAACATTATCTCGGGAAGCAAAAATGGCTATGTTTGAAGGAATAGTGGTCGCGAGGCGTGGGCTATGGATAATAGAGTAGTGCGCAGGAAGGTGGATGTGCTGGAAATGAGATGTTTGAGGACAATGTGTGGTGTGAGGTAGTTTGATCGAGGAAGTAATGTAAGGGTAAGAGAGATGTGTGGAAATAAAAAGAGCGTGGTTGAGAGAGCAGAAGAGGGTGTTTTGAAATGGTTTGGGCACATGGAGAGAATGAGTGAGGAAAGATTGACCAAGAGGATATATGTGTCGGAGGTGGAGGGAACGAGGAGAAGTGGGAGACCAAATTGGAGGTGGAAAGTTGGAGTGAAAAAGATTTTGAGTGATCGGGGCCTGAACATGCAGGAGTGTGAAAGGCGGGCAAGGAATAGAGTGAATTGGATCGATGTGGTGTACCGGGGTCGACGTGCGGTCAATGGATTGAATCAGGGTATGTGAAGCGTCTGGGGTAAACCATGGAAAGTTCTGTGGGGCCTGGATGTGGAAAGGGAGCTGTGGTTTCGGGCATTATTGCATGACAGCTAGAGACTGAGTGTGAACGAATGGAGCCTTTGGTGTCTTTTCCTAGCGCTAACTCGGACACATGAGGGGGGAGGGGGATGTTATTCCATGTGTGGCGAGGTGGCGATGGGAATGAATAAAGGCAGTGTGAATTGTGTGCATGGGTATATATGTATGTGTCTGTGTGTGTATATATATATGTGTACACTGAGATGTATGGGTATGTATATTTGCGTGTGTGGACGTGTATGTATATACATGTGCAGGGGGGTGGGTTGGGCCATTTCTTTCGTCTGTTTCCTTGCGCTACCTCGTAAACGCGGGAGACAGCGACAAAGCAAAAAATAATAATAACAATATATATATATATATATATATATATATATATATATATATATATATATATATATATATATATATATATATATAATGAAAATAGCCTAGCTTTCTGCCGTTTCACTGAACACCGACATCCAGCGATTGTCACCCTCACCTCCCCGTAAAAATTACATTTTACAAATATCTCAAAAGCTATTTGTCTTCAAGAGATTGTAACTCTTTTAAATCCCTTATTCATAATACTATCTAATGCAGTTACTAATAAATAAACCTTTCCCCTTACTTTTGCGTTAATCTAACGCATGAAACGATAAAATCCTGATTCTTTCTTCAAAATCTTTCCTTGCTCCACAGGAAAACAAAACCAGTGTATGGTAACACACGCCTATCACTACCTGCCCGGGGCCGAGCGCAAAGGTCCCAATCCCTGTTGTAGCAGCTGGTACATACACACATATGGGTTGGTCGGCAAAATAGGCAAAAAGATATAAGGAATCACTTTCTGTACTGACCCTGTGAGCCGAACAGGTGGCTATAGTTGTGGGGTAACTCAACAGAGAGGGTCGTCTCGCTGCTCAGCCAGTACATTTCGGGGATGGACGCCACACACTTCACTTGCAGACCGTCCAGCTGCACCATGGTCAGCCGCAGGGGAAACTGCAGGCTCTTTACGGCCGTCTCCAACCCCGACGTCTCGTTCACAAACACCAGCTCCCGACTGTCCCAAGTAGGGTCAACCTGTGTGGGTTGTACAGGACCAACGTTACACACACACACACACACACACACACACACACATACATACATACATACATACATACATATATATATATATATATATATATATATATATATATATATATATATATATATATATATATATATATATATATATATATTCCAATGAGTCCACGGGGGAAATGAAACACGATAAGTTCCCATGTGCACTTTCGTGTAATAATCACATCATCAGGGGAGATACAAGAAAGAAATATAACAGTCAGCTGATATACAACGAAGAGACGGAGCTAGAACGCCATTTGGTAAACAAGTGATTGTCCAAGACAGACAAGACAGCGTATCACAAACTTACTATGTAGACAAGAAGGTGATTTGTTTACATATTTTTTCAACAATTTTCTACTAATATTAAGGTTATAATTCTTTGTATATCTAATAATAGAAGATTTAATGATATGTCTCGTGGTGCTGGAGTTGGAGTTAATAACTGAGATGGCATTACTCCAGTCAATACAATTATCATAGTTTGTAACGTGATTAAACAAAGCATTTGATTCTTGTCCTGTTCTTATATTATATTCATGTTGCTTAAGTCTAACAGAAAGATCCTTACCAGTCTGCCCAACATATTAATGTTGCTTAAGTCTAACAGAAAGATCCTTACCAGTCTGCCCAATATATTAATGTTGCTTAAGTCTCACAGAAAGATCCTTACCAGTCTGCCCAACATAAAACTTATCAATTTTTACATGGCACTTTATAGATACATCCAGGAGAATTTTCTGGCGAGTTCCTGATTAAGATATTCTTTATAGTACTATTGTTGCTGAAGGCAACATTTACATTAAAGGATTTAAGCAACATGGGAAGTAAAGTAAAATTATTATCAAAAAACTATATCCGAGATATTGGAAGAACCGGATGTTGGACTATTGCTATAATAGATTAAGAAGTGAACGCAATAGGCTACAAATTCCCTGCGTGTCGTTGAAGGCGACTACATGGGAAGGGAGCGGGGGGCTGGAAATCCTCCCCTCTCGTTTTTAGTTTTCCAAAAGAAGGAACAGAGGAGGGGGCCAAGTGAAAATATTCCCTCAAAGGCCGTCTTCTGTTCTTAACGCTACCTCGCTAACACGGGAAATGACGAATAGTATGAAAAAAAAAAATGTTTATATATATATATATATATATATATATATATATATATATATATATATATGGAGCCACTTTGTAGGATGAGGATTAATAGTTCAATATCTTCAATGCTGAAGTTTCAGCTTGGGCACGAGACGCCTTGTAATACGTTGAAATGGTGATGGAGAGATAGGTTGTGTACAGAAAACTGAAACACACAGTTTGCACAGATTCCAGAGCGAGATGGAAGGATGGAGCGAAAGAGGCTTTGAATGAAAGGGGGGGCCTGAAATGCAGGAAGGTGTAAGGGGTGTACGTGGTAAAGTAGAATTGGTCGTCCGAAGCAAGTAGTACACTTAAAGGACCCATGTAGACGTAGGCCATGAGAGTCAGCGGTACTAAAGGTTAGTGTTTACTCCTAGTCACTGTGAAAGCCAGCCAGCAACAATGAAAGTCAGCAGTACTAAAGGTTAGTGTTTACTCGTAGTCACTGTGAAAGCCAGTCAGCTACCCTGAAAGTCAGCAGTACTAAAGGTCAGTGTTTACTGCTAGTCACTGCCAAAGCCAGTCAGCAACACTGGAAGTCTGCGGTCCTACAAAAAGACAGTGGCTAGGGTAGTAAGGCTTGTCGGCGGCGTCCTCATCAGTGTTCGCCACAGGGACTCACAGACTCGTTGTTGATGTAGAAGGTGAGGTTTGGGGCAGGCCTGGCGCCGTGGGACGTACAGTTGACGGTGATCAGCTGCTGAAGCTTGTAAGGTCCAACTCCATCTTTGATAATCCTGGGTTCAGCGTCTGGCAAATCTGCATGAGAAAAAAGAGAGCATCAACACTTGCCTAAAAGATCCACATCCATCTGACACATGAAAAGATCTCGCTCCCAATCCTGGCACCGTGGGATTGAACACCATGCAATCCCGGGATATTTCCGGGATGCAGGAGCATGTCATACGACAGATGAATACTTGACTAGGGAGAAGTTTCGTTCTTATTCAAATACAATTAGGATGAATTGGTAAACAAAGTGTGTGAAACATGAATGCTGTTATGTACTCAGGATAAATTGGCAAGAAAATATATGAAACATTATTCCTTATTCAATCAGGATCAATTTGTACACAGAATGACTAAAAGCAATGAATTTTGCAAAATAACCAAAAACCAATTTTTTCACTCATAATATTAATGTTCAAATGATTCCTTTGACCCTTCCCAATAACTATATTTACCATTATGACAGAAAATATCATAAAATGCATGTCTGAATAATATATTTAAGTAATAATAACATATAACGTAATGACACCAAATTAAGGGTTTGTACTTGAGAAAAAATTTGAATAAGCTTTCGTAATCTTGACATATACAGTATTACTCTTTTTATGTGCAAGCTAATACGGCATGGGCAACTGAATGCCCTAATCGAGGACATCTTATTAACGCTATATCATATCAAGAGACAATAATGATCCTCTAATATGGTCACTCAAACTGTCTTTAGCAGCTTCGTCACAAGGAACACCAGCGGCAGAGAAGGGTCTCTCAAGAGGCTGATGCCTTCTGAACTTTCCAGTCACTAAATTTGCTAATCTAGATAATAAAAATGATGCCCGGAAGTCTCCCGAACTTGTGATAAATTTGCCGGGAACCTAGTAATCAAATTTACCTCCGGGAGCTCGGAGGACCACGGTTCACGAACCATACTTGACACTTACATGAATATCCATGTAATGCAAAGGAGCTATTACGCATATATGTATATATATATATATATATATATATATATATATATATATATATATATATATTTCTTTCTTTTTTTTTTTAAACTATTCGCCATTTCCCGCGTTAGCGAGGTAGCGTTAAGAACAGAGGACTGGGCCTTTTTTGGAATATCCTCACCTGGCCCCCTCTGTTCCTTCTTTTGGAAAATTAAAAAAAAAAAAAAAAAAAAAAAACGAGAGGGGAGGATTTCCAGCCCCCCGCTCCCTCCCCTTTTAGTCGCCTTCTACGACACGCAGGGAATACGTGGGAAGTATTCTTAATCTCCTATCCCCAGGGATAATATATATATATATATATATATATATATATATATATATATATATATATATATATATATATATATATATATATATATTCCTTTCATACTATTCGCCATTTCCCGCGTTAGCGAGGTAGCGTTAAGAACAGAGGACTGGGCCTTTGAGGGAATATCCTTACCTGGCCCCCTTCTCTGTTCCTTCCTTTGGAAAATTAAAAAAAAAGAAATGAGAGGGGAGGATTTCCAGCCCCCACTCCCTCCCCTTTTAGTCGCTTTCTACGACTCGCAGGGAAGACGTGGGAAGTATTCTTTCTACCATATCCCCAGGGATATATATATATATATATATATAAATATATATATATATATATATATATATATATATATATATATATATATATATATATATATATTCTTTATGTATTTCATTTATCATACTTAACCGCCGTCTCCCGCGTTAGCGAGATAGCGCAAGGAAACAGACGAGGAATGGCCCAACTCACCCACATGCACATGTATATACATAAACGTCAACACACGCATATATACATACATATACAATTTATCGCATATGTACATATACAAACACAGACATGTATATACACATGTACATATCCATACTTACTGCCTTCATCCATTATCGTCGCCACCTCATCACACACAAAATAGCATTCCCCACCTCCCCTTTCCAGCAGCGCCAAGAAAAGACAAAAAAGTCCACATTCGTTCACACTCAGTCTCTAGCTGTCATGTGTGGTTTACCCCAGACGCTTCACATGCCCTGGTTCAATCCACTGACAGCGCGTCAACCCCGGTATACCACATCGTTCCAATTCACTCTATTCCTTGCACACTTTTCACCCTCCTGTATGTTCATGCCACAATCGCTCAAAATCTTTTATACTCCATCCTTCCTCCTCCAATTTGGTCTCCCGCTTCTCCTTCCCTCCATATGTCCTTTGCCGCAAACTGACATTCACTGGCAACCAATCACTTTCCTCTCTTCCTACCCGTACAAATGCCTTACATCCTCGATAAAAACTTCTCACTGCTCGCAACTTACCTCCGATACTAAATACTCTTAAAACCTTATACAAAGCCTCTCTATCAACCCTATCATATGTCTTCTCCAGATCCATAAATGCTACATACAAATCCATCTGTTTTTCTAAGTATTTCTCACATACATTCTTCAAAACAAACACCTGATCCACACATCCTCTACCACTTCTGAAAACACACCGCGCTCTTCCCCAACCTGATGCTCTGTACATTCCTTTGCCCTCTCATATAATTTCCCAGGAACATTCAACAAACTTATCCCTCGGTAATTTGAACTTTCTCTTTATCCCCTCTGCCTTTGTACAATGGCACTACGCATGCATTCCGCCAATCCTCACACACTTCACCATGATCCATTCATACACTGAATATCCTTACTCACCAATCACCAACACAGTCACCCCATTTATTTATAAATTCCACTGCAATACCATCCAAACCCATCGCCTTGCCGGTTTTCATCTTCCGCAAATCTTTCACTACCTCTTCTCTGTTAACCAAACCATGCTCCCTGAACCACTCACCTCGCACACCACCCCGACCAAAACAACCTATATCTGCCGCTCTGTCATCAAACACAATCAACAGACATTCAAAATATTCACTCCATCTCCTTCTCACCTCATCACTATTTGTTATTACCTCCCCATTTGCCCCCTTCAACGATGTTTCCATTTGTTCTCTCGTCTTACGCACTTTATCTACCTCCTTCCAAAACATCTTTTTATTCTCCCTAAGATTTAATGATAACCTCTCACCCCAACTCTGATTTGCCCTCTTTTTCACTTCTTGCACCCTTCACTTGACCTCCTGCCGCTTCCTTTTATATATCTCCCAGTCATTTGCACTACTTCCCTGCAAAAATCGTCCAAATGACTCTCTCCTCTCTTTCACTAACAATCTTACTTCTTCATCCCACCATTCACAACCCTTTCTAATCTGCCTACCTCCCACCTTTCTTATGCCACATGCATCTTTTGCGCAAGCCATCACTGCTTCCCTAAATACATCTCATTCCTCCTAATTCCCCTTACGTCATTAGCTCTCATCTTTAGCCATTCTGTACTCAATCTCTCATGGTACTTCTTCACACATGTCTCCTTCCCAAGCTCACTTACCCTCGCCACTCTCTTCTCCCCAACATTCTCTCTTCTTTTCTGAAAACCTCTACAAATCTTCACCTTCGCCTCCACAAGATAATGATCAGACATCACTCCAGCTGCCCCTATCAGCACATTAACATCCAAAAGTCCCTTTTACACGCCTATCAATTAACACGTAATCCAATAACGCCCTCTGGCCATCTCTCCTCCTCACATACGTATACTTATGTAAATCTCTCTTTTTTAACCAGGTATTCCCGATTACCAGTCCTTTTTCAGCACGCAAGTCCACAAGCTCTTCACCATTTCCATTTACAACACTGAACACCCCATGTACACCTATTATATCAACTACCACATTACTCACCTTTGCATTCAAATCTCCTATCACTATAAGCCGGTCTTGTGCATCAAAGCTGTTAACACTCACTCAGTTGCTACCAAAATACTTGCCTCTCATGACCTTTCTTCTCATGACCAGGTGCACATGCACCAATAATCACCCATCTCTCTCCATCCACTTTCAGTTTTACCCATATCAATTTAGAGTTTACTTTCTTACACTCTATCATATATTCCTAAATCTCCTGCTTCAGCAGGAGTGCTACTGCTTCCTTTGACTTTCCTCCCAAGACATTCCCAAACCACTCTTCCCCTTTACCCTTGAGCTTCGTTTCACTCAGAGCCAAAACATCCAGGTTCTTTTCCTCAAACATATCAACTATCTCTCCTTTTTTCTCATCTTGGTTACATCCACACGCATTTAGACACCCCAATCTGAGCCTTCGAGGAGGATGGGCACTCCCCGCATGACTCCTTCTTCTGCTGCTTCCTCTTTCATAAACTTAAATACAAGGGGAAGGGGGGGTTCAGCACCCCACTCCCGCCCCCTTTAGTCGCCTTCTACGACACGCGGGGAATACGTAAGAGGCATTCTTTCTCCCCTATCCCTATCCCCAGTTATCTACCCCAATTGTCAACGAAACCTAGGGTGAGTATGGAAGATATACAGTGAAAGTAATGGTTTACTTAGTAAAGCACTAGTTTACGCGACACCCCGGCAAGAGTACTGTGTCTCTAAAAAGTGTACTAGTTTACCCAACTCTTTAGGCGAGTGTCCAGAGAAAGCACTGGTCTACTCAACGTTAGGGCGTGAATACAGGGTCTCCAGGCAAAGTGCTAGTTTATACGACTGAACTGTTTAAAACATAAGAAAATAAAAGCATATACTCAACGCCTCTGTACGCTAAAGCAGTAATTACAGGGTTCTTAACTATAAAACCACATTAACTATAAAACCTCTAAGGAAAAATAATAAAACCACAAAAAAAAAAAAATCTACGATTACACTATTACAATAAAAACTTTCCTCACAATAATATTACATATATATATATATATATATATATATATATATATATATATATATATATATATATATATATATAAATATATATATAATATATATATATATATATATATATATATATATATATATATATATATATATATATATATATATATATATATATTACCGTTGGCATAAACCGTCACTCATTTAAAGTGACCCATGCAGCTGTGATCAAAAATGTGCACTTGCACGCTGCCACCTACCCGCCCTCACCCACCTCCCTGCACACTGCCACCTACCCGCCCTCACCCACCTCCCTGCACACTGCCACCTACCCGCCCTCACCCACCTCCCTGCACACTACCACACCTACCCGTCCTCAACCCACCATCACGTACACTGCCACACCTACTCGCCCACACTCACCTACCTTTCAAACTGCTACCTATCCACCCTCACTCACCTACGACAATCAAGAGGGCACTGTCTGAGGATGTTTTGAACACAGGGGCTTCCCCAGACACCTCGCATCGGTAGTTGCCCCCGGCCGCCTCCGTCAAGTTGTGTATAAGGACGCGTCCGCGGTGCGACTGCTGGGGGTCCACATCGAAGTAAGGTACCGGGAAAATCCTGACCGAGGGTGTCTCGAGGGGCGTCCAGCGGTAGAACTCGTATATGCCGAAGTACCATTTGAGCGAGTAGACGTGGTCCCCTTCGTCCGCCCACTCACACACCAGCCACCCGCCCTCGCCTACTGCCAGGGACGCAGGTACCTCCAACCTGGTGATCCTGATGGCCAACGACACTCCTATAAGGGGAAGACAATAGGGCGGAACGTGTAAGTTGTATGGACACCGTTATCGTAATATAGTCACCATGACGATACAGTCACCAGGACAATGTAGTCATCACAACGATATAGTCACTATGACAACATAATCATCATTACAATATAGCCAACATGGCAATATAGCCACCATGATGTATAGTCTTCATGACAATATAAGCACCATAACAACAGTGCCACCTTGACAATATAGTCATAATGACAATAGAGCAACTATGACATAGCCAATTTGACCATATATTCACCATGACAATATAGCCACAATGACAAAATAGTCACCATGACAGTACAGTCACCATGAAAATGTAGCCACAATGATAATATAGCCAACCTGACAATATATTCACCATGACAATATAGCCATAATGACAAAATAGTCACCATGACAGAACAGACACCATGATAGTATAGTCATCATGACAATATAGCCACCATGAGAGAATAGACACCATGACAGTAAAGACACCATAATAGTATAGACACCAAGACAATATAGACACCATAACAGTATATTCACCATGACAGTATAGACACCATGACAGTATAGACACCAAGACAATATAGCCACCATGACAGCATATTCACCATGACAGTACAGACACCATGACAGTATAGGTACCATGACGATATAATAGCTGGAGGCCTTGAGTCGCAGGCTCGACACACGCTCACATTACCTTTCCATATCTGTTCGTCTATATATCTGTTCATCAACGATCTTTGTCTTCATATATCGTACGTCTGTCTATTCGTCTACCACATTCAACTCTACTCCCACCTACATGGAATAGATCGAGTGCGTACAGCCAAACACCTTTCGTAGGCTTGGATTCCTTTTAGAAATAGGATCGCCAGCCCCACACGTTGCCAAGGAACAGGCTCGGATAGTTTCTCAGAGTCGACTCGCTATCCTGCTACTTTTTTTTCGCACTTCATCTTTTACTTGTCTCGTGTATTTTACTTTCACACTGAACGTTCCTTTCTTTACATGCACTAACTCACAATCTCTAGGCAGATGGGACATATCAATACCACGACTTCACGTCTTATGAACCATCTATTAGTGTTATTTTTCTTTTTTTTTAATCTCGTTATACATTACGATAACGTCTCTGATATCGTAAATTCATGAAAGAGCAAATGAGATAAGAAAAAGAAAGATTAATTCAAATATCTGTATTATCGTACAACCATAAAAAGCTAAACTAGCAAATTTGCGTATTTAAGGATATATATATATATATATATATATATATATATATATATATATATATATATATATATATATATATATATCATCATGCATAATATCAAACAAATTGAAGAAAAGACATAATTACTTCCTGGCTGATGATCAGAAAAGTGTTGGTGGATCCTGCAACTTTACGTTAATCAATGATCCATGAACTGATCCATTACGTAACGACTCTCCTTACGATACGTTCGTAAGTTATTTCACAAAACATCATGAACCAAACTCATGCCCGGCCGGACAACGATCACCCACCTCACAGCCCAGCCAAGTCAAACTTTCTATTAGTTTCTGGTGTCCTTATGTGCCACCACCTGATGCCCGCAACCAGTTCACCACCCAGTTGTTCTAGTTCCCCGCGCTCCATCCAACCCCACTACCCACTCTGCTGTTTTCCCTACACCCCTCCCCGCTCCACCATCCACAATGCTTCTACCCCCCAACACCCACCCTCTTCCACTATGCTCTGCTCCCCACACTCCAGAATCTACGCGTCGACAGCAGACTCTCTCTGATACGAAACAACGAGTCCAACTGGTTTTACGTGACAAGTGAGATGCCCCAAGTCTGAGTCCTTGGACCCATGCTCTTCATCACCTGCATCAATGATCTGGTAAACAGACCTTACCAAGAAGATTTCTAAGCCTGTCGACGGCACATAATGACAGATCACATCCCAGTCAAAAGAACACCACCTAAACATTCCTAGTGCTTTAGAGAAACTGCTGGAGCGGTCAAAAACATGGCAAACAGACTTCAAGGTAAACAAATGTGCGGCAGTACTATTACACCTAGCAGTAACTGCAGCAGTACTACGACAACCAGCAGCAGCTACAACAGTACTACCACAACCAGCAGCAGCTACAACAGTACTACTACATCCAGCAGCAGCTACAACAGGACTACCACAACCAGCAGCAGCTACAACAGTACTACCACCACCACCAGCAGCTACAACAGTACTTACACCACCAGCAGCAGCTACAACAGTACTACCACCACCAGCAGCAGCTACAACAGTACTACCACAACCAGCAGCAGCTACAGCAGGGCTACCACAACCAGCAGCAGCTACAACAGTACTACTACATCCAGCAGCAGCTACAGCAGGACTACCACAAACAGCAGCAGCTACAACAGTACTACTACATCCAGCAGCAGCTACAACAGTACTACCACAACCAGCAGCAGCTACAACAGTACTACTACATCCAGCAGCAGCTACAGCAGGACTACCACAACCAGCAGCAGCTACAACAGTACTACTACATCCAGCAGCAGCTACAACAGTACTACCACAACCAGCAGCAGCTACAACAGTACTACTACATCCAGCAGCAGCTACAACAGTACTACCACAACCAGCAGCAGCTACAACAGTACTACTACATCCAGCAGCAGCTACAACAGGACTACCACAACCAGCAGCAGCTACAACAGTACTACTACAACCAGCAGCAGCTACAACAGGACTACCACAACCAGCAGCAGCTACAACAGTACTACTACATCCAGCAGCAGCTACAACAGGACTACCACAACCAGCAGCAGCTACAACAGTACTACTACAACCAGCAGCAGCTACAACAGGACTACCACAACCAGCAGCAGCTACAACAGTACTACTACATCCAGCAGCAACTACAACAGGACTACCACAACCAGCAGCAGCTACAACAGTACTACCACATCCAGCAGCAGCTACAACAGTACTACCACAACCAGCAGCAGCTACAACAGTACTACTACATCCAGCAGCAGCTACAACAGTACTACCACAACCAGCAGCAGCTACAACAGTACTACCACAAACAGCAGTAGCTACAACAGTACTACCACAACCAGCAGCAGCTACAACAGTACTACCACAACCAGCAGCAGCTACAACAGTACTACCACAAACAGCAGTAGCTACAACAGTACTACCACAACCAGCAGCAGCTACAACAGTACTACCACCACCAGCAGCAGCTACAACAGTACTACCACAACCAGCAGCAGCTACAACAGTACTACCACCACCAGCAGCAGCTACAACAGTACTACTACATCCAGCAGCAGCTACAGCAGGACTACCACAACCAGCAGCAGCTACAACAGTACTACCACAACCAGCAGCAGCTACAACAGTACTACTACATCCAGCAGCAGCTACAGCAGGACTACCACAACCAGCAGCAGCTACAACAGTACTACCACAACCAGCAGCAGCTACAACAGTACTACTACATCCAGCAGCAGCTACAACAGTACTACTACATCCAGCAGCAGCTACAGCAGGACTACCACAACCAGCAGCAGCTACAACAGCTCTACCACAAACAGTTGCAATTGCAATAGTACTGGTTTAGCAGCTACAACAATACAACCACAACCGCCTGCAGCAGCAGTACTAACAAAACAAAAAGAAGTGGCAGTAGTAGTAGTACCACCACAACAGCCACTAACGACAGCAGTGGCACCACTTCCACCACCCATACCACCACCACCACCTAGCAACAGCACCACTGCCACCACATCCACCACCAGCAACAGCATCACTGCCACCACATCCACCACCAGCAACAACACCACTGCCACCACATCCACCACATCCACCACCACCACCACCAGCAACAGCACCACTGCCACCACATCCACCACCAGCAACAGCATCACTGCCACCACATCCACCACCAGCAACAGCACCACTTCCACCACATCCACCACCACCACCACCAGCAACAGCACCACTGCCACCACATCCACCACCAGCAACAGCATCACTGCCACCACCACCACCACCAGCAACAGCACCACTGCCACCACATCCACCACCACCACCACCAGCAACAGCACCACTTCCACCACATCCACCACCACCACCACCAGCAACAACACCACTGCCACCACCACCACCACCAGCAACAGCATCACTGCCACCACCACCACCACCAGCAACAGCACCACTGCCACCACATCCACCACCAGCAACAGCACCACTTCCACCACATCCACCACCACCACCACCAGCAACAGCACCACTGCCACCACATCCACCACCACCACCACCAGCAACAACACCACTGCCACCACCACCACCACCAGCAACAGCATCACTGCCACCACATCCACCACCAGCAACAGCACCACTGCCACCACATCCACCACCAGCAACAGCATCACTGCCACCACATCCACCACCAACAACAGCACCACAGCCACCACATCCACCACCAGCAACAGCACCACTGCCACCACATCCACCACCAGCAACAGCATCACTGCCACCACATCCACCACCAGCAACAGCACCACTGCCACCACATCCACCACCAGCAACAGCATCACTGCCACCACATCCACCACCAGCAACAGCACCACAGCCACCACATCCACCACCAGCAACAGCACCACTGCCACCACATCCACCACCAGCAACAGCATCACTGCCACCACCACCACCACCAGCAACAGCACCACTGCCACCACATCCACCACCACCACCACCAGCAACAACACCACTGCCACCACATCCACCACCACCACCACCAGCAACAGCACCACTGCCACCACATCCACCACCAGCAACAGCACCACTGCCACCACATCCACCACCAGCAACAGCATCACTGCCACCACATCCACCACCAGCAACAGCACCACTGCCACCACATCCACCACCAGCAACAGCACCACTGCCACCACATCCACCACCAGCAACAGCACCACTGCCACCACATCAACCACCAGCAACAGCACCACTGCCACCACATCCACCACCAGCAACAGCATCACTGCCACCACATCCACCACCAGCAACAGCACCACTGCCACCACATCCACTACCACCACCACCAGCAACAACACCACTGCCACCACATCCACCACCAGCAACAGCACCACTGCCACCACATCCACCACCAGCAACAGCATCACTGCCACCACATCCACCACCAGCAACAGCACCACTTCCACCACATCCACCACCACCACCACCAGCAACAGCACCACTGCCACCACATCCACCACCACCACCACCAGCAACAGCACCACTGCCACCACATCCACCACCAGCAACAGCACCACTGCCACCACATCCACCACCAGCAACAGCACCACTTCCACCACATCCACCACCACCACCACCAGCAACAGCACCACTGCCACCACATCCACCACCACCACCACCAGCAACAACACCACTGCCACCACATCCACCACCAGCAACAGCACCACTGCCACCACATCCACCACCAGCAACAGCATCACTGCCACCACATCCACCACCAGCAACAGCATCACTGCCACCACATCCACCACCAGCAACAACACCACTGCCACCACATCCACCACCAGCAACAGCACCACTGCCACCACATCCACCACCAGCAACAGCATCACTGCCACCACATCCACCACCAGCAACAGCACCACTGCCACCACATCCACCACCAGCAACAGCACCACTGCCACCACCACCACCACTAGCAGTGGCACTATGCCACCACAATCACCAGCGGCACCACTACCACCATCACAACTATCATAAGCACTACAACCACATCCAATAGCAGTTCGTGCACCACCACGACAACCAGTACCACCACAATCACCAGCAGTCACAGTCATTTCTCTTGTGCACCCAGCGATGGCAGCCATCCCTGAGGTACATTCAGTCATGACTTCGCTTTTGTGCACTCCTTGATGACGGTCAGCCTCACATACATGCCCTCCACGACGGCCGTTTAACAACGTGTACTCACACCTGTGTGCCGTACTCCTTCCCGACAACACCAGGGGAGCCTGAGACCAGCCGGTAAGAGCTTTTCCACCTGACTCCTTGGCGTTGATTATCGATAAAATGAGGCAACGAAGGCAGGTAGCTGAGCAAGGCTGCGTAGGAGCAATCACACCGACTCTCCACTAGACAGGACCCAGTGCCTGGCCAGTAGTGTGCCACGACTATAATTACGACTGCCTTCCGAGACCTGGCCTCCTAAGACAGGCATTATTCAGGCCATAAGATATCAAAGTAACTGCTGCATATAACTAGAATACGGACGAAGGGAGGAACTAGGAGATGGATGTAAGGGATGTTACGTGGGGGTGGGAAGATGATAAACAGAAAAAAAAAAGTTCATTAAATGCAGCTTTATTCAAGCTACTGAATATCAATAGAAAGAGAGAGAGAGAGAGAGAGAGAGAGAGAGAGAGAGAGAGAGAGAGAGAGAGAGAGAGAGAGAGAGAGAGAGACTGCGCTTTAAGTAATGGCCTCACAGTACATCTACAACACAAAGAAAAATCTTTATTTGCCTGTTGAACCACACCAGAAGGTTCAAGGTTGTAATACCTCAGAATTGGGTTGAAAATCCAAAAGCTACCAGCAAGTAAACGAGATACTTAAATTCATTTACGTTCAAAATGCTAAGGCTATATATTTCAGAACACGTGAAGTCTTACAGTAACCTAGTATCAAACCATCTATGTCACTGTTAAAGATCACAATTCGCTTCACACAGTAATTAAAAGCAGCACATTCCTAGCCAACACTTTCTCTGGCCAACAACCCTTCACGCCCGTCCTCTTCTCAATTGTCAATATAAGATGAACTTTGGAATTACAGTCGCCTCTGGTCGAGTATGTACGTCTACTTATCTTAAATATATGTACCTACGATTTGACACTCCTTGACCTCTCACACAAAACTATACACATGAACATCATAAGATGATTTCTCTGGTAAGAGATCCGATCTCTTTCACTGAGACAGTCGTTATCTCGTGCCCGACGGAACTAAAGCGAAGCACATACATGATAAGACTCCCAGCGCATGACTTCCCCAATACACTTGAGGATTAATACTTGCCTCACACGCAGGAATTCCGTCACCTGTCGGACTGACCACTGTTTTACACCAAGGTACGACTCTCTTATTACGCCATAATTCGATAGATGTTTCCTATAACCAAGCTGTATGAAGGACCAAAGAGCGTCATATACAATCACGCGTGACAGATATCCAACACATACAGAACTAGTAATAACACCTATAAGGTATCAGTCTTCAAAATCAACAACTCGGATATCCGCTACTGTCTATGACACAAAGTATCTATAGTTTGAAGATATCATGACCAATATATATTCTTCCATTACACGTAAGAAAAAAGCAGGTTGAGGCGGGAGGAGGGGAAGGGACCTTGGCAGTTAGCTTTCGGCCGTGTGCTTTCGGAAAGACTCACAAATCCCAGATAGACAAAGGGGATGAGAGAGTTACATTCCTCCTCAACAAGTTGTGGGAGGCACACCCGAAACCTCAACCCAAAATCGCCTGATGGTTCTGCAGGGTAACAACAAACAAGTGTTGAGTGAGTGCAACAAACATCGGTACATGTCCTGTATTACGCCGAGGAAACATTTAATATATCACCCACTACCTCAAAAGGCAACACAGGACTTCACTGTACAATCGAACTAGTTAGTTCCCGAAGCACGATCTCTTGTGTCCTCAAACATAAAATAAGGGAATTTTCCTTACTGATTTATTATGTTCTATTTTCGTGGATTCATCACTTCACGAATGCTACAGCGTACATAACAGCGTGAATAACATGACCCAATACATGCTAACTTTGTATTAGCCAGAGATGAAACCGAGGTCCTTCAAAACGAGGGAAGTTAAGCTTTCTGTGTCCAATCTTGTACACTGCACACATTTGAAAGTGGTCTACATTTGATGCTTCTCTAGAGAATAATTGTTATTGTACAATGTGGAAGTATATTTTATACAAAAACAGCCTAGGCTTTGCACTGTAAGCAGGTAGCTGTTGTACCTATGTACTTAATAGGAAAAAAAAATATCAATTTCATTAGGCTTAATCAAAGTTTTGGAACAAATCTTCGAAGAAAGTATAGCGAATTTATCCACATATCAAACAAGCATTTTAGCTTTTTGTAAATAACTATGAACCTCAGAGGTGTTGTCGTTAGCGTTGCTGACCATGACACATTCACGGGTCGCCCCGAGTCGAGCGCATGGTTTGACTCCTAGTTGCGGCTACCGCGTTAGCAAGGTAGCGCAAGGAAACAGACGGAAAAAATGGCCCAACCCATCCACATACACATGTATATACATACACGTCCACACACGCACATATACATACCTATATATTTCAACGTATACATATACATACATACACAGACAATACATATATACACATAAACATATTCATACATGCTACCTTCATCCATTTCCCGCCGCCACCCCGCCATTCATGAAATGGCACACCCTTCCTCCCCGTGTGTGTGCGAGGTAGCGCTAGGAAAAGACAAAAAGGCAACACTCGTTCACACTCAGTCTCTAGCTGTCATGTGTAATGCATCGAAACCACCGCTCCCTTTCCACATCCAGGCTCCACAAAACTTTCCATGGTTCACCCCAGACGCTTCACATGCCCTGGTTCAATCCATCGACAGCACGTCGACCCGGTATACCACATCGTTCCAATTCACTTTATTCCTTGCACGCCATTCACCCTCCTATATGTTTAGGCCCCAATCGCTGAAAATCTTTTTCATTCCATCCATCCACCTCCAATTTGGTCTCCCACTTCTCCTCGTTCCCTCCACCTCTGACATAATATATCTTCTTTGTCAATCTTTCCTCACTCATTCTCTCCATGTGACCAAACCATTTCAATACATCCTCGTCTGCTCTCTCAACCACACTCTTTTTATTACCACACATCTCTTTTACCCTTTCATTACTTACTCGATCAAACCACCTCACACCACAAATTTTCCTCAAATATCTCATTTCCGACATATCCACCCTCCTCCGCACAAGCCTATCGATAACCCATGCCTCACAACCATATAACAATGTTGGAACCTCTATTCCTTCAAACATACTCAGTTTTGCTCTCCGAGATAACGTTCTCGCCTTCCACACATTCTTCAACGCTCTCAGAACCTTCGCCCCCACTCCCACACTTCCGCTTCTGTGGTTCCATCCGCTGCCAAATTCACTCCCAGATATCTAAAACACTTCACTTCCTCCAGTTTTTCTCCACTCAAACTTACCTCCCAATTTACCTTTCCCTCAACCCTACTGAACCTAATAACCTTGCTCTCAGCAGTTTCTCACCCGAATTAGCCACCAGCGATATATCATCAGCGAACAAAAACTGACTCACTTCCCAAGCCCTCTCATCCACAACAGACTGCATACTTGCCCCTCTCTCCAAAACTCTTGCATTCATCTCCCTAACAACTCTATCCATAATCAAATTAAACAACTATGGATACATCACGCACCCCTGCCGCAAACCGACATTCACTGGGAACCAATCACTTTCCTCTCTTCCTACTCGTACACATGTCTTACGTCCTTGATAAAAACTTTTCACTGCTTCTAGCAACTTACCTCCCACACCATATACTCTTAAAGCCTTCCACTGAGCATCTCTATCAACTCTATCACATGCTTTCTCCAGATACATAATGCTACATACAAATCCATCTGTTTTTCTAAATATTTCCCACACACACTCACACACACACACACACACACACACACACACACACACATATATATATATATATATATATATATATATATATATATATATATATATATATATATATATATATATATGCGTAATTAGATGGCTTTGATTAGTGCGCCCTAATTCAGTTCGCTCTGCCGTCTCAGCCGACATAAGAAAAAAAAGTAAACATCGTATCGTATCTGTTGATATCCCGTGTGTTATATGTCCTTCTTTACAACACGCCAGATCCTTTAGTTCTGAACCGATGAGTGAACAGAAAAAAAAAAAATCTAGGGCACATATGGCTGAAAAAGAATAAAAGACTAATGCGATATAGTCTGGCGCCATTACGCATCTTCCAGGACATTTCGATAACCAACCATCCTGACACCCTCAAAGCCAAATTCTACAACGGCAACACTGAAACATTCGTAGAATTCGCCTCGTTGCTCTAGCTGGTCATGGTGTCATTCACTGGTCATTCATCTGTGGTGTGGGACATAAAAATGAGAGGAAAGCACCATAAATGTTGCCTCAGGACTCAGGATATAAGCACAAGGAGGAGGAAGAGATAGAGGATCAAGGAAAAAAAAATCGGGCGTGGTCGATGCACAGAAGCATTCGCCGTCCGGCACATCAAACATCGAGACGGACCTCGAATTCAGCTTCCTGAAGCAACATCTTAAGTGACCAACGACGCTCCACACAGGCGGTTAGCAACAATCCTTTGACTACACCACTGGCATCTACCAGACACTTTAAACCCACGCCTGTCTGTCTCCTGCCATGTACAGGGCTGGTGTCTCGCGGACAATGACGTCTGGTGCTGCGCAGATCCAGCACCGTAAACCGGAAGGGCATTACCATGCAATCTACAACTGGCGGAAAAAATTATATAAACGGACAATATTACTCTATCTTACCAGCTAATGTCTGCACATTAAAATCCGCATAGCAGGCACATGTACACACCCCACACTTACGATTCTTCTAACACCTTATATATATATATATATATATATATATATATATATATATATATATATATATATATATATATAGAGAGAGAGAGAGAGAGAGAGAGAGAGAGAGAGAGAGAGAGAGAGAGAGAGATTGCCGGACTTCGCCTGCATGTCGGTGCGTTGCGAGGTGAGGCTGTATCATTCATTGTCTGCTGACAAAATCGAGCGCTGTAAATTAGGCATGTGGTACTCCAACATACCCATGATGCATGAGGCTCTCTCGGCTGCCGTCGTCAGGTGCTTTGCAACTCGGGTTCTGGGAACCATATCTCACGAGGCTACGCCCTGGGAAGAATAGGATATAAAGAGAAAGTGAAGATGGTAATCTTCTAGGACCCGGGCCGTGGGCTATGATGCGGATGTGGTTACTAAAAATAAACCCATGAACACATCCTGGAGTGTGATCTGCTGGCGATCAAGCACGTCTTGAAGTGTGACCTGATGTTGATCAAAAACATCCTGAAGTGTAACGTGAAGGTGATCAAACACAACCTGATGTGTAATCTGCTGGCGATCAAAAACATCCTGAAGTGTAACTTGATGGTGATCTAACACCTTGAAGTGTGACCTGCTGGTGATCGAACACATCCTGAAGTGTAACTGATGGTGATCTAACACCTTGAAGTGTGACCTGCTGGTGATCGAACACATCCTGAAGTGTAACGTTCTAATCAAACACCCTGAAATGTGAGCTGCTGGTGCTCTAACGCATCCCGAAGTGTAACGTGCTGGTGATCAAACAAAACGAAATCTGACCTGCTGGCGATCAAACACATCTTCAAGTGTAACGTGAAGGTGATCAAACATATCCTGAAGTGTGACCTGTTGTCGATCAAAAACATCTTGAAGTGTAACCCGCTTGTGATCAAACATCCTGAGGTGTGACCTGTTGTCGATCAAAAACATCCTGAAGTGTAACCCGCTTGTGATCAAACATCCTGAAGTGTGACCTGTTGTCGATCAAAAACATGAAGTGTAACCCGCTTGTGATCAGACATCCTGAGGTGTGACCTGCTGTTATATCAAAACCATCCTGAAGTGTGACCTGCTGGTGATGTGCACCACGGATGTCCGTTCTTCATTAAGTCGTTACCAAAACAAGCCACTCTGGATGATCTACGGGTGTCAAGCGTTGACTATTCTTAAATACTCTTCCCTTAAATCTATCCCCAGATTGTAACACCGTAAAGATTTACATTCATAAATGACACCAAAAGCTCTGAACCTACGACCTCTAATTCACATCATCTAGATTTGTGTTCAAGCCCAAAATAACAGGCGCTTACCAGCGATTCACAGCTGCTACATGCAACATACCCATAGTATTTCCAACTGTCCCGTAAGCATGTCTCTGAGATGGTCAGTTTTACATCATTAACTGCACGTCTGGGCGTGTTTCATTCCATAATTCGTAGTTCTTGATGCATTACAACCTTAATCAGGAAAAACTAGGAGTTGGGAATTTATATGTCGAAACTGATGGTTAACTGAAGTAAAAGTATTAGGAACTTTGGCATAAGACTAGATATAGAGAGAATGAATAAACTATATGTCTGAAATGAACAGATGAAATGGGAGGTAAGAGCAGTAAGAGAGACATAGCAAACGATATATAGGGAGGGAGCGGTCAACGCTTCTACTGCAGTACTGCTTCAAGTCACAAAGGGTAGTGTGTGAGTGTGTGGGGGTAGGCTATGCCAAACATTCGGTAACTGCACTGAAAACAAAAGCAAAACTGAATATGCCGAGGGAAATAAGATAAATTACATTTTTTTTTTTCGCAAACGAATGAAAGGAAATGCGTCAAGATGAAAAAAAAAAATAACCGGATGATTAGGGCTAAGTTCAGCCAAAAGATGTAACAGAAAGAACATCTGATGAATGCAAAGAATACGAAGAAAAAGAAGTTCCTAAGCTTGATTCCGGTAAATGCTTGGTCGGGAACAATTTGGGGAAGGCTGGATACTGACGCAACACCAGAGAAGACAAATGCATGCCAAACATACTTTAATCAATGAAACCTGACCGATTTATTCCCTTCTACAAGAGTGGACGACGGATACTTGATACTTTCCATAAATTGCCTATTACATGGTCAAAAATCACTCGAAGTCTATAATACGGCCTTTTATCACGAATAATCTTAAAGCAAGTCTCAAGGTTCCTTCCAAGAGCAACGGCATCTGCACCATAACCGGAAAATATGCGTGCTCACACAACATACCATTTTGCCATGGAAATCGAGGCTGTCAGTTTTCTTGTCATGAAAAAGATATTTTCATTTTTAGATACATTCCAATGGCTAATGTCATGATTACAGTTAATCAAGAAAGAAAATTGAAAATAAAATTCTCAATTACTTGATGACATCCTGACAACAGGCGCTGATGAAATCGAGACTATTACAAACACACTTTCGTTCCTACATGGGAGTGACCGCTCGCTGGGCATATAACAATGTTCCTGTCAAATCGTTGCGTTGTCCCGTTGCCTAGCAGCCTTACCCTTGTTATCTCAGCCTATTCGAGCGACAGACAAAAATTCAAATTATTTTGAATCATATTTAACCGTTCGACTGGCTAACTACTGTAACCAGCAACCTGACATTAAGAAAAGCAAACGTAACTTGACTATTCTTAAATACCATTCCCTTATATCTATCCCTAGATTACAGCTCGTCAAAATTTTACATTTATAACTGACACCGAAAGCTTCGAACCTACGACCTCAAACTTACAATACCTAGACTTGTGTTCCAACCCAAAATAACAAGGCACTTACACCCAGCAGATTTTTCCCATCAAAAAGCATTCCGTAAACATGCAACAATAATATTTCAGAAGTGACATTTTATGTTTATGGGACTGCAATATGTTTGCCAAGGTGGAGCTCGAAGAGGTGAATGAGGCTGCAAGGTAAATAGATAAGATAAGAATGACAAAATACTTCACCTCACCAAAAGCGTCTTCTGTAGAAGGATCTGCCAACTTGGGGTATAACATGTAGGGATTTGCTGTATAAGATTCTGGCATGCAACCTTTGAGTGTCGCGTACCAGGACTGCTTGGAAATGTTCTGTGTTTGGATACAAATAAGTTGTCGACTGGATCACCCATTAAATAAACACGTGACTCAAACTCGAGGGACGTACTGAGTCGTCGATCGTGTATTCCGTAGTTACGGCACCGGCTTGCGAAACCTCGCTCGTACACCCACTTAGTTCTCATCACAACATTTCACATACACTACAACTGTTAACACACTGAAAGCATGATATCTGACGACTGTTGGGGAGAGAGGTGAGTATGCAGTCTGCGCGGGATGAGAAGGACAAGGAAGTGAGGCAGTTGTCTGCTGATGTTACTGCACTGGTGGCAGATTCGAGTACGAAACTTCAGAAACTGGTGACCGAATCTGGAAGTGTGTGAAAGTTGACAGCAAATGTGAATAAAGGCAAGATTATCAGGTTTAGCTGGGTTGAGGGACAGGTTAGTTTGGAAAAGTTTGAATGAAGGAAACTTGGATGAAGCGAAGCGTTTGATCAAACATCTAGTAGTAGACTTAGTAGCGAATGAAAGCGATAGTCATAGGGTGGCCGAGGGGGTGAAGGCTTTTAGGACCGTTGAAGAATGACTGAAAAGAGAGAACGTTATCTGGGAGGGCAAAAATTGGTATCTTTTTAAGGTACAGTAGTTCCAACATTATATGAATACGATGCATGGCTATGGATAAGGCTGCGCGGAAGAGGGTAGATGTGTTGGAAATGAAATGTTTGATGACATGTAGTGTGAGATGCTTTGATCGAGTAAATAATGAAAGGGTAAGAGAGATGAGTAGTAATAAAAAGAGTGTGGCTAAGAGAGCTTAAATAGTTCGGCGATATAGAAAAAAATCATTGAGGATAGGTTGACAAAGAGGATATAAGCGTCAGACGTGAAGGGAACGAGGAGAACGGGGAGACTAAATTGGAGATGGAAGGAAGGAGTGAAAAAGAATATGAGTGATCGGGACCTGAATGTGCAGGAGGGTGAAAGCCGTGTAAGGGATAGAGCAAACTGGAACGATGTGGTATACTGGGGTCGACATGCTGTCAATGGACGGAATCAGAGCATGTGAAGCATCTAGGGGAAACCATAGAATGGTCTGTGGGCCCTGATTGTGGATAGGGAGCTGTGGTTTCGGTGTATTACATATGACAGCTAGAGTCCGCGACTGGTACTACCTCACTGACGCGGGAAACGATCATGTGTAATATATATATATATATATATATATATATATATATATATATATATATATATATATACATATATATATATATATATGTTTGTGTATAGTGGTTAATAGACGTTACCGGGCTCCGCCTGAAAAAAAAGTTACACTGCGCAGTCTCTCTCGTTCTCAATATGTGACATGATTCAATCATCACCCTTAATTCACTCATGACCTTCATGTGCATCTGCGTGTGATTTGCGTGATAATGGGAAAGAACATGACGCTTGTGTGTGTGTGTGTGTGTGTGTGTGTGTGTGTGTGTGTGTGTGTGTGTGATTAGTATTTGTGATAACTATTAAGGTGTCACGGAGAGTTAGTCTTACATTCATGTTGTCCCGTCTCTTTGCCTCGTTTTTATGTATCATGTCTTTATGTATCATGTCTTTATGTATCATGTCTTTTCTGTATCATGTCTTTTTATGTATCATGTCATATGTATGCACACACACACACACACACACACACACACACACACACCAGTCTAGGCCAGGTACCCATTTATCGAATAGGTCCGAGGGGAGGATGTAAACCTGGGATAACTCTAGGCCCACTGCCACATCCAGAATTCTAGCCCTCCGACCACGGCTGGCCCATGCAGACTCATGGTCAGTAACGCCAGCCAACCACTGCACCATGGAGGGCAGTAATATATACTGTATACTATAATATACTATATAAAGAAATATTCTTATTGCTTTCCAGGCTGCTGCTAGGGTGTGTGTGTGTGTGTGTGTGTGTGTGTGTGTGTGTGTGACCTGTAAATACGAATGACTAGCTGAACAAGTGTCCGTTAGTTGACCTCAGGTGAAGGATTTCGGCACCACTTAGCTCTTGGTGTTGGCGAAGTGACCCCCACCAGCTAATACGAGGGTGTCTTATGGTTGAGCCAGCTGCAGATCTCCAGCACTTGCTGGCCCCTGAGTATCCGCTGTTTCACCTCAGCAGGTCATCAGTGCAAGTTGGCCCTATGTTCACTAACTGACCCTGGCATGCAGCTTGCAGCAACAAATGGCCTCACGTGAACCGACTGACCCAGGAAGGTCATGACATAAGCTGACCCTAAGTTCTCTAACTAACCTTGGACAAACGTCTGTAATACCACTTGGGTTCAATGACTGACCCCAGAACCAGGTCTCCCGAACAAGTCAGCCTTGCGTGTCCACTGATTAACCCGAGCAGCTTGTCTCCAGCACCAGCTGGCACTCTCAATGGGAGGGTAATGAACGCTTTCAAGTGGCACGACCATCTAAGTCATCGCGGTTAACGACGGTCTTAATGAGCTGTGACACAGCTGGCACCAATGACCGATGTACCCCAGGTCACACTCATATCCCCTACCCAGCACCTGCATCGCCAACCCGTAACCGACATGGCGATGCCGTTCCCTGTATGACTAACCAGTTGTATGCGTCTACAACCTATTATGTACGTACCCACGCATGAACTAGCACAGTTAACCGGTCGGCTCCAAAGCTAAAACAGACATCTTCCTGCATTATACCAACACACACACACACACACACACACACACACTACACAGCTTCTGACAGCCTACACGGCCATCAGGTCGTCTACATACGAAATAAGTTCACTTCTTAAACCAGTGATCTGCAGAGCCAACATTCGTCAGTAAAGCCAACCCGTCCACTGTACTGCAAAGCCGTTGCTAACAGAGCCATCCCGGCGACGGCATAATCAACCCTTCGCTTAAACAACCAACCCGCCACACGGACAGCCAAGCAACAGCGAACGCAGCCATTCACTTTCATGGAGAGTCAAGTATTTCAGTTACACAGCAGATCCCTTGCTTGCAGTCGCCTACACAGTATCAAAAACCTCTCAGACTGAATAATGATGAATACACCATAATGTGCAAGTAGCCTTTACTTTCAAACAACCAAATTACACCGCAGCAAGACATATAATGATGAGATGATTCATGTCTCGAAATCCCTTAGTAATCCGTTAATCCACCAGATCTTTGTCGTACGACCAGTCCAGTACTGCTGACGTTATCAATGTTAACCATGCTGCATTTATCAGTAACAATGATATTAGTGCATTTATGGAAAGTCAACAAAGACAACACAGATCCTACCAGTTAGTAATTACGTCACATTATTTATAGTTTGAGCAGCGATCGTGTATTTGATAATTACCATAGCCTAAGTGTTGGAAATAATTATATCAATAGGTTCTGATACTGATATCATCAGTGCTATCAAGAATATATTACTTTAGGGTCAGTAATAAATTCATAGTTTAGCTACGCAACGATACTAGCTGTTTCAGATATCAATTTTGTATTGCAGTAATAGTGTAGTATCCGAAAAAAAAACGATAAAAGATGTGCAGCGTGTTTCGGAGCATCATAATTCATTCTACGATATCAAATAAGGCGATATTGGTGAGGGTTATGAATATCATAGTAAATGTTAGGTGAATGAAAGTAACCCGTAAAACTGCTGTAAAAAGTCTACTGAACCAGTCATAATAACTATCCTTGCCTAACCTCCCGAGCTACCGAGATTCATCCCAAGTCCCAATATCCTTCTCGAAATATACCAAATACATACGATCGAGTATCGCGGCAACTGACGACGAACATGCGACAGACCAAGTGGCCGAACCCACGCCGCCCAACCTACTCACACGCAGCTATGGTAGATGGTCCGGACAGTGGACTACATTAATGTTAAAATATTTCTTATATATGTTTCGGCTGCTAGGTAAGGTAAGGTGAGATTTTCTGAAGTTTTATCAACAGTGACATTCAAGAGTTCTGTTAACGCAAGATTACAAAAATACTAGTGTAATACTGCTACCCAAGGTGTATTATAGGTAATTAAATCCCAATTCGTAAACACTTGATCTCGAATAACCAATGCTTATCATACATTACTCCCACCCCTCTAGATCAACGAGGTTAAGTGCACGGCATGCACGGATACCAGTTGCGTTCAATTCTATGACAAACAGCGTCGCCTAGATAAACATATACTTTACCGTGATAACAACGGCTTCCGTTCCACTTTAGACGTGTCAAGGTGCGACGTGCCAAATTGTGTCGTCACACTTCCCCACCGCCCCATAAAAGGGACATATATCACAAGTAACAACATTTATACTGATTTTACGGTTCAGTGGCACTGCTGGTGAGAAGGACATGATATTCACCAGTGGAGGGTGAAGGTCATATCCTTCCTCCTTCCCTACCTTACTTGACTCACACCTGTCTCCCCGCCTATTTGCCTCTCTCTCTCTCTCTCTCTCTCTCTCTCTCTCTCTCTCTCTCTCTATATATATATATATATATATATATATATATATATATATATATATATATAATAGATCCCTGAAACTATTTCATGATACTTGAGGGGTCACTTTACCAGCGGCAAGCTATCAATTCCTCGTCGACGGAATCTCCATAGCAAGAGATTAAAAATCGAACAAGAAATGAAACCAGTTCTAGTGAACCAACTATATGAGAAAGATGAAACGAACCTCTACCATACACACTTCCTGACTTTGTAACATAGCAACCTTTAATTCACTAAGTGAAACGCTGTCGCTCTTTGACAACAATTTTTTTTATTTACTTACCATGGCTAATATCATTTGATTTTGTACACTGGACATGGGATGAAGAGGTGTATGAGTAAAATAAGAAGCTTTGCAGTATGAACCAGAGCTACTCCATGAAACCGAAAACAGCTGATAATGTATAAATGACACTAGCTAATATCTTACATCTATACCTTCGATCTCCTTCTAGATACTGTCCACTTTGTAGGCACTTACTGTACTTCTAAAAACAAGTTAATTGTTTTACTGTTAAACACACTGTCGCTTTCTGAGCGGCTGCCGAGCTGCAACGGCTGGCGGCTGATGCATTACCTAGAGACACATGCATGACTTTCTGACTCTGCCACGGCTTGCTAGCTCTCCACGCAGAGGCTTATCCCACAGGACGCTCAGACATATGACACAAACTACCTTTTTAATGTTAAATAAATTCTTACCAATGGGCGACAACTAGCTCTTAAATGAGCAGTACAGGTAATTGTCATATTTGGTCTATAATTTCACTGTAAAAGCAAAAACCTTTACTGTCGTTGTTGGATTTAAAGTAATAGTCATAAGAGTATAAAAAAAAAAACACAAAGATGAGATACACAGTCTAGGAGGGTTGGGGGGTCGGAAAGTCCAACAATGGAGGACTTCCCCTCCTCCTCCCTTCATTATCATCAACACATCCGTCCCCTCCTTATCCTTACCTTGGATGATGAGAAGACGGAGAATGACGGCAGTAAATGAGGGTGTGGACGTCATGCTGCTGAGCTGGGAGTCAACGTGCGCCTGTATTCTGGTGTTTCCAACACTTGTTGATTCACTGCGACCCGGCCGATTCCCAGCTCTTGAGAGATTTTCACTAATTGACCATTGCTCACTTTATATCCTTACGACTTTCCACCAAACTCTGCATAATTATCTACTTCCCATTCAAACAAATCAGTAAGATGACACCTCAGAATACCTTACACCTTCCGTCCCCACAGTGACATCAACATGCGGATGCTTCCCAACCTCACCCATCCGACAGTTTGGTGACTACCGCCTACTAGTGTACGACACCTCAAACCCATCAAACAAGGAACAAAAACCATAAAAGTATGAGAACACTTGAGTTAGAGTATACATATATAATGAACTATACTGCATACCAGTAACATATATACTAACAAGATAGTCGTAGAAAGATTTCCTCAATAATTTTGCTCTGGAACTTTGTACGCCTGACAGCGCTACTCGGGGACGCTGTAACTATGGCAACGACTTCATGCGAACAATATACACTGGGGTAAAGTTTCGCAATGAATTTTTAGTCGTATACTTTGAAACACGGAACTTCCAATGAAAAATCATTGAAAAGAATTCATATTCTTAATACTAATGCTAGAAAGTAAAAAGATTCTCCACTTTATGCCATAATTTTAGCAATTTCACGACCAAAAAAAGAAAAAAATAAGCTTTCCTATCACAAAAGTACTAAATTCCTGCTGTTACTGGACTTGTGAGTAGCTTAGGTTTCATCTGCTCTACGGAGACATGATCCTCATTAATGCATGATACACCTTTCGGAAGTAGTTTCATGGGAGTTGAGAGCCAATAAGGACCCTGGGGCCACACGCTTAAACAACCTTGCAATCCTTTTGAAACGAGAGGAACAGCGATGTTATTGGGAGCGCTTTTTCTCCCTTCCTAACTTTCTTTCTTTTTTCGAACTTAAATAGATTCGTTTTACTTCCATAACAGGACTGAGTAGGATTTGGGAGGAAAAAATAGAGAGATTTAGGCACTGTAAATAAGCTGTAAGCTTCGGATTATAGCCAAAAAGAATATATATACATTTCTCCACTTTCCACTGGCTTCGGTACATGAAATTACTGTGCCCGTGTGCGTACTTCGTAACTTACTATTAAGAAAGCGTTAACATCTTAAAAATGTCAATATATCGTTATTAGGGAGACTATGATTAACGCGGCCTTTAGTGAAGCCTGCGTTGACAGTAATGTTGACAAACTGTACCGCACATAATAGCCGCCAGGTTTGTGTTATCGTTTCCCTTCTTGGTCTACACGTTTATTTCTCCTTTATCTAACCTACTTGTGGAGCATCGTCTTGAGCACCTGCTTATTTATCGCCTTTCATCTTATGCTTCTACTTTCCTATCGTTTGGCCAACTTTTTCCTCCACACCTGAAAAGTGTACTCTTTTCATATGAACTATATATATATATATATATATATATATATATATATATATATATATATATATATATATATATCTTCGCCATTTGTCGCGTTAGCGAGGTATCGTTAAGAACAGGGAACTGAGCCTTAGAGGGAATATCCTTACTTGGCCCCCTTCTCTGTTCCTTCTTTTGGAAAACTGAGCTCACTGGCAACACGTCGCTCCCCTGTATACGCATCACTCCAATTCTCTCTATCAGAAGTATCCCATGTACTCCTCACACCCTCCTGCAAGTTCACGCAAAGCATCTATCACTGCATTCTTCCACCTCCTCCACGGTTCGCCCCTTTTCCTTGTCCCTATTACTTCCGACATGTATACCCTCTTGGACATCCTCTCTTCACTCATCCTCTTCGTATTTCCAAACCAATTCAGTACACCCCCTTCAGTTCTCTCATACATGCTGCTCTAACCACCACACTTACGTCATTTCTTGTCAGATCATACCTCCTCATGCCACATATTATCCTCAAATATTTCATTATCTTTATCTAGGTTCCATATTACACCGTTGGCATTAGCAGACCACTACGCGCAACTATCTTTGCCCTCAAAGACACCGATCTCTCTTTCTACACACTTTTCATTGCGCTGAGGACTTTATCTCCTTACTCATACTATGGCTAACTTCATCTTCCGCAGTTCCTTTCGCTCCCATGTCACTCACCGGTCACCAAAGCAACAACCATCTTGTTCTTTCCGTCCCAACTCACACTCCGGTTAACCTACCTCTGTTCACCACACACACACACACACACACACACACACACAAATACAAACTCAGGCACCAGTTTCTGCATTTCGTCACTCGAATCTGCCACCAGTGACGCGACATCAGCAAACGTTCCCCCCCCCATCCCACCGATCACCGACAGATACAGAAGACATGCCCCTCTACCCAGGACCCATGTGTGCGCCACCCTCACCTGAACCCGATCTATACAAAGAAAATAAAACATGGTAACGCCAGACTCACCGGCACCTGTTATATCTATGTATATCACAAACGCTCAACACCTGCATACAGGGGTGTGTCGAAGGGCGTGGAGGTGGAGAGAGAGAGAGAGAGAGAGAGAGAGAGAGAGAGAGAGAGAGGGGGTGGGGGGGGCGGTTGACGGAGGGCAATCATATCTCTCCCCCTTGAGCTACACACTGTACGATAAACTTAATGACATCATTTTCTTTTGTAAATGTAGTAACCTTTTTCATCCCTCGAGAGGAAAAAGAAAATGATACATGTAAATGTGGGTATACTTAACTATTTCAGTTATTTGCACGAGTAACATAAATCAGCCATGTCGTTTATGATAACGATACTTTCTTTACCCGTAAAACCATATTCACTTGTTTCATTGAAAAGAATTCCCTTGATTATTGCTGTTATTTGTTATATGTTACCAATGTTATCGTATCATTACTTATCTTTTTTTTTTCTAAATGGTTGCCGGTCTCACAGTTAACTTAAATTCTCGTAATGAGAAATGGACGAACATTTTAGCGAATTCATATAACTTCCAAAAATCTTCAAGTTCTCTAAGATACAACGTGTTCTGGGGATATCGCTCTTGCTTTGAACTTATCATCATTATCTTGGCGGGTTCATGATACGCCGCTCCCCTCTGACAATATCATGGATACGCATCTGCTTACACACCTGTGCAACGATACTGACTGCCTCGTCCATGACATCCACACACCGCCCACGATGTAGAAGTATCATACTCACTCCGACCTCACGACTCACACACCTGTGCTCTCAGATACACCCTGCTGGTCTCAGCAAACACCGCATTAACCTCCAGAAAGGGACTATTGCCCAGAAAGTGGATGGAGGCTATTATTGTACCGATGCCAAAGGGCAAAGGTGAATACATTCCGGTCTCATCAACATCCTGTATTTGTAGAATGTTAGAAAGGA
This sequence comes from Panulirus ornatus, assembly GCF_036320965.1. Classification (NCBI taxonomy): domain Eukaryota; kingdom Metazoa; phylum Arthropoda; class Malacostraca; order Decapoda; family Palinuridae; genus Panulirus; species Panulirus ornatus. The sequence goes on along the minus strand of NC_092292.1, from coordinate 9,503,088 downwards.
TAATTTCGGATAGCTTATAGTACTGTTTGGAAGATACGATTTCCAGCAATTTGTACGGCTTGGATAAGGATAAAGGTACAACTGACTGTTTCATGACTCTTTTGTCTTCTGCTCATGAAACCTGCAGGGTTATTGCAGACCTCCAAGGTACCTTTGATAAGATAAACAGCCAGATGATGATGTACGAACTGGCAAATCTTCTGTTAGGTTGGATTTTCCATTATCTCAGTGAAAGATACGCCAAGGTCTTAGTATCAGGGCAAACTTTCTGTAACTAGAAATTTTGAAATAGGAACTCCTCAAGGTGGGATCCTAGTTCCAACTTTATTTAACTTACTGATAAGTAAAACTGCGAAGGATGGGTATCCTCGTAGAGTTAGGCCAGTGATATACGCTGATAACAAATCATTACAATCATCTGCGGAAGATGCAAGTGGCATTGAATAAGCTGAGCGATAATCGCGCGAAGGTTGGACTTTTTTTTATTTCTAAACGAAGAAAAAAAAAATTAGATACCAAAGTAAGTCTCACAAGAACATTACATTAGCACGAAATTAGTTGGAGCTTGAGAAAGTACTGGCCTATAAACATTCGAGGGGTATACGTATGTAGGTAATAATGTCGTTGCTAAAAATGCCGAACTGAGACGCAGCTGTCTCGGTGTGATACATATACACGTACTATTAGATCGTTCATTGACTATGTTGCACCTTGCTCGTCGGTCATGGGTAAAAATTGGATTGGCAGAGCTAAAATGAAGCAATCGAACGGCTGTACTAGAGACGATGGTGATATGCAACATTTGATGCAATGTGAAAGGAATTACGTCTCTCAAGTATTCATGACAGAATACAGGAAGTTACCGTGGGGGAAAAAAGTAACGAAGTTATTAAGAAGAGGAGTAGATCCTGACATTGTTCGAGAGTTAAATAGTAGGAAAAATGTAAGGCGTAATTTATGAATAAGACCAAGAATGTCTCGAAATATTTTGAGAACGTTTTACCGTCACGCCAAAGAAAGATGAGATACACATTGTATGTGATGGTTCAGTAGATGAAAGAAGGAGAGCAGGCTGTGGAATAGCGATAAGAGAGTGTAATACAGGTGGAGAAAAAACTGAAAGAACATTAAGTTTTCGACCGTCTAATGGAATTTACTCTACTCAGGGGTCGTCACAGGGAATTCGTGCTGCTGTTCGTCAAGTCTAGGAATATAAGAGGATTATGTGATATCACACGAATATTATAAAGAAATTAATGTTCGTTGGACCCCCTCTCATGTTGGGACATATTCAAATAAGACTGCAGATGTGGTAGCAAAATGCGTAACCACTAAAGATGAATTTGACGTCCCTTGTCACTTAGTACGTGACACGTAAGAACATCCTTTACGTATAAACAAGAAAACATGAGTAAATGTAGAATACTGAATGAGCAATTTGATGATGTTACTTTATGACTGTGATAGTAATATCATTAATATCGTTTGCTGTACAAATGGTACAAGGAATGATTCCGTCCAAGTAAGACTTAGGATATAAAGTTGTTAGCAATACTGAACTGCTTCTGGTCTCTTCCACTGTCACAAACAACCTAGTTAAGACCCATTGATTTCTTGCAGTTTGAATTTAGTTGTATTACGTTGCATTCTGTTATGGTGCCGCATTAGAACATCATATTCTTATATGTGTGTGTGTGTGTGTGTATGTGTGTGTGTGTGTGTGTGTGTGTGTGTGTGTGTTAGTGTGTGTGTGTGTGTGTGTATCAGTACGTATAGTAAATACAACTGACGATGTGACACAGCAGATTTTTTTTTGGATGTTAAACAATGGAAAAGTTAAAGGGATATTAAGAGAACACAGAATTTTTACACTACTAAGATGGTTTGTACTTTGACTAAGGTATCGTTTTTTGGGTGAGAATAATATATGCTAAGTGTGCAATGACCAATGTATGTATATAATAAGCTATTAACATTACTATGTATACAGACGAATGTAATGCGTATAGCAACCAAAGAATGTATTGTAATGTGTAATGTAAATGTATTTTAATTACCGTACAGTCTTGGATGAGAATAGAAATTTATCTCTTCATTGGCTTATGTTGTTTTATGTATACTAATAAGAGATTAACTCAACCCGAGTAACAAAATATCCACACTGGTATGAATCGGCAAACAATAAAAACTGAACCCCAAACCCGATAGCAAACTACTTTCCAATAGATATTCCCGAACAGAAACCTTAAACTTCGTTATCATCAGAGTGGTTTCCAGAAGGTGTCCATCACCGAATAATTGCTGTTCTATCTGGCATTCTCACGCCTTTCTTCCTACGTTACTGGTGCTACTTCTCTAACGCGGGAAACATGTGAGAAACTGCAGAAGCTGGTGACTGAGTTTGGTAAAGTGTGTGGAAGAAGAAAGTTAAGAGTAAATGTGAATAAGAGCAAGGTTATTAGGTACAGTAGGGTTGAGGGTCAAGTCAATTGGGAGGTGAGTTTGAATGGAGAAAAACTGGAGGAAGTGAAGTGTTTTAGATATCTGGGAGTGGATCTGGCAGCGGATGGAACCATGGAAGCGGAAGTGGATCATAGGGTGGGGGAGGGGGCGAAAATTCTGGGGGCCTTGAAGAATGTGTGGAAGTCGAGAACATTATCTCGGAAAGCAAAAATGGGTATGTTTGAAGGAATAGTGGTTCCAACAATATATATATTATATATATATATATATATATATATATATATATATATATAAAAAAATATATATATATATATATATATATATATATATATATATATATATATATATATGCAGTGTGTCGTGGATGAGAGAGCTAGGGAAGTAAGTCTGTTGTTGTTCGCTGATGATACACCGCTGCTGGCTGATTCGAGTGAGAAACTGCAGTAGCTGGTGATGAGTTTGGTAAAGTGTGTGAAAGAAGAAAGCTGAGAATAAATGTGAATAAGAGCAATGTTATTGGGTACAGTAGGGTTGAGGGACAAGTCAAATGGAAGGCAAGTTTTAATGGAGAAAAACTGGAGGAAGTGAAGTGTTTTAGATATCTGGGAGTGGATTTGGAGCGGATGGAACCATGGAACCATATATATATATATATATATATATATATATATATATATATATATATATATATATATATATATAAATGGGTATGTTAGAAGGAATAGTGGTTCCAACAATGTTGTATGGTTGCGAGGCGTGGGCTATTGATAGAGTTGTTCGCAGGAGGGTTGATGTGCTGGAAATGAGATGTTTGAGGACAATATGTGGTGTGAGGTGGTTTGATCGAGTAAGTAATGATAGGGTAAGAGAGATGTGTGGTAACAAAAAGAGTGTGGTTGAGAGAGCAGAAGAGGGTGTTTTGAAATGGTTTGGTCACATGGAGAGAATGAGTGAGGAGAGATTGACCAAGAGGATATATGTGTCAGAGGTGGAGGGAACGAGGAGAAGTGGGAGACCAAATTGGAGGTGGAAAGATGGAGTGAAAAAGATTTTGAGTGATCGGGGCCTGAACATGCAGGAGGGTGAAAGGCGGGCAAGGAATAGAGTGAATTGGAACGATGAGGTATCCCGGGGTCGACGTGCTATAAATGGATTGAACTAGGGCATGTGAAGCGTCTGGGTAAACCATGGGGCCTGGATGTGGAAAGGGAGCTGTGGTTTCGGTGCATTATTACATGACAGCTAGAGACTGAGCGTGAACGAATAGAGCTTTTGTTGTCTTTTCCTAGCGCTACCTCGCACACATGAGGGGGGAGGGGGTTGTTATGTCGTGTGTGGCTAGGTGGCGATGGGAATGAATAAAGGCAGACAGTATGAATTATGTACATGTGTATATATGTATATGTCTGTGTGTGTATATATATGTATACGTTGAGATGTATAGGTATGTATATTTGTGTGTGTGGACGTGTATGTATATACATGTGTAAGTGGGTGGATTGGGCCATTCTTCCGTCTGTTTCCTTGCGCCTCCTCGGTAACGCGGGAGACAGCGACAAAGAAAATAAAAAAAAAATATATATATATTTTTTTTTTTTTTTTTTTTTTTTTATACTTTGTCGCTGTCTCCCGCGTTTGCGAGGTAGCGCAAGGAAACAGACGAAAGAAATGGCCCAACCCCCCCCCCCCATACACATGTACATACACACGTCCACACACGCAAATATACATACCTACACAGCTTTCCATGGTTTACCCCAGACGCTTCACATGCCTTGCTTCAATCCACTGACAGCACGTCAACCCCTGTATACCACATGACTCCAACTCCCTCTACTTCTTGCCCTCCTTTCACCCTCCTGCATGTTCAGGCCCCGATCACACAAAATCTTTTTCACTCCATCTTTCCACCTCCAATTTGGTCTCCCTCTTCTCCTCGTTCCCTCCACCTCCGACACATATATCCTCTTGGTCAATCTCTCCTCACTCATTCTCTCCATGTGCCCAAACCATTTCAAAACACCCTCTTCTGCTCTCTCAACCACGCTCTTTTTATTTCCACACATCTCTCTTACCCTTACGTTACCTACTCGATCAAACCACCTCACACCACACACCGTCCTCAAACATATATATATATATATATATATTTATATTTTTTGCTTTGTCGCTGTCTTCCGCGTTTGCGAGATAGCGCAAGGAAACAGATGTCTTGGAAGGAGGTAAATAAAGTGCGTAAGACAAGGGAACAAATGGGAACTTCAGTGAAGGGGGCTAATGGGGAGGTGATAACAAGTAGTGGTGATGTGAGAAGGAGATAGAGTGAGTATTTTGAAGGTTTGTTGAATGTATTTGATGATAGAGTGGCAGATATAAGGTTTTTTGGTCGAGGTGGTGTGCAAAGTGAGAGGGTTAAGGAGGATGATTTGGTAAATAGAGAAGAGGTAGTAAAAGCTTTGTGGAAGATGAAAGCCGGCAAGGCAGCGGGTGTGGATGGCATTGCTGTGGAATTTATTAAAAAAGGGGGTGACTGTATTATTGACTGGATGTTAAGGTTATTTAATGTATGTATGATTCATGGTGAGGTGCCTGAGGATTGGCGGAATGATTGCATAGTGCCACTGTACAAAGGCAAAGGGGACAAAGGTGAGTGCTCAAATTACAGAGGTATAAGTTTGTTGAGTATTCCTGGGAAATTGTATGGGAGGGTACTGATTGAGAGGGTGAAGGCATGTACAGAGCATCAGATTGGGAAAGGGTAGTGTGGTTTCAGAAGTGGTAGAGGATGTGTGGATCAGGTGTTTGCTTTGAAGAATGTATGTGAGAAATACTTAGAAAAGCAAATGGATTTGTTTGTAGCATTTATGGATCTGGAGAAGGCATATGATAGACTTGATAGAGATGCTGTGTGGAAGTTATTAAGAATATATTGTGTGGGAAGAAAGTTGTTAGAAACAGTGAAAAGTTTTTATCGAGGATGTAAGGCATGTGTACGTGTAGGAAGAGCGGAAAGTGATTGGTTCTCATTGAATGTAGTTATGCGGCAGGGGTGATGTCTCCATGGTTGCTTAATTTGTTTATGGATGGGGTTGTTAGGGAGGTGAATGCAAGGGTTTTGGAAAGAGGGGCAAGTATGCAGTCTGTTGTGGACGAGAGAGCTTGGGAAGTGAGTCCGTTGTTGTTCGCTGATGATAAAGCGCTGGTGGCTGATTCATGTGAGAAACTGCAGAAGCTGGTGACTGAGTTTGGCAAAGTGTGTGAAAGAAGAAAGTTGAGAGTAAATGTGAATAAGAGCAAGGTTATTAGGTACAGTAGGGTTGAGGGTCAAGTCAATTGGGAGGTAAGTTTGAATGGAGAAAAACTGGAGGAAGTGAAGTGTTTTAGATATCTGTGAGTGGATTTGGCAGCGGATGGAACCATGGAAGCGGAAGTGAATCATAGGGTGGGGGAGGGGGCGAAAATTCTGGGAGCCTTGAAGAATGTGTGGAAGTCAGGAACATTATCTGGGAAAGCAGAAATGGATATGTTTGAAGGAATAGTCGGTGAAGGCATGTACAGAGCATCAGATTGGGGAAGGGCAGTGTGGTTTCAGAAGTGGTAGAGGATGTGTGGATCAGGTGTTTGCTTTGAAGAATGTATGTGAGAAATACTTAGAAAAGCAAATGGATTTGTATGTAGCATTTATGGATCTGGAGAAGGCATATGATAGACTTGATAGAGATGCTCTGTGGAAGTTATTAAGAATATATTGTGTGGGAAGCAAGTTGTTAGAAACAGTGAAAAGTTTTTATCGAGGATGTAAGGCATGTGTACGTGTAGGAAGAGCGGAAAGTGATTGGTACTCAATGAATGTAGGTTTGCGGCAGGGGTGTGTGATGTCTCCATGGTTGCTTAATTTGTTTATGGATGGGGTTGTTAGGGAGGTGAATGCAAGGGTTTTGGAAAGAGGGGCAAGTATGCAGTCTGTTGTGGACGAGAGAGCTTGGGAAGTGAGTCCGTTGTTGTTCGCTGATGATAAAGCGCTGGTGGCTGATTCATGTGAGAAACTGCAGAAGCTGGTGACTGAGTTTGGCAAAGTGTGTGAAAGAAGAAAGTTGAGAGTAAATGTGAATAAGAGCAAGGTTATTAGGTACAGTAGGGTTGAGGGTCAAGTCAATTGGGAGGTAAGTTTGAATGGAGAAAAACTGGAGGAAGTGAAGTGTTTTAGATATCTGTGGGTGGATTTGGCAGCGGATGGAACCATGGAAGCGGAAGTGAATCATAGGGTGGGGGAGGGGGCGAAAATTCTGGGAGCCTTGAAGAATGTGTGGAAGTCAGGAACATTATCTCGGAAAGCAAAAATGGATATGTTTGAAGGAATAGTGGGTGAAGGCATGTACAGAGCATCAGATTGGGGAAGGGTAGTGTGGTTTCAGAAGTGGTAGAGTTTGTGTGGATCAGGTGTTTGCTTTGAAGAATGTATGTGAGAAATACTTAGAAAAGCAAATGGATTTGTATGTAGCATTTATGGATCTGGAGAAGGCATATGATAGACTTATATATATATATATATATTAGGAGAGCAAACACGGTAATGCCGTAACCACCACTGCGTAGCACCTGTCTGGTAGCAGGTGTCAGTTGTTTGAAGGTCGGGTATGTTCCTAGTGATGCAGTCAGTTCATGTAGACATCTTTTGTTGTCGTGGTGTGAATTCAAACTTCGCAGTCACGTTGCGTAAATGTTTATCAGTGTAAGTCTTCAAGCTGCAATCATTTTGAATGTTTATTTCGACATAGTATCGTTTTTACTCGTACTAGGTAGTGAGTGTTACGACTGGTCGTCATCGAGCCGAGGTGCTGGTTAGTGATTATATGATTGGTCGTCAGTATAAGGACGTCGCAAGTGGGTGGGGTTAAGTGTAGCGACCAGCTGTGACAAACCATAGTGATCTCTTGAGTAACTGCAGGTGCTGCCGCTGTTTCTTTTGTAGGACAGCCAGCGTTCCCTTTGACAAATAACTTCCACAACAGATGTGTAACCAGTTGTTTTCTTTTTCTTTTTGGTACTATATAAGTTTATCGTATCTTTTACAGTTTCTAGGTTAATGATGATTCGACAATCGATAACCATTAGACTGAAATAACGTTACGTAACACACGTCCAAAGCCAATGTTCCGCTTAAGCAGGGCGCTTTCGCGACCGCATAACTTCTGCATTCAGTGGTGAAAGTCTGTCTCTGAGAGTCTGATCTTTCTTTCCACTTTCGCAGTTCATAGTTGCAATTGCAGGAGCAGATGCTGTACCGACTGGGTAGTTTAGCTGCCACTTTGGTGCAATATCCACAAAAAGCTCGTTCTCTTAAACACACGTTATCTAAATCAGATGTGTTTGTATCTGAGAGGAAGGCTGTGTAGGTCTATAGAGTACAGGCGCTATAAACTTAGTCTAGATTAAAAAGGGTTGCCTAATGACCTTCCTCATCGGTCGATGGACGTAAAATCCAGTAAAAGAAAGAAAGACTGCCGCCGCGCACTTAAACATTGTAGCTGAGCGCTTCCCCAGCGACAGCGACTTATTCTGATCTTCATGTGTTCGGAAAACGTAACTTCATTTGATAAGATACGGCTTCACTGTGATATGAGATACAGAAAGAAAGAAAAATGAATATCGTTCCACTTTCGATGGATCGACAGAGATACCTAGTTTTAGGCTGACGCCGGGACAAAGAAGCAAGCGTACTGTGAATGCGGTCGGTACTCTTTTGATTTTCTCCACGTTATCGGTAAAATTATAAGCATTTACACTCATAATAGATGTGTCTATTGCTGGATAAAGTAATAGGTTATATAGTTAGACGCTGTGTTGCAGGAAGCTTATGAAACTGCACCTGTGCTTGTTTGTTCCATTTTTTGTGTAATAAACAGAACTTTTTCTTGGAAGAATGTGATGGTACCTCCCATCCCTAAGGATCGTGACCGCTCTAATCCCTCCCTCCAACTACCGTCCTGTTGCTTTGACATTTACCATTTTCATATTCTTTGAATCCTTCCTCAACTCCCATATTCTCATACATCTTGAATCTTTAAGTCCTTTCTCTGACACCAGGGTGGCTTCTTTTAAGGCGAGATCCACTGGTGATATTCTTTCGTATCTTACTAATGTCTGGCCATCATCCCTGAAAGATTGGGACATATCCGAACCTTTTGACAGAGTGTGGCATTGGGATCTCATCTCTAACCTTCCCTCTTTTGGCTTCCCTCCCTCGCTTTGCTCCCTCGTGTCTTGCATCTTCTCTGGCGATCTATTTCCGTGGTTGTAGATAGACCAGCCTCGTCCGTCCCCTTTTTCCATCGACAGCGGTGTCCCTTAAGGTTCTGTCCTGTCTCCTACACTTTTTCTCCTTTTAATCAACGATTTCCTTTCTTCGACAAATAACCAAATGCACTCATACGCTGACGACTCAACAATGCATTCCTCCACATCCTTCATATCTGCTCTTCTCACTCGATCTGCATCTCGTCTCGACACAACTTTCTCGACAAACTCGGACTTGGACAGGATACCTCAGTGGAAAAGACGATATATGGTTAAGTTTAATGCTTCCCAAACACAGTTTCTACCCATCTCTTTGTCGTAAATCTATCACTTTTCCCGTTTCTTTGACAATTCCGTAATTCAACCTGTTGACTCATTGCACATACCTTGTATTTCTATAATATCCACTCTATCTTGGAAACCCCCACATGATGGTAATAGTTAAGTCTGTCGCTAACAAACAGGAATCCTGTTTCATTTCTTCCGAATAGTTGCTCCGGTTATACAAAGGACCAATCCGTCCTTGTAAGGGGTACTGACCTCACATCTGGGGTGGCTCTATCCCTGCATCCTTATTTGACAGTCGAAAGCGGTCCAACTGAAAATCACTGCCAGCCTTACTTCAAAACTTGACCCGCTTGCCCTGCACCGCAATGTTGGCATACTTTCCCCTCTTCTAAAGGTATTACTTCAGTTTTTGTTCCGGAGAGCTGGTTACTTGTGTGTTCCCACCACAAGCTAGACCACACCTTACCCAGTAAGCTGCTGCGTCAGATGGCCGTTGGCAACTCATGGGTGAGCCATTTTGATGACTGTTTTTCCCTGCACCTCGAAGCTTTGAAACTATTTACCATCTCATGTCTTTCTCAATAACTATGACCTGGAATATTACATATGACAAATTTTTCACTTTCCCAAAATTTGTAAATACTCTCCTTTGTCTCTTCCCTTTCATCGACCTCTCTATATTTCAGTTAAGGCCCGGCCTTGATGTGGAATTTTGTCCGTGACTGGAGCCTCCAACGTAAGAAGAAAAAAAAAGAACATATTTGGTTTTACGGCAGAGTAACTCTCGGTGCATTTTCACAGCCATTTTATGCAGGACACCTGACTTTAGTCAACCTCGTTTAACTAATAGCCACTCAGGAAGGGCATGTATTGTTTAAAGTGTTCACGACTCGGGCTGTGAGTGTAAGCCGTTCAGAGAACAAGCTGGCGCCTAGGAGAAGAAAGAATGCTTGGAACACGTCTATCTTCACGGTTGTTACATGTAACAGCTGGGAGAAGAAAACTGACCGTATTTGTCACGTTCATTAACTTCACTCGGGCTTATGACAGAATACATAGTCATATATTATCTAAAGCATTACGACAATTAGGTTGTGGATCTGTGATGTTAAGCGCTTCAGTTGAAATGTATTTTGTGACAGGAAGCTGGATCGGAACCGCCTTAGTCGTGATTACCCTTGGCGTAAGACAGGATTCCCCAAAGTCTTGCCTGATATTTATCATCTTTGTTGACAATCTCATCACGATTATTAAGGAGGGAAGTGGGCGTGATGGCTTCTTCCAGTGGTTGAGCATCCTTGTCCTCATGGCTGATCCTTTTTTTTTTATCGTCATCTCAACAAGGTAGGATAACCAAATTGTCTATACTTCAAATTCATCATATTGATTATTCTATGAACATCAGCCAAACAGAACTTAATATTTCGTGATTAATGGCAGTAAGGTGGACTGTGAGCTACTGGTGGTGGACGAGATGGTTGTGGAACACTGTGACATGATCGTGTACTAAGGGTCTGATTCCATTAGCGATAGCTCTGTCTCATCAGCCGTCAAAGTACAAGCTGACTTAAAGATGCCACATTTGTTGAAATTCGTTTCGTTTATCAGTAAGAACAAGGATGTCCCTCTGATTGTGAAAAGGCGAGGCAGCTCTCACGTCATTACTGATATATGGATACGAGTCATGGATTTGGAGCTGACGTCAAACCTGTCTGAACTGTACAACTGGTGTTTGAAGCAGTCACTAGGTGTTCGGTGATCAACATGTAACGATGCTTGTCATGCTGAGTCAGGAAATCTCCCCTTATACAAGACTTTCTTAGATTTAAACAACACAGATCCTTCCGTTCGATTTGGCAAGGAAGATCCAGCTATGATGACGATCCAATATCATTTGTGTTTGATCTGGTGACTGAATCGAACTCTTACAGGAAGGTTAGTGAGGGATTTTCTGACCATTGATGTGAGACCTGAATGTGACTATGCAGAATGTAATATCTAGTATCACGGACAATGACTCTTCCAGGCGTGTAACTTATAAGTTTTTCTGTGCATTACAATGATGGGGAGAACCTAGAATTAACGAGAACTACCAACTGTCCTTCACAAAGTTTCGAGTGAGTGGACACGCCTTAGCGTCCGAGAGAGGAACGTGGAGTAGACGGGGTCGTGGTCGCTTTCCACTACATGAGCGATTGTGTGTATGTGATGAGACACAAACCGAACGACATGTAGTACAGGAATATCCACTGACTCAACACATTAGAGATACACGTCATTTCGTCTGTGAAGACTTAGTTTCCGACTCAGCTGCGCCGGACGTGACGTAAATCAATTTACATGATTTTGTGGATTTATTAGTAGTAATGTAAGAAATCACTAGTGTTTGCTTAGATTTAAGGATCAGAGGTTTAATTGTGGCGATGCAATAAATAACCTGCAGTTTTGAGATGGATTTTCACAGTTTGATGTATATAACTGTGTATATATTTGCTGACAGTAAAGAGATGTGTTTTGATGTGTATTGTTGTGGCAAGTAAACTGAACTGAACTAAACTAACCGTGTTCCAGTAAGGCAGAATGTCAACTGAACGGATCAGATCCGAATTCAAATACGTTCGAATGTTTTAAGCTGCGTAAAGTGAGATTTTGTTGCTTTAAGCAGGCGCATGAAGGATGTTTGGGTGATAATTGTTATTTATATCCCATTTGATTTAGAAGATAAGGTGAAAATACGTATGGACATATACTTGATAGCTTTATACCTGCAACAAAAATTATGGCAACTTGCAAAAATTGTCTTGACTCTTTAAACGCATATACATGGTTAATTTTAAAAATTCATGCATTTTAAGGTGTGTGTGTGTGTCTGTGTGTGTGTGTGTGTGTGTGTGTGTGTGTGTGTGTGTGTGTGTACTATCATTTAGCTTTTCAAACTTTTGTATGATGTCCACATTTATAGTCATCTCACAACCCAATTCATTCCATTCATCCACCACTCATACACTAATATCATCTTTGCTCACAAGTTTCGAAGAACTATTCACTGTCGATGCCATCAAACTGGTGTAAAACGTAGTTTTCATCATATCACCCATGACTCTTCACTCCTTCATAATAGACAAACGTATGACCTCTAACCCCGATCCACCCGATCTACATAGGCCCTTAACGCGGTGGTTGGGTTTGTGTGGAGCAGTGATGGCTTGAACTGACGTATAGGATTTCCTTTTCGCTGGAACGTGGCTTTTACCCAGCAGCAAAGGTCAAGCCTGAGCTCTCACACCAACACATGTAGGCCATTTTCTCTCCTATACTTTACGTTCTTCCCTTCTTGGTCTATCAAAACTAGAATTGGTCATTTGTTTGAGTTGAAATGAATTTCTAAGATAGAATATTCGAAACTTATTACGAGCGCTGAATAGCCTTAGATACTCCAGTGCTTGGCTTATAAGCCTAGATTCTATAATCCAAGCTAACCCCGATTTGTAATCCGACTTTTTAGAATTCTGGAACCATTCTCTGTCACCCTGAGAAGCATATTCTAAATTTGTCCTCACGTAGGATGAGAAAAGTTTACCGAAATTTTCCTTATCCACGAACAGTCGCAGATTAAAGTGGGATTCTGAGTCTGAAGCTTAATAAACAATTTGTCATGTGTATCGACAGATGACTCGCTTCTCTGTGTAGGTTGTGGTTATATGTGCCTGTGAGCATGCAATTTGTGGTGTGTGTGTGTGTGTGTCTGTGTGGACGGAGATACGACATACTAGATCAAATCAGTTATAATCACACATCCCTAATGAACATTAATTTCCACACATGTGCGTCAAAAGACATTATCATTCATATATCATATATCATTCATATATCATTCATACATCGAGGATGTAAGGCATGTGTACAAGTAGGAAGAGAGGAAAGAGATTGGTTCTCAGTGAATGTCGGTTTGCGGCAGGAGTGCGTAATGTCTCTATGATTGTTTAATTTGTTTATGGATAGAGTAGTTAGGGAGGTGAATGCAACAGTTTTGGAGAGAGGGGCAAGTATGCAGTCTGTTGTGGATGAGAGGGCTTGGGAAGTGAGTCAGTTGTTGTTCGCTGATGATACAGCGCTGGTGGCTGATTCGGGTGAGAGGCTGCAGAAGCTGGTGACTGAGTTTGGCAGTGTGTGAAAGAAGAAAGCTGAGAATAAATGTGAATAAGACCAAGTACAGTAGGGTTGAGGGACAAGTCAATTGGGAGGTAAGATTGAATGGAGAAAAACTGGAGGAAGTGAAGTGCTTCAGATATCTGGAAGTGGATTTGGCAGCGGATGGAACTATGGAAGCGGAAGTGAGTCACAGGGTGGGGGAGGGCGCAAAAGTTCTGGGAGAGTTGAAAAATGTGTGGAAGACGAGAACATTATCTCGGAAAGCAAAACTGGGTATATTTGAAGGAGTAATGGTTCCAACAATGTTATATGGTTGTGACGCATAGGCTATAGATAGGGTTGTTCGGAGGAGGGTGGATATGTTGGAAATGAAATGTCTGAGGACAATTTGTGGTGTGAGGTGGTTTGATCGAGTAAGTAATAAAAGGGTAAGAGAGATGTGTGGTAATAAAAAGAGTGTTTTTGACATAGCAGAAGAGGGTGTACTGAAATGGTTTGGTCACATGGAGAGAATGAGTGAGGAAAGATTGACAAAGAGGATATATGTGTCAGAGGTGGAGGGAACGAGGAGAAGTGGGAGACCAAATTGGAGGTGGAAGGATGGAGTGAAAAAGATTTTCAGTGATCGAGGCCTGAACATGCAGGAGGGTGAAAGGCGTGCGAGGAATAGTGAATTGGAACGATGTAGTGTACCGGGGTCGACGTGCTGTCGGTGGATTGAACCACTCTGGGGTAAACCATGGAAAGTTTTGTGGGGCCTGGATGTGGAAAGGGAGCTGTGGTTTCGATGTATTATACATGACAGCTAGCGACTGAGTGTGAACGAATGTGGCTTTTGTTGTCTTTTCCTAGCGCTACCTCGCGCGTGTGCGGGGGAAGGGGGTTCTCATTTCATGTGTGGCGGGGTGGCGACGAGAATGAATAAAGGCAGCAAGTATGAATTATGTACATGTGTATATACGTATAGCCTATGTATGTGTATATATGTATACGTTGAAATGTATAGGTATGTATATGTGCGTGTGGGGACGTGTATGTATATACATGTGTGTGTGGGTGGGTTGGGCATTTCTTTCGTGTTTCCTTGCGCTACCTCGCTAACGCGGGAGACAGCGACAAAGTATAATACATAGATAAATGTATTACGTGTTAATTGATAGACGCACGAAAGAGAGACTTTTGGATGTTAATGTGCTGAGAGGTGCAACTGGAGGGATGTCTCATCATTATCTTGTGGAAGCGAAGGTGAAGATTTGTGGGGGTTTTCAGAAAAGAAGAGAGAATGTTGGGGTGAAGAGAGTGGTGAGAGTAAGTGAGCTTGGGAAGGAGACTTGTGTGAGGAAGTACCAGGAGAGACTGAGTACAGAATGGAAAAAGGTGAGAACAAAGGAGGTAAGGGGAGTGGGGGAGGAATGGGATGTATTTAGGGAAGCAGTGATGGCTTGCGCAAAAGATGCTTGTGGCATGAGAAGCGTGGGAGGTGGGTTGATTAAAAAAGGTAGTGAGTGGTGGGATGAAGAGGTAAGATTATTAGTGAAAGAGAAGAGAGAGGCATTTGAACGATTTTTGCAGGGAAAAAATGCAAATGAGTGGGAGAGGTATAAAAGAAAGAGGCAAGAGGTCAAGAGAAAGGTGCAAGAGGTGAAAAAGAGGGCAAATGAGAGTTGGGGTGAGAGAGTATCATTAAATTTCAGGGAGAATAAAAAGATGTTCTGGAAGGAGGTAAATAAAGTGCGTAAGACAAGGGAGCAAATGGGAACTTCAGTGAAGGGGGCAAATGGGGAGGTGATAACAAGTAGTGGTGATGTGAGAAGGAGATGGAGTGAGTATTTTGAAGGTTTGTTGAATGTGTTTGATGATAGAGTGGCAGATGTGGGGTGTCTTGGTCGAGGTGGTGTGCAAAGTGAGAGGGTTAGGGAAAATTATTTGGTAAATAGAGAAGAGGTAGTAAAAGCTTTACGGAAGATGAAAGCCGGCAAAGCAGCAGGTTTGGATGGTATTGCAGTGGAATTTATTAAAAAAGGGGGTGACTGTATTGTTGACTGGTTGGTAAGGTTATTTAATGTATGTATGATTCATGGTGAGGTGCCTGAGGATTGGCGGAATGCTTGCATAGTGCCATTGTACAAAGGCAAAGGGGATAAGAGTGAGTGCTCAAATTACAGAGGTATAAGTTTATTGAGTATTAATGGTAAATTATATGGGAGGGTATTGATTGAGAGGGTGAAGGCATGGACAGAGCATCAGATTGGGGAAGAGCAGTGTGGTTTCAGAAGTGGTAGAGGATGTGTGGATCAGGTGTTTGCTTTGAAGAATGTATGCGAGAAATAATTAGAAAAACAAATGGATTTGTATGTAGCATTTATGGATATGGAGAAGGCATATGATAGAGTTGATAGAGATGCTCTGTGGAAGGTTTTAAGAATATATGGTGTGGGAGGCAAGTTGTTAGAAGCAGTGAAAAGTTTTTATCGAGGATGTAAGGCATGTGTACGTGTAGGAAGAGAGGAAAGTGATTGGTTCCCAGTGAATGTAGGTTTGCGGCAGGGGTGTGTGATGTCTCCATGGTTGTTTAATTTGTTTATGGATGGGGTTGTTAGGGAGGTGAATGCAAGAGTTTTGGAAAGTGGGGCAAGTATGCAGTCTGTTGTGGATGAGAGAGCTTGGGAAGTGAGTCAGTTGTTGTTCGCTGATGATACAGCGCTGGTGGCTGATTCATGTAAGAAACTGCAGAAGCTGGTGACTGAGTTTGGTAAAGTGTGTGGAAGAAGAAAGTTAAGAGTAAATGTGAATAAGAGCAAGGTTATTAGGTACGTTAGGGTAGAGGGTCAAGTCAATTGGGAGGTAAGTTTGAATGGAGAAAAGCTGGAGGAAGTGAAGTGTTTTAGATATCTGAGAGTGGATCTGGCAGTGGATGGAACCATGGAAGCGGAAGTGAATCATAGGGTGGGGGAGGGGGCGAAAATTCTGGGAGCCTTGAAGAATGTGTGGAAGTCGAGAACATTATCTCGGAAAGCAAAAATGGGTATGTTTGAAGAAATAGTGGTTCCAACAATGTTGTATGGTTGCGAGGCGTGGGCTATGGATAGAGTTGTGCGCAGGAGGATGGATGTGCTGGAAATGAGATGTTTGAGGACAATGTGTGGTGTGAGGTGGTTTGATCGAGTAAGTAACGTAAGGGTAAGAGAGATGTGTGGAAATAAAAAGAGCGTGGTTGAGAGAGCAGAAGAGGGTGTTTTGAAATGGTTTGGGCACATGGAGAGAATGAGTGAGGAAAGATTGACCAAGAGGATATATGTGTCGGAGGTGGAGGGAACGAGGAGAAGAGGGAGACCAAATTGGAGGTGGAAAGATGGAGTGAAAAGATTTTGTGTGATCTGGGCCTGAACATGCAGGAGGGTGAAAGGCGGGCAAGGAATAGAGTGAATTGGATCGATGTGGTATACCGGGGTTGACGTGCTGTCAGTGGATTGAATCAGGGCATGTGAAGCGTCTGGGGTAAACCATGGAAAGTTGTGTGGGGCCTGGATGTGGAAAGGGAGCTGTGGTTTCGGGCATTATTGCATGACAGCTAGAGACTGAATGTGAACGAATGGGGCCTTTGTTGTCTTTTCCTAGTGCTACCTCGCACACAGGAGGGGGGAGGGGGATGGTATTACATGTGTGGCGAGGTGGCGATGGGAATGAATGAAGGCAGACAGTGAATTGTGTGCATGGGTATATATGTATGTGTCTGTGTGTGTATATGTATGTGTACATTGAGATGTATAGGTATGCATATTTGCGTGTGTGGACGTGTATGTATATACATTGTGTATGGGGGTGGGTTGGGCCATTTCTTTCGTCTGTTTCCTTGCGCTACCTCGCAAACGCGGGAGACAGCGACAAAGCAAAATAAATAAATAAATAAATAAATAAATAAATAATGAGATAGCAAACCCATAATGTAATGAAAACGGGGAAAAAATTCCAAATGTCTCCAGATTTACATTTCATTTACTGGTGATGGATCCTCATCTCACCCTCATGCAGTATTTATACAGCCTGACGTGGAAATTCGAGGAGACCCGACAGGTGGGTAGCTACGTATAGGTACTGGCCCAGTAACGGTGGAAAAACCTCACTGCCAACCGTACGATAAATCCGTTATGTTACCCACCTTACAAGGCCTTACACTACCTAGGCTCACACACACACACTTCTAATGTAATGTATGATGGAAAAGTAATCTTCTTTTCTGTCAGTGTGTTACGTATGTTTCAATAGACAAGTAAAATGCAGAAGGCTCCTTATAGTACCCGCTTCCTTGATTATGTGTATATCACCAGAGAAGTCACGATCTACAGAGGCAATTTGAACTGTGTTTGCGACGAGGGAAATGACTGAAATCGGTGATGTTTTCTGTGGGTTTAGAGGTGTTGGAGGCAAGTCACACAGTTCCATTGACTGACGGTGACTGAAAGTAGAAGATCCAGAGGTTAACCCACGAAAACATCACATCTTGGCCCTGCAGGCCAGGGGCTACGTCGATGGCTGAAGTTAAACAAAGTAATAACTAACAGATATGTTATATTTCAGCAAACGTTCTTGTGTATGACCTCTCGAATTTCATAGAATTGATCCATACAAGTTTATGCTTCAAGTATGTGGGCACTACAGTACGACACTTGTATTCTTAGGTCTCCATCAATGTTATTACCCACATATATGTTATCAAGTATGTATCACAGAGCAGTGCGTTCAATGCATTACCAACTCTCCCTTAAATGTATATTTAGGCTTAATCAATATTGCTTCCACAACATATAGTCTGCCCTTCATAAATGAGTTGCAACTACCTGTAAGCCTAATCAACCTCAAGGTCAGCAGATGTCTGCTGCTTGCCGTCTCCTATACTCAGCTACCTGCCCACCTCCTACACGCTTCCCACACATCAAAACCACACACACCAATCCTAGGCATTCAGTGTATTTTCGATTATCAGATACTGCAATTATCTAAAACCAATATTCCATGTAGACCCAGTGTTAAGGTTGATTGGTTGTTTGGGCTTTAGGTCTATCAACTGGCAGGGTCATTAAGGCCGTTAACGTACGCTACATCCACCAACCGAAAAATCTTTAATACCTTCGGGTGTTATAGATAATTCTAAAACCAAACACATTCTCATCATGCATGTGGGCCATGCGCTTAGGCTAAAATTTGGGCATTTAAAGGTCGTCACGTGCTTAACTAGTCGATATTGTAAGTTGCCATTTCGTATGTTTATACTGGCTGCCAATACCGCATTCCACTGAGTTTAATGCCATTTACATGAATCACTGGTCTTTCTAGTCATATGACAGTTTATATTGCATTCATATAAGACATTTCAACCTTATGCCTTATTTGTTATGTTTTCTGGCTTGAACAAAGATCTGCTTCGTGTCGAAAGGATAAATAACAACATCAGAGGCAAATGCAGGTTGGGGACATGAGACACTTAGGGGAGCGGAGATTTTGAGTACCGGTCATTTCAAATACCATTATGGTTCAGTACAAGTTTCATAACCTTACCCTCGATATTAATGAAATCTTATGATTGATGTTTCCCCTACATTTATAACTGACATTAAACTTTAGGATAATAGTGAAACCAGTAAGGTTGATAATCGTAGTATGAATGTTCTATCCAAAGTAAAACAATTTCTGTGTAAAAACAGTGACTAATTGATAGTTGATCCCATGAGATATGGGATGGAGAACAATATTATCGAGGAATATTGCAATTATTGATTACCGTAATTGTTAGCCACAGATGACGGAAGATTAGCGGTGTATGATGATATGTGGGGACTGTGGTGGAATATATCGCAGATTTGCGGGAATGATAGTGATAGGCGTGTTTGAACAA